>NC_133528.1:97731401-98046679 GCF_048544455.1 Silene latifolia
AGACAGTCTGCTAGCATCAAACAAGATAAGAGAGGTAAAATACTCAGAATGGCTATCAAACGTGGTAGTGGTGCCCAATAAGAATGGGAAATGGAGAGTATGCGTGGACTTCACCGACCTCAATAAAGCATGCCCCAAGGACCCCTTCCCACTACCACACATTGACGTAATGGTAGATGCAATAGCTAAACATAAAATGTTAACATTCCTGGATGCTTGGAGTGGTTACAACCAAATCAAGATGGATCCAGCAGATCAAGAGAAGACAGCGTTCATATCTGAAAGAGGAATATACTACTACAACGCCATGCCCTTCGACCTGAAAAATGCAGGGTCCACATATCAAAGGCTGGTCAACCGGATGTTTAAAGAACAAATAGGAAAAACCATGGAGGTATAAATTGACGATATGGTAGTGAAGTCAGAAAAAGCTATGGATCACATGCAACATCTAGCGGAAACATTCAGCACCCCCAGAGAATACAAAATGAAGCTAAACCCGTCCAAATGAACCTTTGGAGTTTCCTCCGGCAAATTCATAGGCTACATTGTAACTCAAAGGGGAATAGAAGCCAGCACCGAACAGATTAAGGCCGTATTATAGCTGGAGTCACCAGAGAAATCAAAGGATGTGCAAAGGCTACCTGGCAAAGTGGCTGCTTTGAGCAGATTCATGTCAAGATCTTCGGACAAGTGCAGACTATTCTATGATATATTGAGAAAGAGCCAGAAGTTTCAGTGGACTGCAGACCACGAGCAGGCATTCAGGGAGCTGAAGCACTATCTCAGCACCCCGCCACTACTATCAAAACCGGAACATGGAGAACCATTGTTCCTATATCTAGCTGTCACAGAGGTAGCGGTAAGTACGGTTCTAGTCAGAGAGCGGGACAAGGAACAAAAGCCGGTCTACTATGTAAGCAAGTCTCTGCTGCCAGAAGAGACCAAGTACACGTCTCTTGAAAAATTGGTACTAGCACTCGTAATTGCATCTTACAAGTTGCGCCCCTACTTTGAGTCCCACACCATACATGTCGTGACCAATTATCCACTGAAATCTATAATGAGGACGACTGAGCTCTCAGGCAGAATGTCAAAGTGGTCCGTACATCTTAGTGGATACGACATCAGGTATGACCCAATAACAACAATAAAGTTGCAGGCACTAGCAGACTTTGTGTCAGACTTCAGCCCAGCTATCCAGAATCTGGCAGACGAGGAGATCCAAACCCTCAAAGGGAACAAGAAAGTAGAAATCTGGCAGATGCACATCGATGGATCCAAACCTTACTTTCTTCCTTTGGAGTTTCATTGAGAATTTGCTCCATCTCCATTAGACATTCCATTCTCATAGCATACTCAACTTCACTTTCATCAACCTCATCATATTCAAATTCCATGATGGGTTCCTCTTGCTCTTGAGCTTGTAAAATATCCTCTAGGATGGATTGCTCATCCTCTATGGGTTGACATGCTTCCACTAGAATATTATGCACCAATTCGGATTGTGCACGAGTTAGTTCCTTGTTAGCTAGAGCGGCCTCAAAGAGATCCACCTCCAACTCCCAATACATGCTCTTAGCCTCACTTGCTTCTAAGGCCTCTAATGCTTGCATGGGATCCTTGAAGTAAGGGATACTCAAGTGGTCCTCTACAAAACAGTCTATGAAATCCATCTCGCAAAATATCAAACAACTTGAAAACGATTAGAGCAAACCTTGAGGAGTTTTACTTCCCCAAGGCGAAGAAAGACACAACTAATAACAATAAAAAGAAATCTAAATCAAAAAAACACCGTCCCCGGCAACGGCGCCATTTTTTATGCGAGTCCGCTTAGTGTTCACAAATTAAGATGTGGTCGTTGGGTCACGGTCGAATCAAAACACAATTTATAGCTTCACAAACAACTCTACAATTAGTAAAGAGGCAAGTAAAGGTCGGATCCCAAGGGACGGGTATTGAAATGAGATTTCTATTGCAACTAGTGGTGTCTAAGGGGTGTCACAAATTGGGTTGATGTAGAAGGTCACTAAACTAAAATAGCAATGAAAATAAACAAGCAAGATGAATTAAAGGGGTGTAAACAATTGATTAAAGGCACTAGGGTGTCATGGGATCATAGGGGAATCATGGGATATGATCATACAAACATGTTCTCAATTTATAAGCAAGCAATTATTGTTGTGATGGATTGAGTTGGGTTATATCTTACAATCCTAGGAAAGTTTGGGTCCCGGAGCCGAATCGATTAGATTGTACAACACCTACAAGTCGACTTAATCTTCCCTACTCAACAACATGCATGGTCTAATGAGACTCGAGTTGGGTTATGTCTTCCAAGTCTCATTGAAAAGATAGAAGAAGATAGTAAATGCAAGGATTCATAGGCTTAGCATTTCATCAAATATAACATGTGCATGAGTTGAGATCAAAACAAGCAAGCAAATAAATAAAACATGAAAGCATATTAATTTAAGCATGAATCATTCCCCATGTTGGTTTCCCCTAATCACCCATTAACCCTAGCTAAGAGACTACTCACTCATTATCATGTTGATCATGCTAGCAAGGTTGTCAATCATACCAAGAATATGAAACATGATGAATAAATGAAAGTAATTAACAATAATTAAAAAGGGATTAAGAGATTATACCTACTAATGATTCCAATAATAAAGCAAAGATAAAAGAAGTACTTGAATGCTTGATTGAGAGATTGTCAATCTCCCAACAATAACCCAAATAATCTTCAATTACCCAAAATAAAGGATGAACAAAAGAGAAATTAAAGAACTAAAACTTGGATTAAAACTTGATTACAATATTAAAGAGAGATTTGATTGATATTAACTACACTAATTATTGATAAGAAGAACATGCTCCTCTAATTAGACTAATGGGGTATTTATAGTGGAAATTAGGGAGGATGCATTAGGGTTAACTAAGGGCTAAACTAGTAATTACACTTTTTAGATTGAGCAAGGAGGAGCCGGTATTTTTTGAGAGAAGGGCTTCTTTCTTCGTAGCTTGGAGAAGACAATTCGTGCTGGAGCCGAATCCGGGCGGAATAGGTTCGGGACGGGCGGATTCTGGCGTTGGAATCCGAGCGGATTCAAGGGAATCCGGGCGGATTGTGGGGGTGGAATCCGAGCGGATTAGAGCAAAGCCGCTCGGATTGTCTTCTTGCTTGGACGGACGGATTGGTGACAATCCGCTCGGATTGTCACTCAGCAACATATCTTCTTCTTTTCTTTCCTCTTCTTCATAAATTCCTTGGGGATTTCCTTGAGGACTCAAGGATCCTTTCTCAACATTGCTCTTCTACTATAATATGTACAAAGGCCTTCTAATCTTGTCTCTTCTTGATGCTTGGTCATTGAATTCGATCAATTTAGTCTCGTTTTGCCATGAAAATGCAAGATTCTTACTCCTTTCCTACCAAGGGATCAAAATCTCAAAGAATATGCAAAACAAAGAACTAAAGATAAGAAATGACCCAAATATGCACTAAAAAGCATGGGAACAAGGCTAATTCAGGGGCTAAATATGCGCTAATTATGGTCACATCAGGCAGACAGAGGATAACTGGAAGATCAGCAAGATGAGGAAGCAGTTTTATCAACTATAGATGGCCAGATAGCTGCCCAGCCAGACGATCAGCCGGGTGACCAGACAGCTGCCCAGCCAAGCGGTCAAACAGCTGACCAGGCGGATGACTGGGACTGGCGGACACCATACCTATATTGGTTGCGACACAGCAAGCTGCCAGATGACAAGAAGGAGATAAGAGGTTTTAAAATGAAAGCCTCCAGATTCATACTAATTGACGATGTGCTTTTCAGAAAGTCGCTGGCAGGACCCTACTTACGGTGCCTGGATAAGCAAGAAGCACAGACTGTGTTGCATGCCCTCCACAGTGGCGAATGTGGAAATCATACAAGAAGTAGGAGTCTGTCAAACAAAGCCCTCAGACAAGGCTACTTCTGGCCCACAATGAGGGCAGACTCGGCAGAATATGCCCGGAAGTGGGACGCCTGCCAACGCTCAGCGCCAATGATCCATTAGCCAGCAGAGCCCCTACATCCCATCATTTCTCTGTGGCCATTCATGACATAGGGAATCGATATAGTGGGTCCTCTGCCTAGAGCCACAGAAAACAGAATATGGATGCTAGCAATGACAGACTATTTCTCCAAATGGATAGAAGCAGAAGCATTCACTGAGGTGAAAGACAAACATGTCATCTCTTTTATCAAGCGTAATATCATCTGCAGGTTTGGTATCCCGTCAGAAATTATGTGACAATGGGTCACAATTCCTTTCAAACGACGCGGAAGGATACTGTGCCAGGTGGAACATCTCTCTGAAAAAGTCAGCACCCAGGACTCCAAAGTCCAACGGGCATGCTGAATCCAGCAATAACATCATCATGGATAACTTAAGAAGGAGGTTACAAGAGTTAGGAGGAAAGTGGGCAGATGAATTGCCACTAGTGCTATGGTCAGACAGAACGACACCAAAAACGGCGACAGGCCAGACACCCTTCAGCCTGCTGTTTGGCGCAAAAGCAGTAATTCCATAATAAGTTCTAGTTCCAGTTCTCAAGTATGGATGTATGACAGGGGAACTGAACATCGTAGAGATGATCAGGAGCCTGGACACGATAGACGAGCTGCGAGCAAGCGCAAAGATACGTCTGGCTGCCTACAAGCAGTTAGTCGCCAGAAGTTAGAACAAGCACGTAAAAGTCAGGCTTCTGGAGGTAGGAGTCCTGGTTCTCCGTCAAGTGTTCCAAAACACAAAGAATCGTAAGGCAGGCAAATTCGCCTACAAATGGAAAGGACCATACCAGGAAGAAGGCGTTGTTGGCCATGGGGCGTACAGATTAATGACCATGGACGGTCAAATCATACACAAACCATAGAACTTACTTCACCTGAAGAGGTATTACTTTTCACAATAAGTAGAGTTTAGTGTACATAGTAGTGTATTAAGAAAAGCTACAAAAAAAAAACGGTAGTAGGCATACTACCAATTTTGTGTTATTTTGTTTTATTTTATTTCTTTAAAACTTTGAAAGCTACTATTGGAGTCGTGTGGTCTGTAAGCTTCCTGGGACCAAAATTGCTCTGGCACCCCATGAGACGGCATCAGGTACTTCACATCGCTCTAGTAGAATTTCCTTTTTTCAGGCTTCTCTAGATGCATCATTCTAGACTCTAATATCTATGGTACATTGAAAGTGTAGCTAGCAAGACTGTCAACTGCAAACGTGGGGTGACAAAGCACATGACACTCCAACATGCCTAACCTAAATTTCTCCATTAGGAGCACCCTCGCCAGGCGGCCTGTGGAACATACGAAAGGGAGCCTGGCTGACAGCTTAAAGCTCATCCAGCTACCCTGGATACCACCCCCTGGACGTAGCTCGCAATACCGAGTACTCAACGCAATCAATCAGGGCCCCAGCATGCATACACACACACATAGAGCGCAGGGATCTCTGAGCTACCAGAATCCTGCAACGTCCCATTGGTCCTAGAATGACGATAAACTTGCCTAAGGTACGCCTCTGTTGGCTTTAAATATGATGAACACACCTTGTGTGATGAACAAGGTTAAGTAGTCAGAGTGCGACATACGCCTAAATCAGTCATTAGATTGACACGGCAGCTAGCTGAGTCTAAATCAGCCTCCTCAGGCTGACACGATTGGTCTAAATCAGCCTCGAAGGTTGACACGGCCACCTCACCCAGAATGCGGCATACGCCTAATTCAGTCATTAGACTGACACGACAGCTAGCTAAGTCTAAATCAGTGTTTTCAGGCTGACACGACTAGCCTAAATCAGTCAGCGGGCTGACACAACAGCTTCCTAAGCTAAGTGCGTAAACAAAAATACACAAGATATGACGAAAATAAATCTTGCCAAACTAAGGCAAGAGGCATTTCAAAATTTGGCCAAAACACGGCCCCAAATTCAGCTAACCGTCACCACGACGGGCAAACACAAGACAAAATGTTTAAAAATTTTTACAAGTCTGCACCACACAGGGTCAGACTGTCATTCAAAGGAATAAAATTTTTAACTAGAGACCACTAGTCTCCCTTTCTGGCACCTTCTCTGCCTCCTCCTACTGACTTCCCATTTCAGGTATCGGACCAGCTTGCACGCCCTCGGCAGCAGCAGCCTCCTAGGCGCCCTCAGCAACAGCAGCCTCCTGGAATGAGCCAACATCCTCATCACCTGTCTGCTCCACCAGTGCAAGATAATTCACCTCGCCAACCTCAGGCATCAGCACGCTCAAATTAGGCTGGACAGGGTAAAGGATTTCCAACTGTCTCTCTTCCTTCTCTATGGCCTGCATGGTTGGTGGCTCAGCAAGGGCAGCACGCATTCCACTAATCTTTCCCCGCCAGGTAGCATAAGCAACAATGTTGGTGGCAAGGGAGATCAGCTCACTGATCTTCTCGTCAGAACGCTTGAGATAATCAGAGAAGGTACTGCACACTTCCTGGGTGCGCGCCAGGTGGTCAGCTCCCTCCTTTAGCTTCTTCTTAGCACCAGTAAGCTCAGCTTTCAGCTCTACCACCCGTCCCCTCAGGTCAGAGCGTTGCTGCTCCAACTCAGCAATGGTCCCAGATAGCTCCTGGTTCCTAGCACTAGTAGCCCTGCTGGTAGTCTGGACTACATTAATCAACTTCCTATTATAAAGGGCTGACTGGAAGGCCTGAGAACGGAAAGGGAAAAAGTTAGCAAAATTGGCTCAAAAATTCAGAACAGATGGCAGAGGGAGAATACTTACCATGAAAGCGTTATGCACATCATTCTCCGTCATTTCCTCTGGCGAGAATTCTGAGAAGACCTCCACTAGCGGAGGGAAGAGGATCTGGTCGATCTCAGACCAATATGGCACCTTATCTATGTTCCCAAAGCCCTCGGGAAGTGGGCAATGATGCCACCACTAGCAGCAGCAGCAGGACTAGCAGGTGGAGTAGGAGGATGGCGGTATAGCGGGCTGACCTCCAAAGGCTCAGGACGAGCGATGCTAGAATGGGTAGGAGAAGACTGAACTGAAGCAGCAGGGGCACTCCTCTTGGAGGTAGAATTTACATTAGGGCTCGCAGCAGCCCTCTTTATTTTAGAATTATGGAAGATAGCCTCCAGATGGTCAACTTTTGAGCCTGTAAGCAGCCGGACCTCAGGTGTCAGAGGTACCAGGAAATCAGCAAGATATCAGGCAACTAGAGATAGCCAGGATGACGGTGCATAATAACTTACTGGAAGACATGCTGTGGGCTGATTGCGGTGGGTTGGAAGAGCAGGTAGGCGAGAAATCGGGAAGTAGATCAGGGAACTTTCTCTCAGACTGGGGGATGCAAAACAGTTTGTTGCGGGCAGATGTCGGGTCTCCTAGACGAGTCAGCTGGCAGGGGCCTGCACAAAAGCAAAAAGTAAGCCAGTAAGTATTGGAGAAGTAAATCAGGCGTCAGGAGAACTACTTACTCGAGGTTATAACCCAGTCTTCAAAGATATAGTCAGCAGGCGGCTGAATGGAGGCCTTCCTCACATAGAAGAAGTCCTCGAACCATTTCTCGTCCCTGGATTTTGACACGTGCTTGAAAAAAGTCTTGCCAGAACCCCGAAAAGAAAACTGGTCTCTTCCCATAGACCGGATCTCGTACATGTGGGCCAGCTCGCCGAGGGAGATGGAGCTGCTGGTGTTCTGACTAGAAGACAGGGAGTAGAGGAGTACCCTCCAGATGTTGACAGAGATTTGTGCCATGGCAAAGTTATTGGTCCGGAGAAAGTCTTGCATGAGTTTGGGAAAAGGGAAGCGAAGATCGTACCTAAATGGATAGAGGTAGAAGCAGACCCATCCTGGCCGGATGGCGTCCGCCTTTTGGCCCGGCTCAGGGATAACAATATCAACCCCGACGCCGAGACCAAGCAGTTCCTTAATCAAAGGAATGTCGGCGGTGGTCAGAGAGGAGTTACAGTCGTAGGGGTGGACAAAAAGGTTACGGGAAGGAAAGATGGGATCCGGTTTCTGGTCGGCCGAAGCGGAGGTCGACGCAGTATGGCGAGCTTTACCCATGGTCAGGAGAAAGAAAAAAGAAAAGGGTCAAAGAAAGATTACAAGAAAAGTACCTGGTGGAAAGCGAAGGCGAGGACGATGGAATCCGGCGAGTGGGAGAGGAAGGGTTTTGGAGAGAAGGTGGGGGGTTTTTAAATTTTGGAATTAATGAAGTAGGGTAGGGAGTTGAGATTATAAAGGAGGAAAGAGTGGAGAAGCGCGAGAAATGAGGGGAAGAGATAGGGGCAATGGTGAGTACACGGGAATATGTGCAAAACACGGCGCGATGTTTGAAAATGATCGGTAATTCCTTATTCGACGCCTCGAGACGTATCTCACAAGGAATTAGGGGCAAACTGTTTGGGCCAAAATCCACACCTTGGTCTAGTTGGGAGCAAACCCATTTGATTTCGTCTAAAGAGCTGGGCCGTGGAAATTGTGCAAATACATAAGGTCCGTTAACAGAAGGAGCCCGTGCATTGAAGAATTATCAGGGAGAATTCAGGAAGATTTCAGGGAGATTTCAGGGAGATTATGGAGATTAGCGGAGAGGCTTCGTTTATGGAAAGAAGTGTGGTATGACTAATATTGCTTACCATAAACGGAGTAGGACACATCTAGGGTTCTTATCCTATAAATAGCCAATGAAGCAAAGAAGAAAGGGCACTCGAGATCTCTCATACATACATAACACATTGTGCTAGCTAGGTTTACATTCCGTCTCCTTTGTACTCGTCCTCATATTAACAGCTAGTGCAATCCTTGGAAGGGTACCGTCCTTTCCCGCGGTCGTTTCCCACATTGGGTTTACCGCGTCACCAAATCTTTCGTATCAACCTTTATTTACGTACTTAATTCCTTTATACAGCATTAATATAAATATTCACCTAACATACAAAGAGGAAAATCACATTGACCTTACATAATCTAATTCGGTAAAAAATTACCAAAACAGTGCTAATACTCGTATATGACAATTCCTAGTCCACAAGTGAATGATTAGTACTTCTGACTTGGTACGTAAAATACATGATCAAGTTGCCGGCTTTCATGTGCACAATGGCACGTGAAATAAGTTTAAAACGCCACACAGTGTTTGGTTCTTCTAGACGATTAGGCAAAAATCAGTGTTTGGTTCTTCTAGACGATTAGGCAAAAATCTGTGGTAATAGTACAAAACTACAAATCAACTATGTTAGGCCCAAAATATGGATATGGGCTGACTTGGGGCAGCAGGCCTGGGAGCGCCGCGGGATGCAGGATACCAGGGTGCCAGCTTCAGCAAGTAACGCGGGAAGTGGGCTTTGATCCACACGGACGAAGCTTGTGAGGGTCCAGTAGCTTGCGAGATCCGAAGAAAGGAGAGACCTACTCATTGTTAAATTAGGAATAACTTGGAGAAGAAGTAAGAAACCCTAGCTCCTCGACCTCCCCTATATAAGGGACCTCCGTGCAAAGAAGAAGGATCATCGAATTATACACAAGTTACGCTTTAGCATTCATAGCAAACCTAAGAACTGTATTTCCTCTCGAATTATAGTGAAGATATTGGTGGGATTCCGTCTCCCCCCGCGGTTGTTTCCCACATCGGGTTTTCCGCGTCACCAAAATTGCTTGTGTTCTTTGTTTACATCGCACATACAATCCAACATACAACGTTCACATAAATCGCAATATTGACCTAACGCTAAGACCACTTTAACCCTAATTTGGTAGAAATTTACCAAAACAGTTTGGCGCCCACCGTGGGGCATAGTGGTCATCTCCGTTAGTCAGTCTACTCAAACAATCAAAACATGTCCGGACACAAAGAAACAACCTCAGGCAACACCGGCGGCGCACCAGGAACACAAAGTGCCCCCTTCCGCAAAGAACACGGCACCATCCCCCTCGGCGTTAGCGGCAAAGACGTACTACCGGCCCGGACCACCCGCTACCCAGACACCAGCACCCAAGCAAAGTCAGAATTCCCAGGCAACAGCAAGTCCATCTTCGGGTAGGGTTCAGACTAGAGATCCAGGAGTCGCTCAGGGACAGCAGGGAGCCATACAGTCGGACAGAGGAACGCAGCCCCGGCCACAGATTCAGGCTCCCCCAAGTCCCACCAGCATCATGATAAGCGGGTTGGATACTCTAGCCAAAACCATTAAGACTATGCAAAACGAGAACAGAAGCATGAGATCCCAGATGGAGGAAGACAACAACCTCCTCCGAGCACAGATCAACGAATTAAGGAACCAGGCAGCTAGTCCAGCCCCTGGGTGGCAAGGAGACAGATTTGAAAGGCCATCAGCAGAAAGTAGGGATCGAAGGCAGACACGGGTATTACCACGTGAGGTAGCACTCAGGCTGGATATGGAAGGAACACCACAGCCACGAGGAGGCCTGGTCCCAACAGGACTAGGAGCACTAACACCAGATGAGGAACCAGTGCACCAGGAACCTACACCCACGTCAGGCGCGGCAGAACCTACAACTGCAGTCCCAATAACCAGGATGCTAACTACGAATCAAGGCAAATATACCTGGGAAGACACTCCGGTGGCAGCAACATCGCAGCACGCGCGAAATCCTGGAACGACGGAACTTCGTACAAGGAGCAGGACACCAGCCCACGGGAGCACCGGCGACCCTCCGGAAGAGAGGCATACATAGAACAAAGCCAGCACCGGGAACTACGAAGCCTCCTCGGGAGGGTCCCCGTATGCCTCGCCTATGGAGATGGTGCACCGAAAGCTACGCCGATTCACCGTTCATCGACGATATAGCCACAAGTAGCCTTACCAAAAGGATTTAGCGTCCTAACAATGGTTCTCTTTGATGGAACCACAGATCCCTGCGATCACATCAGTCAATTCAAGCAGAAGATGATGGTCACTACGGCCACGGGAGCCTCAAAAGAGGCATGTATGTGTAAGGGATTTGGTTCAACCCTAACCGGAGCAAAAGATTACGGTGGTTCGTCGGCCTCCTAATGGAACCATATCATCATTCACGACCTGGTCAACGCTTTCAACCAACAGTTCTCCAAAGAGCCGCAGAACACCCAAGCAAAGCCAAGTGACCGTACGGGATCGTTCGGGAGATAGGGAATCAATCAAGGACTACGTCACTAGGTTCAACGCAGAAAAAGTCTCAATACGAGGTTGCGATATGTCCACTGCTATCAACGCCTTCAGCGGGGCCACGGATAAGGAGTCAAACCTCTACAAAGAATTAACTATGTATCCTTGTGAGAGATTCGAGGAAGTTCAGCAGAGAGCTACCGCAGCGTTAAGATTGGAAGAAGATATACAGGCCAGAAAGGGTACAGCAAGCTTCGACAAGACAAGCAGGAAATTCGCACCAGAAAAGAGGGATGACAGAATTAAGCCATACAGCAGGCCTAATATCAATAAAGAAGTGGACAGTCTCTTGGCAGCAGATAAAATTAGAGAAGTCAGTTACCCTGAGTGGCTCTCTAACGTAGTAGTGGTACCCAAAAAGAACGGTAAGTGGAGAGTATGCGTAGACTTCACAGATCTAAACAAAGCTTGTCCCAAGGATCCCTTCCCACTACCACATATCGACGCAATGGTGGACGCTACTGCTGGACATGAGGTACTCACTTTCCTCGATGCCTGGAGCGGTTACAATCAAATCAAGATGCATCCACAAGATCGGAAAAGACAAAGACATTCATGTCGGAGAGAGGCATATATTGTTACAAGGTCATGCCCTTCGGCCTAAAGAACGCCGGGTCCACCTATCAACGGTTGGTAAATAAAATGTTCAAGCAGCAAATAGGGAAGACCATGGAAGTATACATTGACGACATGGTGGTAAAATCTAAAAAAGCAGAAATGCACATGGAGCACTTGGCGGATACCTTCCAGACATTGAGGGAATTTAAAATGAAACTTAATCCATCCAAATGCTCATTTGGGGTATCCTCGGGAAAATTCCTAGGGTATATGGTAACACAGAGGGGAATTGAGGCAAGCAAGGAGCAGATAAGAGCAATACTCCAACCTGGAATCACCCCGAGAAGCCAAAAGATGTGCGAGAGGCTAGCGGGAAAGGTGGCGGCCCTAAATAGGTTCATATCAAGGGCCTCGGATAGGTGCAAACTATTCTATGATATATTGAGGAAGAGTCAGAAATTCGAATGGACCAAAGAGCATGAAAAAGCATTCGCCGAACTCAAAAGCTACCTAAGCACGCCACCGTTACTCGCGAAGCCTGAGCAAGGGGAGCCACTATTTTTGTATCTGTCAGTCACGGAAGCAGCCGTAAGCGCAGTTCTGGTTAAAGAGCAAGAAGGAGTGCAGCATCCCGTATATTATATCAGTAAGTCTCTGCTCCCTGCAGAGACCAGGTACACTTCTTTTGAAAAATTAGCACTGGCTTTGGTTACTGCCTCTTATAAACTGCGGCCGTACTTCGAATCTCACACCATCCATGTCATAACCAATTACCCGTTAAAGACTATTATGAGGAAGCCTGAACTTTCAGGGAGAATGACTAAGTGGTCAGTGCATCTTAGTGGCTATGACTTGCAATTTGAACCCAGAACGGCGATAAAATCCCAAGCCCTAGCAGATTTCGTCTCTGACTTCTGCCCTGCAACTCGTGGGGAGGCAGAGGAAGGAATGCTGACGATGATGGGAAGCCAGGATGGTGAGGTGTGGACCCTGTATATTGACGGAGCCTCAAATGCTAGAGGGGTGGTGTGGGTTTAATCTGCGATCTCCTAAAGGGGATATGATAGTACAAGCCATTAGGTGCGAATTCAAGGCAACCAATAATGAGGCCGAGTATGAAGCTCTTATACTTGGGATGCAGATGGCGTCAGGGCTCAAGGTAAGGAACCTAAGAGTATATAGTGACTCCTTACTTGTGGTGAATCATGTGAACAACGAATATGTGGCACGAGACTCAAAGATGATAGCCTACCTGAAGATAGCCACAGAGCGTAAATCAAAGTTTAGGACATTCAAGATAACTCGGGTGCCACGAGATCGAACGTGGAAGCGATGCCCCGGCTCTGGGGCAACCTTCCAGCCCACGTAGTTGTCAAACATACCAATTACTCACGTGTTGACCCCACCATCCGAAAGAGCCGGACTTGGATTCCACAAGAAAGGGTGTACACATGCGGCGCGCACAGGAACCGAATCTTTGGTTTCCTCGGTGGGACAAACAGGATGCGATTGGAGGATTCCATACCTAAATTGGCTAAGGGATGGGACACTCCTCGAAGACAGAAAAGGAAGCACAAAGTTTGAATAAAAGCTTCCGGGTATATCATGATTGATAATATTCTCTTGAGAAAATCATTCGAGGACCATGCCTCGGGTGCTTAAGCAAGGAGGAAGCGAAACAATACGCAAGACATGCACGGTGGAGAATGTGGGAACCTTATTTGGAGGACGAAGCACATCAAACAAAATCTTAAGCGGGGGTATTTACGGCCCACAATGCGCGCAGACGCCATAAACCATGCCAAACGTTGTGAATCATGTCAAAAGGCGGCTCGATTCACCGGCCAAACAGAACCAATGCATCCAATTATCTCTCCATGGCCATTCATGATGTGGGGCATGGACATAGTGGGAAAGCTACCCAGGGCTCCAGGAAACAGAGTATATATGCTAGCGATGACCGACTACTTCTCAAAATGGATTGAAGCGAAGCCATGTGAGAGGTAAAAGAACAACAGGTGATCTCTTTCATCAAGCGCAACATCATAAGCAGATTTGGGATACCATCCGAGATCATATGCGACAACGGGTCCCGATTCATATCGAGATAACATCAAGGCTTCGTGCACGATGGAACATAACACCGAGAAAGTCCCCAGATATCCACAAACCAACGGCCAAGTGAATCCAAAGAATAAAATTATTGTAGAGAACCTCGTAAAGCGGTTGGAAGAGTTAGGGGAAAATGGGCGGATGAACTACCACCGGTACTCGGTCGACGTAACAACACCAAAGATGGCAACAGTCAAACTCCATTTAGCCTGGTATACGGTGCGGAGGCGTAATACCCTCGAAGTCCTGGTACCCCACACACGATACGGCTGTCAAACGGCGGAGCGAGAACCAAGTCGAAATGGCTAGGAGCCTGGATACAATTGATGAGTCGAGAAAGTGCTTACATACGTATGGCATCATACAAGCAATCCGTAGCAAGGACATATAACAAGAACGTCAAAATCAGGACCCTCGAAGTAGGGGACCTAGATCGAGGAGGGTATTTGAAAATACCAAGAATCACAAGGCGTGCAAGTTCGCCTACAAATGGGAAGGTCCATATCGGGTCGAAAGTGTTATCAAGAATGGGGCTTACGGGTTGATGACCATGCACGGTCGGATCCTGGATAAACCCTGGAACATCCGTCACTTGAAACGGTACTTTGTCTGACAAAGTGCCAAAACTTTAGTGTACAAAGGACCCTTCGAAAGTCCGTGAAGCAAAAAAAAAAAAAAAAAAAAAAAAAAAAAGGGGTGGGGGTTAGTATATGCCTTAGGTATTGGTGTGTTTTATAAAAACTTTTTTCTTTTAGTTTTCCTTTTTTTTAAGAGAGTCGTTTTGAAACCGAGTAGTTCAGGCTGTGGCTTCCTGGATCCAGGTGTTGCCCTGGAACACCATGAGACAGCACCAGGTAATTTGCACTACTTTGGACTTTATAATGCTTCTACGAAGAAAGGCTTTGGTACTAATGTTGGTTACTTGTCAGATGAGGCACAATTAAAGGGTCCATTTTTTGCCATGTGAGGCCGCGAGACGTTTATCTAAAGTCAAGCCACATGGAGAGCATACGCCGAGGTAGCGCGCAGGGTTCGGCATACTAAGACCACCCATACCTTAACGTTAACTCAGTAATTCCTTAGCTAGCTATGTCGTAGATCAATGGGTGCACGCACGGATTTCAAACGTCTGGAACCACAAGGAGCGCAACACTCCTTGTTAGTCAGAAATATTCAATGAAGGTGAGCTCTAAGTCAGCTAGCCCTAGTGATAAGATATTCCACGTCATGGGTGGAATATGTTATCAAAAATCTATCACCAGAAACAGGGGCTGCGCACCTGGAGTCAGGCCAGCTTCCTGGGTATATCTATATGGAGTCAAAGCTCCAGAAATTGGTGGCAAAAACACAAGTATAACAAAAGTAAGGCCTGGAAACCTGGGCCCAAAACTACTTTAAAGTAGGGCACCTGCTACCTTTAGCAGGCGCCATCAAAAGTTCAACGCCTGCACACCGGCAGGCACAAAACGGACCAAAATAAGATAGTTTTTTACAAAACTTGCGCCACACAGGGCCAAGTCCCCAGATAAATTAAAATAAAATTTAAGAGAGGTCAATCCTCTCAATAGCTGCTTCCTGACCATTGCTCTGCTCCCCGTGCTCTATTTGCTTCTCCATTGCAGGTACCTGGACAGCTCCAGGAGTTGTAGAAGCACCATCACCAGCCTCCCCAGCCAGGATCTCCTCAACAGTCCCAGAAATGGCTCCAGAAATATCCATGGCTGAATACTCAGGCTCCGGGTTAGCAGCTTCAGCCTCAGGAGGGAACAGGGCACTCAGATCCATGCCATTGGGAAATGCACGAGCAAATTCAGCCAGCTCCTCTTCCAGATTCCAGGAAGTGTGCTTCCCCTCGGTATAAGCACGGATGCAGTCAATCCGCCCCTCAAAAGCAGTGTAGGCTCCCACATTCTTGGCCAGTTCAGCCATCTCTTCAGCACGGGCCTCTGCCTTTGTTAACCCAGAAGTCAGAACGCAGTTGGCCTCCTGGGTCCTCGCCAGCTGATCTTTGGCCGCCTCCTTCTCCTGGAAAGCTGTGTGGAGCTGTTCCCTCAACTTGGCACAGGTGGCTGTGAGCTCCTTGTTCTTCCCCACAGAAGCCAGACATTCAACCTTAGCCCTCTGCAGCATCTTGCGAAGGTAGAGAGAAGATTGGAGAGCCTGAGACAAAAGGAAAGAACGCATTAGTCGTGGAAGCACAAGGGCAAAGAGAGAGGTGGAACATCAAAAGGAGGCTCACCAGGAAGCAGTGCTCTGCAGCCAGGTCAGTCATCTCCTGGGGGGCAGTTGAGTCAAAAGCCTTGGAGCAAGCTGGGGTCAGGAGCCTTTCTAGTGCAGGCCAGTAGTTGGCCCGGTCAGCGTCCCCAAACTCAGCAGGGAGTCGTAGAAGCAGCTCGTCAGAATGAATGGGGGACCCAGGAGCGCGTGATATTGGGGTAGCTTCAATAGGCTCTGGAGCAGGCCTAGAAGAGGATCTTCTTCTTGAGGAGGCAGGAGAGTGAGAGGAGTCAGCAGTCCTCTTCCTGGCATGGCGCATCAAGATCTCGGAGGCAGATGGTTTGGCACTTCCTACAGGAGCACAGGGACGCAGGGGGTCAGAATAAAGAATCAAAGGAGACAGGGAATTCCAAGGGATTGAGGGGTGTTTACCGAGAAGACATGGTTTCCTCAGAGCAGAGTCGTCTAAACCAAAAAGCGGGAGGGGGAATGATCTACGATCTTCGGGGATGGAAAAGAGCTTGGCAATGAAGTATCCTCGTCCTCGGATTTCTCAGGGTTCTTGAGTTCTGCGTCACATCAAAGAGTAAGAATAGTAAGCGACGGGGGCAATTATAAATGAACATGCAAATGCACTTACTCTTGGCGAAAATCCAGTGTTCGAACAGGTAGTCGGCACGAATGGGAAGAGACTCAAGCTTGATATAGAAGAAATCCTCATACCACCCGTCATCTTTCCCTTTTGCCGCCGAGAGGAGGAAGTTTTCGGTCTTCTCCACAGACCTAAAAGTATATTGGCCGTGCCCCAGTGATCGGCACTCGAACCTATGGGCCAGATCTGATAAACCAATCTCGGCGCCCATGCTATTGTTCAGAGCAACGGTGGACAGGAGGATCCTCCACGCATAAGGAGCAATTTGGGCCATAGGGAGAGAGTTCAAGCGGATGAACTCTTGGATCATTGGGGGGAACGGAAATTTGAGACCAAGGACAAAGGGGTAGGTGTACAAACAGATCCACCCCGAACGGAAAGCGTCTGCTTTCTGGCCAGGTTTGGGGATGTGGATCACCACATCGTCCCCTAGCCCCAGCAGAGCTTTGATTCTGGGTATATCCTCCTGGGTAAGGTGGGAGTCACCGGAGTGTGGTCTTTTGAGGACTCCCTGTGTGGGGAAGTCGTCGTTTTCAAGGTCGATGGTGGTGGAGGAAGATGAAGTTAAGCGAGTCTTAGCCATAATAAACGAGGAGGGAGAAATGGAGGTACCTGAGAAGACGGATGAAGGCGGCGCTGGCAGTGAAAAGGTGTTGACAAAGAAGGAATTTGGGGAGACGGAAGTTTGAGAGGTTTGAGGAGATGAAATGATGATGAAAGAGGGAATGGTGGGCGGATGAGATTAAATAGGAGAAGGTAGTTGGGGTTTCTAAAATGTGAATTGAAATGGAGTATGCGAGAAGTCACACAACGATACACTGCAATTTCCCGCTCAAATAATTAGGGTTGCACTTTTCGCAGAAAATTGGGGGCAAACTGTTAGGCCCAAAATATGGATATGGGCTGACTTGGGGCAGCAGGCCTGGGAGCGCCGCGGGATGCAGGATACCAGGGTGCCAGCTTCAGCAAGTAACGCGGGAAGTGGGCTTTGATCCACACGGACGAAGCTTGTGAGGGTCCAGTAGCTTGCGAGATCCGAAGAAAGGAGAGACCTACTCATTGTTAAATTAGGAATAACTTGGAGAAGAAGTAAGAAACCCTAGCTCCTCGACCTCCCCTATATAAGGGACCTCCGTGCAAAGAAGAAGGATCATCGAATTATACACAAGTTACGCTTTAGCATTCATAGCAAACCTAAGAACTGTATTTCCTCTCGAATTATAGTGAAGATATTGGTGGGATTCCGTCTCCCCCCGCGGTTGTTTCCCACATCGGGTTTTCCGCGTCACCAAAATTGCTTGTGTTCTTTGTTTACATCGCACATACAATCCAACATACAACGTTCACATAAATCGCAATATTGACCTAACGCTAAGACCACTTTAACCCTAATTTGGTAGAAATTTACCAAAACAAACTATATATCCTTCTAGAAAGCAATCACATGTTATGAGACGTGGTCGAACGGCTAAGTTGAATCGTTTAGCACACCATAATTGATATACTCCCTCCTATCCACTCTTTTCTTCCCTATTTCCTGAAACGGATTATTCAGATTTTCTTCCCTTTACTTTTTGAGAAAGTTTTTATTAATATTATACTCTTACCTCTTTCCACTCATCAAACCCCACTATATACTTTATTAATATTTAATTCTAATTATTCCTACCTCTCTCCAATAACCAAACCTCACTCATCTCCTTTATTAATATTTAATCATAATTATTCATACATCTCTCCAATTACCAAAACCCACTCATATATTTATCAATATTATACTCTCCACCCTTAATCTCCGTGCCCACTTCAAATGGGAAAAAAAGGATAGATGGGAGGGAGTAGTACAGATTAGATAAGACTAATTATATTAAAATAATTTGTAAAGTAGCAAGTGATAAAATAAATCCATTTTTTCTCATTTTTTTTATTTAAGCTAATTAAATTATAAAGTCAATTCTTTCAAAAAAGAACTACTTTACACGAGTATTATAATAAAGGAGTAATTACAGTACTTTTTCACTTAGATATTTTCTAAGAAAAAGCAATTGAACAAATTTTAATCCGTATAATAAGGTTATATAATAGGAACTAAACAAAATATTTTACATCATACTTTTTATATTTGAACAATTTAAATGATGTAATGCCCCTTTTTATAAAATCATGTGTATGTAATAAGTACTCAAGATTTTTGTTATTAAATCTAACTCACACCCAATATGTTTAACCTTTTGTGGCTTTTTTTAGTTAGGTGCTCATATCTAAAATTTTACTAGCCGGAAAAAATTAACATATTATTTTGTTGAATGAGTCGTATATTCCTAAGATTGTATTATGATTCTGCTTTAATTTTTGCAAGACAATTATTAAAATTGTAAAGTCCTGCAAAGTTAAATATATTAACTAAGATCAGATTCAGTCTCACATTTTACCCAAGAAAAAAGATATGATTCAGTCATCACTTATTTTGAATCGTAAAATCATAAGATTCAACGATTCGAATAGGGAGGAAACGAGTATATTGTCGTCAGATTAAGGTTCTATTCTTTTCATCTTAATTTCAGCTTTTATTCAGGTTATTTCAGTTTAACTTAGGTCAGCTAATTCAGTTCAGCTCACCGTATTTCAGCTCATTCATCTCAGTAAATTTCGATTTAGTTCAGCTTCATTCAGCTCATAAAAGAACATGACTTAAACCATTTTTTATGATCTAATAAGCCTTTATTTTAACTTCTATTAAAACTCGTTTTTAACATAATTTCTATATAGATTTTTGGGTATTTGGTTATCTTTATTTTGAAATACCCCATAAAGTGCATTTACTTTTACTAGCATCCAAGGCTATTTTGTTGCAATTTGTCTTTTAAGGACTAAACATGTACTCCTAGTAATAAAAGGTTTTAAACAATGGGCCACGTCATATTTCACCTCAATTTGTTGTCTACGGTTAACTTATTACTTACGGAGTATAATATGATATTGTACGGATTACTATATATAAACCTTGGATCATCATATCATACCAATATCGTATATTGCTAAAATCTCATAAAATAAAATCACATCTCATATTCAATGGAGAAGAAATATATAGATAAAAAGATGTCTGTTAATCTTTCTCCTTTCTTCTTTTTCGAGGCGGCCGGAGATTCCGAGGGTGATTTTGGTGATAATAAATATTATGATGATGATGATGACGACGATGATGATGATGATGAGGATGCTCAGTCTTCCAGCTACGATGCATGGGACGCTGCGTCACATTACAATGATGCGTGTCGTGGAGGTAGATATGTAAATAATGACGAAGAAGACGACGATCATGATAATGGTGGTGAAATGGGAGATGAATCAAAGGTAGTATACTCGATAGATGATAATAAGTGTACACCAGAAGTTGTGTCAACAGCGAATAGCCATAATTCAAAGAAATCTAATGTTGACTCCATGGAAGTGAATAACAAAATGTGTGAAAAAGAGAGGAATCGGCTCTTTTGGGAAACTTGTTTGGCTTCCTAATCATACCTTCTATTTTTTAAATAGATTTTCTAACCGTCTGCTTTATATTTTTATTTTCTAACATCAAATTGTATAGGTAGATCATCAAGTATTTTGATGGCAATAATTAGTTTGAAATTTGAATGGAACCGTAACTGATCAACATCTTGGATCTTTGAATCTTTTTAATGATTCGGGCTCCGAGCCAAGTATAGTGTTGTCTTTGAGAATTTGTGCATCTTCAACTATACATGTGCTTGATTTGGGGTGGCCTGGATTAGCCTTTAGGACTTGGGATAGAGTTGGCGGAACCCTACCTAAATTCACAGGATCAAACCTTAACAGAAGTAACAGAATACTTGTGTATGACGATTTTATACAAATTTATGCTAAATAAGATTTTTTAGTAGCCAACTTTTACTCACTAATAGAGCTATATTTAAATCCGTTTTACAATTATATTAGTGTAAAATCGTCTTACACAAAACTTACTCGGACCTTAATAGGGAAATCACCTTCTTCTTTTTTCGTTCTCCCTTTTTGTTTTTCATCTTCCCTTTTTTATTCGCATTTTGAGGCGTGCGTTCACCCATGGTCGGTTCGAAAGGATGATTCATGTCAGCCGACCCCAAATCATTTTGGGATTAAGGCTCTGATGTTGTTGTTGTTGTATTAAACTTGGATCGAATTTAGGTTTAGAAAAAATTAAACAACTGTGGGTACATTCAAATGCAATTTTTTTCGTCTTTTCAATTATCACTTGTCAATTTACTTCTTTTAAAAGTCATAAACTTATTTACAATAGAATTTAAATATTCGAGATACATTATGGGGTTGTTTGGTTGCCATAAGGGAAGATAAATTCACATGAACTCCAATTTCACATGAATTGGAAATTTATGTGAATTGCACAAAAAGTGTTTGGTTGGCATATGGGTAATGAATTCATGTGGGAATTGCCACTTACCTAGGGGGGGCTAGGTAAGTGACTTCCTCCATAATGGAGGAACTTAAATTCCATAGGAAGTTCCACTTCCCATGATTTTGGCAACCAAACAAGTCCATAATATTGCAATTCATGGGATTTTCAAAATCCCATGAATTTAAAAGGTAACCAAACAAGTCCATGGACAAATTTTTTGTCCTCTAAATAATTCGGTATGTGGTACATTTAAATGCATTTTATGTAATTTGAATAATAGAATTATACTCCCTCTACTTCTTCAAGATGTTTTACATTTTTACTTTGGATGGTTCACAAAGATGTTTCACTTTTTTTTTTTTTTTTAGTATATGACTTGTGGTTCCTATTATTTGTGAAACCATTTTTTTTCCTACTTTTATTTTCTTCAACATATCACCATTTTTCTTAATTTTATTCCCAATAATAATGTGGAATGACATAAAGATGTGAAGAGAGTATTTTTTTTTTTTTAAAAAAAGAATATAATAAAAGTAAACTAAAAAATATTGGGCCAATGGGGGTCTCATACCCATTAAGTATGGTATGGGCCTGAAAATTTTGGATCCAAGCATATTTGGGTCGTGGATCCAACATGTGTAATGCTGGTTACGCCTGGGTTCGACAGAACTTAACCCACACTTTACTCCATAGTAATTTATGGATTAATATAGTACGTAGTCCGTGCTTGAATTGGAGTTAGGAGATTGTTTCAACATTCCGTGTGATATCTGCCAATGGGCAACAACTAATAGATCATATTTTTTTCAACTTAATTTCTGTTTTAGTAAAAAAAACAATCAAGATGTATGTCTTAGTACAAGTGTCGTATAATTAACTACACTAATCAAGTGAGTTAACCACTATCTCTTGTCCATTCGGCATTAGATTTCCGTCGATGCTCTTCGTGGGCTCCGATTTCACACCACATACACAGATAGCAAATATGGCTCCGGGGTAGGACAACAGCATGCTACGACAACAGCAGCATGCTCTTCGTGGGCTCCGATCTCCTTTGCATCCAAATACTGTACCAGCATGCTAGGACAGCAGCAGTAGTACATTCTTTCTGATGTTGCTCCACCTTTTTTTAGCAATGGACGATAAACTACCCATTCTGCTAACGTTAGTACACAACCATCACCCAACATTGGAGGTAAGGCACCATGTTATCTCTTTCATTCAACAAGTCATTTTCCATAGGATAAAGAATGAGGATGCACATGGGCATCTCGTTATGTTCAAAGAGAAAGTGGCCGGGCACAATCAAGTATAATGGTGTCACCGAAGACCAAATTCTTCTCATGATCTTCCCTTTCTCCTTGAAAGACAATAAAAGGAAATGGTTGAATTCACATGAACCGGATACATTCATAAGTTGGGCTAGCCTCTCTAAGGCTTTCATCAACAAATTCTACCCACCTTCAAAAACCACAAGGATAAGGCATGAAATTCAAACCTTCAAACAAAAAGACCTTGAGACCCTAAGTTAAGCTTGGAAGCGATTTTGGGACCGTCTTACCTCTTGCCCACACCATGGCATCCCCAAATTGATGACTACCCGAACATTTTTCCAAACCCTTGAACCGATATTTAGGGATATGATTGTGGCGGCCTCCAACAGAAACTTTGATTCTATGAATAGCGTTACTATTACGGAAATGATTCAAAACATTTCCGAGATGGAAAATAGCTATGGTACAAGAGATAGTGACGGAAAACGTGAAGGGCCTATTAGACTGAAGTTGGAAACAAAGTTCAAGTTGGATGAATTGTCAAAGAAATTTGATAACTTAGGATTGGAGAAGGGTAAGGACACGTTCATCAAGTCCAACAAGACCAAGAGGAGAGACCAAGTCACTCTAGGGTGTACTATGTGCAAGAGCCAAGATCCCCTCTAAGAAACTACAACCAACATCCGTTATGTGACAATTGTGGTGGAGTAGGCCACACATACGACACATGCTTCTCCATGCATCTTCAACAAGATGACCAATACCCATAAAAATGTTATCTTGTGCAAGGCCAACAACCAAGGTACTATCTTCTCAACGTCAAGAGACTTTTTACCGTGCTTTCCCGAATCAAGATCTGAGGCTTTCATATGCGGGCCAACCTTTGGACCCTAAATATCAACAACCTCAATATCAACCACCAGCGAAGTCGGATCGTTCAAGGCAATACAACCAAAACCAAAACCAAAGTCAAGGTTCCGATTTCAAGAGATTTCCACAAAAGAACAACCAACCTTATGTTCCACCACCCCTAAGGAACAACAACCGGAATGACAATCAAAATTTCCAAGACAACTTCCACGGAAACCAAAATTTCTAAGGAAATCAAAATTACCAACCTTAAAATCAACCACCCCCTCTCATTGAACCACCAAACCCAAATCCTTCTATTGAATAAATGTTGAAAAACATGGAGTCTAAGGCATTACAAAGAGAATCTAATGCGGAGCAATAGTTCAAGCTTCTAAGGTCCGACATTTCAAATGTCCAAGCACACCAAAGAACACTTGATTCTTACATGACCAACCCTAACCAACCCTAACCAAGAAGCATCTAATCCTCCAAGGGGATCTCAATCTCCACCAATGCAATGCTCCTACCCTAAGGATGGACCACCTCATCACCAACAAGCTCATGCGTTGACTTTAAGGGGTGGGAAAGAATTGGAAGACCCTTATAAAGATTTATATTCCGATTCAAAGAAAAAATGGATGTTATGAGAGAAAGAGTTGAGAGCCCGCCTTTATCACCAACAAGTAGAGGTGAGAACTGCAAGAAAGGGAAACTAAGTGATCAACCCAAAGATGATGAAAACTCTGTCTTGGAAGAAATTGAGGTTGACAAAGTGGTTAGTGAAGAGAAAAAAAAGAACCCAAAAAGATTGATGACACCAAGCAAGCCTCACCTCCTAGCAAGGCTCATGTCCCACTAATGCCTTTTCCTAATAGAGGTAGAGTAATGAACGAGGAGAATAAATTCTCTAAGTTCTTGGTAATGTTGAAAAAACTTGACGTTTCATTGCCTTTCACCGAGGTAGTGATGACACAAATGCCACTCTACACCAAATTTCTCAAACATGTGTTGACAAAGAAACGAGGAATCGGAGGAGATGGATTAGTTGCTTTGATGAAAGAATGTAGTGCGGTATTGCTTAATCCCATGCCTAAGAAATTACAAGACTCGGGTAGTTCTCAATCCCGTGTATGGAAGGCAATGTGAACACTGAAAGAGCTTTATGCGATTTGGGTGCAAGTGTTATTATCTTACCTCTTCCAATTCCCAAGAAGCACGGTCTCCAACATATGATTCCCACTTCTAGGACTTTGCAACTTGTCGATCGATCGGTACAATATCCGAAGGGTGTTCATGAAGATGTCCCGGTACAAGTGGTTAATTTCTATATACCAGCGGACTTTGTGGTATTAGATATTCCGGAAGACCAACAAACTCCGATTATTCTTGGTAGGCCATTCATGGCAATCAGAGGTTTAATACTACGGGTTTATGTGTTGTTGGGTACTATATCGAGTAGGGCTTACTCTGTCGAGTAAGTGTGTGTTGGCGTTCTGGACAATGTTCTGTCTGATGGGTACTCGATCGAGTACGGGCAACTCGATCGAGTAGGGGCCACTCGATCAAGTAAGTCACTTACTCGTTTGAGTAAGTGGGTTTTTACGGGTTATTTTACCGGGTTTTGATAGCAACGTGAGAATGATAGAGAAGCATCAGAATCCAGAGTTCTTTACACCAGTGAGACCATCGCGTTGTGGGTAAGATCGTAGTACAGTTTTTATATAGTTTCATTGATTTTGGTTTAAACCCTAATTGGGTAATTTGGGTGTTTTGGGTGTATTGTTGGTTTAAATGGTGATTGTATGATTGTGTGTTTGATAGGAGGTGATTTCGTAGAGGAGCGTTTCTGATTCGTTGTTGTGATGATAATGGTGATTGCATTTTTCTGGTAGGATTTCCTACTCAGTTATTGCTTACATGTATATTAGATGGTTGAGTAGTTGTTGATGGTTGATTGATGTTGTTTATCTATATTGTATTGAATTGGCAATTGTTGATGTTGTAGTTGGTTATTGTTGTTTGTCTGTGGTTCGCGAGGTGCCCCCTCGGCTGAGTGGGGTCACTTGCGGGACTGGTTTTATGCCCTTGATTTGCACCTTGTGGAACCCGCCACAAGAGAGGATGTGCACATTAAGGAACATGGGTTTACGCTCGGAATAGATAAGCATGGCTTAGGTGGGAACAGTTGCGGTCCACCACTGGCGGTGTAGATTACTGGTTGCGGCCGTAATCTAGCAGGACTAGACCTCTAGGCGAGTCAGGTGATTGGTGATGTGACGGTGTTGGAGGATTGTATGTATTATTGTTATTGCCTTATCTTATATTGTTTAATCAGTAACTGACCCCGTTTAAATGTTTTAAAAATTGTGGTGATCCATTCGGGGATGGTGAGCAGTTAATGAGAAGGTATGATATGGATGTGCGAGGGATAGCTGGGCTTGAGTCATCACAAGTCAATTAGAAGTCTTCAGCTGTGTCGTCAAACATTTTATTTACTTTACTTTGTTTTGGATTTGGAACAGTTGTACCACTTTACAGTTTTGGGATTTTGTTTTGTAATCGCTTAAACTTATTTATCTAAAGTATGTTCTTCTATGGTCAATTTGATATTCATTGCCTCGGGTAACCGAGATGGTAGCACTTTAATGCATTAGGTGGTCTTGGTAAGGCACCTTGGTGTATGGGGGTGTTACAAAGTGGTGTCAGAGAGATGATTTTGGAACCTGTAACTAATGAATCTAATGAACTTAGAGAGTCAAACTAAAATAAACCCGGGTAGGAGTTGTTAGGAGCTAATGCAAAGATTTGGGAGATGTCCTAAAGTCGCGAACTCGCCCTACAACTTTGAACCGGTCACTAAGGGGGTGTCAAAGGATCGCTATGTGTTTACTAATGTTATATGAAAATGCTGAATGAATGATTGTTGAGAAATGGAGAATGTGGTGGAAAAAGGTGAGTCGATGTATATGATAATATATTGTGGTGAAGCATGTTACATGATGTTTGATTTATAATGTGGCGATAATAGTAACATGTATAGCAATGTTTGTGCTGTATATATATATCTTTTGTTGCGAAAAGTTATAAAGTTAAGGCATGCAGATAGGTAGAAAAGTCTGCATGACTAGATCGAGTCGGGGTAACTCGATTGAGTAGGGTGGTCTCGATCGAGTGGGCTGAGCTCGATCCAGTGGGTATGTGGTAACGTTGGGCAATAGTTGCTGTTTTGGGTAACTCGATCGAGTAAGAGGAGTACTCGATCGAGTGGGGGCTACTCGATCGAGTATGTAAGTGACTCAATCGTGTGCGTTTTTGTGTACGTTCTGGTCAGGTTCTGGAGTTGAGGCACTCGATTGAGTAAGTCGGCAACTCGATCGAGTGACCTCTACTTGATCGAGTGGGTTTAGTTACTTGATCAAGTAGGTGTTGTACAGGTCGTATATGCTTTGAGCCGTAGGCTATGTGCTTACATTTATCTCTTCTCTTATAGTTCAAAGATATGCCGCCAAAGAGATCTTCCTTGTATGCTAGGGCGCAAGAGATGAGTGTTTATGAGATTGACAAGATGCTTAAGCATCAAGATGCGCTTATCGAGGCCCTAAAGAGATTTGGGAAAGACAAAGATGCCGGGGTAGACTTTGCCAAGATGAGCACTACAATATCCCGCTTCAACGCAAAGGAATATATGGGTACTTGTGCGCCAATTTTGATCGACAATTGGCATAAGGAGATGGAGAACATCTTGGGAGTGGTTCATTGTCCCGAGGATTTTAAAGTGGAACAAGCTGCGTTCTACTTGAGAGATGCTACCGAAGAATGGTTGGACAAGGTGAGGGAGACTGCCCTAGATCTTTATCTGAAGCAGGGTAAGTAAGCTATTTCTTGGGATGAGTTCAAGAGAGCTATGCATAGGGAGTTTGTTCCAGAATATGTTCGTAGTAAGCTGAAGGAGGAGTTTGATTCTTTAAAGATGACTTCGGATATGACTGTGGCTGAGTACTATCACAAGTTTAATGAGAAATCGAGGTATGCAGAGGACATGGGGATGAGTCAGGAAAACGTGGCACTGCGGTTTGAGAAGGGGTTGACCTATCAGATCATGGAGAAGTTACCGATTAGGGTCCTTACAGATGTTAAGGAAGTTTATGAGAGGACATGGAGAGCTAAGAGATTGGTCGAGATGGCGAAAGAGAACAAGAAGAGGGGTCCGGAGAAGAGAAAGGCTGAGAGTGAGGGTCGTGGTCACTCTAGCTACAAGAGGGGTAATCACAACCAGGCAAGGGCTTACTCATCAGATCGGGTTTCAGTGGTGGAGCTTCTTATGGGCGTGGTCGTTGTGGTAGCAGTAGGAGCTGGAGTATCTCCTTTTTCAACTGTGGCGGTATGGAGCCACAAGAGGCATGAGTGTATGAGTGCCGGGGGTAGAGGTTTTCAGAGGCCATCATAGGGGAACTTTTAGCAGGGTCCGACACAGAGTTATGCTAGCAACCGACCAGCTGGGTCATGGAATAATCAAGGAGGGCATGGTAACAACAAGGGTGTGTCCAACCACAATGGCGGTAATTCTTATCAGAAACCGACGGCTAACAACAACCAGGGGTCAGCTGCCAAGCCATATACTTCAGCTAGTACAGTCCAAGGAGGTGGAAAAAAGACCAGTGGAAAGTTATTCATGATGGACAAGAAAGCTGTTGAGGATGATGCTCAAGTGATCACTGGTACCTTTCTTGTTAATGATGTTTCTACCTTTGTTTTGTTTGATTCGGGGACGTCACATTCTTTTGTATCGTCGGGTCATGCTAAGCTTTTGGGTTTGAGAGAGTTTGAGTCTATAAAAGATGAGGTTTTTATACCGTCGGGTGAGTCAATGTTTGTGGGAGGTTGTATAAGGGTGTATCTATGATAGTTGGGCAGGTTGATCTTCTAGTGGATTTGTTAGACTTTCCTATGGACGATTTTGAGATGATAGTTGGTATAGATTGGTTGGGTAAGTACAAGGCTAGAATTTATTTTCATCAAAAGAGAGTCTCTTTGAGAGGTCCCAAGGGAGTTAGTGTGTCTTATTGTGGGTTTGTATTCAAACCCAAAGTCAAAGTGATTGCAGCGGTGACCTTGAAGTCTTACATAAGGAAGGGGTGTCCTTTGATTCTATGCCATGTGAAAGATTATAATATGGTTGAGCCGACAACAGATGATATACCAGTGGTAGGAGAGTTTCCAAATGTTTTTCCGGAGGAGATATCGGGTTTGCCACCGAAGAGGGATATAGATTTCAGTGTGGAGTTAAAACCAGGGACGGGACCCATCTCTAAGGCCTCATACTGCATGGGTCCTAAGGAGTTAGGGGAGCTGAAGAAGCAATTGGATGATTTGATAGAGAGGGGATACATTAGACCTAGTGTATCGCTGTAGGGAGCACTAGTTATGTTTGTGAAAAAGAAATATGGGAGCTTGAGGTTGTGTATCTACTACAGGGAGCTGAACAGTGTTACAGTGAAGAACAAGTATCCTTTGCCAAGGATAGATGATCTATTTGACCAGCTGGGTGGGGCAGGAGTCTTTTCAAAGATTGATCTGAGATCAGGGTACCATCAGGTGAGGATTCGGAATGAAGACATACCGAAGACAACTTTTCGATCGAGGTATGGTCACTATGAGTATGTGGTGATGCCGTTTGGGTTGTCTAATGCACTGACAGTGTTTATAGATTTCATGAACCCGATCTTCAGTCAGTTCTTGGATCAGTTTGTGGTGGTGTTCGTAGATGACATCTTAGTCTATTCTAAGACTAAGGAGGAGCATGAGGAGCATTTGAGGTTGGTGTTGCAGACTCTACGCGACAATCAGCTATATGAAAAGTTGTCTAAGTGTGAGTTCTTGCTAGAGAAAGTGTCTTTTCGGGTCATGTGATTTCTAAAGAGGGTGTATTTATGGATCCTAGCAAGATAGAGGCAGTGTCTAAATGGGAAGCACCAAAGAACGTGGCAGAGATTAGGAGTTTCTTGGATTTGGCAGGGTACTACCGTCGGTTCGTGAAAGACTTTTTTAAGATTGCCATGCCTATGGCCGCGTTGATGAGGAAAGAGAACAGGTTTTGAAGGGATAAAAGTTGCGAGACGACGTTCCAAACATTAAAGGAGCGTTGAACCACGGCTCCAGTCTTAGCTTTACCTGAAGGGTGTGAGAACTTTGAGGTGTATACAGATGCTTCAAAGAACGGGTTGGGTTATGTGTTGATGCAGAATGGGAAAGTCATTCCCTATGCTTCTAGGAAATTGATGCCTTATGAAGAGAACTATCGGACGCATGAACTAGAGTTGGGTGCAGTTGTGTTTGCTCTCAAGATTTGGAGGCACTATCTTTATGGGGTGACCTTTAAGGTGTTTTCTGATCATAAGAGTCTAAAGTACATCTTTACTTAAAAGGAGCTGAACATGAGACAAGGGAGGTGTATGGAGCTTATCGGGGATTATAACATGTATATCATATACCATGAAGGGAAAGAAAATGTGGTTGCTGATGTGTTGAGCAGGAAGAGTGTGCATTCTCTATGCATAACTACGTCTTTGATGAGGTTCAGAGATGAGGTGGGAAAGATGGGGATACATGTCAATCGAAAAGGGGATGCTAGAGGAGACATGATAGTGGAGCTGGATCTTTATGATGATATTCGCTGGAAGCAGGGTCTTGATTCTAAGATTCAGAAATGGAGAACTGGAGTAGAGAAAGGGAAATTGTCTCGGTTCTCTATTCATTCTGATGGGAGTGTTCAGTTTGATGGGAGATGGTGTGTGCCGAGGGATGAGGAGTTGAAAAAGGTGATCATGACAGAGGCTCATTGCACACCGTATTCAGTGCATCCGGGTGATGACAAACTTTATAGAGATCTGAAGAAGACTTTCTGGTGGCCTGGGTTGAAAAGGGAGACAACTGAGTTTGTGGCTAGGTTTTTGACATGTTAGAGAGTCAAGGGGGATCAGCGACGACCACAAAGTAAGATTCAGTCTCTTGAGGTATCTGAGTGGAAATGGGATTCTATCTCCATGGATTTCATAGTTGGTTTACCGAGGAGCCAATTAGGTAATAACATGATATGGGTGATTGTGGACCGTTTGACTAAGTCGACTCGGTTTATTCTAATGAAAGATACATGGAGTAAGGTGCAGTTGGCTAATGGCTAGAGGAAGCATGTGGTGAGGTTACATAGAGTGCCAAAGGACATTGTGTCATATAGGGATGCGAGGTTCATTTCCCGGTTTTGGCAAGAGTTGCAGGAGATAATGGGAACGACCTTGAAGATGAGTACTGTGTTTCATCCTGCAACAGATGGGCAGAAAGAGAGAACTATAAAGGCTTTGAAAGACATGTTGAGAGCTTGTGTGATGGAGTTTTGATACGAAAATTAATTGAAACACTACGCCAAATAAGACATTCAATAACGGTCAAATAATACAAATTACCGTTTTTAAATAGAAACACGGGACCGTTATTGCAATGACGGTTGTTAAATATATACCATAGTTGTACAAATAAAACGCGACCGTTATATAACATCAAGAACCGTTATAAAACCTTTTAAGAAACCGTTGTTAAATCTTCAGAACGGTTTCAAATCCGTTGTCGTAGTTTACTATTGACAACGTCATATCATTCCAAAACCGTTGTTAAATATTATATATGATAACGGTTCATTTCGTTATCTTATTTAATTGAATGTCAAAATCTAACAACGGCTTTATTGCGTGCAAAACCGTTGTTATATTCATCTGTTGACAACGGTATGTAACCGTTATCTATTTATATTGATGAAATTTTGTCAACGGTTCTGCTTAAATAAACCGTTGTAAACATTTTGAACTCGACAACGGTTATCGTTCGTTATCTTATATTTTTGGCGGTTTGAATGGGAGGGAAAATATGTCAACGGTTATTTATCTAAATAAAACCATTGTCAAATAATTGTTTGCAATGGGTTGTTTTTAACCGTTATCGTTTTTAATTTTTATTTTTTTTAATAATGATTTTAGCCTGTTCTAGCAGCTGCTAAAATGCTATTTTTTCAGCAGCGTTTGTAAATTTCTTTGAAATGCTATTTTTCAATTTTATTCTTTGAAAAATAGCATTCCAAAGAAATTGTGGAGTGCAAAACTTCAATCCTGTACCAAAATATTACACCCCGCAATCAATTAAACCCAGTTTAAAAACAATACAAAGAGGATGATCAACAACCAAAACACAACTGCTATTGAGAAAACAAAAGAAACCAATACACAATGGATCTATATATACACACTCGTACATAAAGCATGAGAAAACTATTGAGACCTCGCTAATAAAACAACATAACTGGCCCACATATTTCTCATCTGGTTGATGTCCTCTGGCGAATATTCCGGGGCTTTGTTGAGTATTTGTGAAAAGTACAATTCAAAATATACATAATCAGAATATATATAATACATGGAAGTATACAGAATTGAACTCAATTTACGTCTAAAATAGTTTTTAAATCACAGTAACCCGTATCAGAATGGTAGATAGTTTTCTGTTGATAACCTCCCACATGGACTGGCAAACGTAAAAGGCGCATTGTTTGTCGTCTGGTGCTTTAGGAGACTATTATATAAATCACACACAAATCAGCTGAATTAGATAATCAACATATCGCATAAACATTAATTAAATGATACGAGTAATTATTAAGAATACACTTACTAATGGCGTGATAAAATTGGGAACAACGTCGCTTTCATATTTCCCAAGTGGACATAATCTTTTTTTTGCTTCAAAAATACTAAATCATAAATATACACTAATGCCATTATTATTTGCATATATATGTCTCAAGTCATACAATAACAAATGACATTATTGAAGGTTGTAAACTTACTCAGTTATCATCCTTACACAACTATCAGAGGGTTTGCCTTCGCGAGAGTCAATCCAAAGATAATCGTTTTTGTTTCCACTTGGATTGCCGATGTGATCAATGCTTCCTATTCATTTTGAGACATTGAACTGTTAGTTCATTTACACGCATTTAAGCATGTTAATAATAAGTTTATAGAACCGTGATTCATTACAATAATCACGTACTATACATACATATTCTCATTGTAGGGGGCAACCCATAGTTTTTTGGATGACATCAACCGACGAGCGATACTATTGATTTGTTCTTCGTATGAAATTCTGTACACAAAGAACGCCTTAGGACTCAAGAATCCGTAGACGTGAAATGGGAACTTCCACTCACCGATCTGATTATTCAGGTACGTATTACGCCACATGGAATGAAAAATGTTATTGTAATTGATAATTTTAACAAACATCATTATTCGTAAATGGAAATGACTAAATAGTTTTATTAATAGAGCTTACTTCATCCAAATTAAAATGTGAACAACATCTAAATTGTCAAGGTCGACAAATTCCATCAGTTGCTTCGGGTCCAGTACGGCTATATCAGTTGTGCCCAAAATTTCCTCTTCAATGTTAATTATGACTACATCCCCTCTAGGTGACTTCTTTACAACCAGGTTGTGCAAAGCCATTAGCGAAGCAGTTTTCATTTTTTTCTTATATTCACACGATTCATAATAAGAATCATAAGCAGGCTTGACTGCAACAACTTCCGTTGAAGTAGTAGTAATTGATTTAGCTCCTGCCATGGCTTTGCTTAACTTCTGCAAATGTACTTACGATGTGTTAATATTCGTACCCAAATATATTTAAAGAACAAGTAATAATTAACGCCTGCGTATAGGTACCTCGGGGATGACAACATTGATGAGGTTGTTAGGCCATTGCACATAAGTGCTTAGGGCTTCCTTCAAATAAGTGATCTCCTCATTAGGAAATTGTACTTTTACTTCCCTATACTCGTCTTTATATAATTGGGACACTTCCACTTTACTGCAATTGTGACGAAGGGGTATACCATGAAACTTAACTTGTTGAAGCCGGTCGTAAGCGAACACGTATCCCCTGGCAACAACAACTTTCTGTTTCCCCTGTAAATAGAACAGACGACAAGCCACCTTGCAATCGCCCTTCACGACATCTTTAATCAACTAGTACACATACAATCACTACCTTTAATAAATTTCATAAGTAAAAAACGTGTACTAGGATGAATAATTATAAACTAGCAGCTATTACCTTTTTCGGTGTAGAGAAGAACGTCTGATCATGAACTACCTCAATCTCTTCCTGTGTCACGGCCTTCCTAGCTTCCTCTTTCTCTTCAACTACCTGATATCGATCCTCGGCTCCCACCTGAGTCTCCTTTCCCATTTCCTTCTCCCTTTCTATGTCCTCCTCGGCTTCCTTCTGTACATTAACACTTGTCCATATAACACGTACTGATTTTCCAAATCATATAACACATTGTATATATATAAGACATAAATATTATTACCTCTTTTTCCTCCTCCTTCTCCTCCTCCTCCTCCTCCTCCTCCTCCTCCTCCCCCTCCTCTGCTTCCTTTATGACTTCTTGAACCATATCCAACTCTTTTTCTGATGGCTTTTCCCCAGTTTCCAACATTCTCATCATCAACCTGGCTATTTTATGTAGTTGTGTAGTAGAAATTAATGTTAGCATATATAGTTATAAATTACGTTGGTTCAAATACAGTATTTATAGATTACCTTCTTGGAATCATCGCCACTTTGAGTAGCTTTCACAAAATACTTAGTGATACCAACATGCGTCGATACCCCTCTCACACGACCTGGATGCTCTGCTTTGCCAATTGCCCTAGCAAGAGTGTCATCACGTCCTTCAGGCTTCCATTTTCCTTCCTGTACCTCCTTCTCACAGATCCTCTACATACACATAAAACCATTAAGCAACACACAATTATATAACTCCGACTACCAGTGGTATGAGTGATATATTTATTCAAACTTACAATTTTCTCTTTGATGTCCTTATCATATTCAGTTTATGTCTTTCCATTTTTAGGAGTGTGACCTATTGGAATATGTGTCCTCCGACAATAATGCGATCACAACTGTTGATCATAATGATCACATGTTTAAATCTCATTTTAAGAATACATGTATGATGTAATATTTTCCAGTCAACTGGTCCACACATATCGGTAATGATTGGCTGTCTAGAGTTTGACATTACTGTCGTGCGACGGTAGTGATCCGTTGATCCCCTTAGGTCATACCTATAGGGAAATACCCTTAATTGATTATTTAATTAATCGTATGCCGATACGAGTTAATTAAATTGCTTAAAATTGACGGATGATTTGTGAGTGAGATTAACGTGTCTTATTATAATTCGATTAAATTAGATACGGTCTAAGTAATCGAATTGTTTTATTACTTAGATAAAATTTTTGTTTACGAAACAAATTGAAATTGAAATTGAATGAATGATTTATTATAAATACAAGACATTGTAATTTATAATTTGATAAACCGTTTTGGTACAAGTAATTACGAATTACTAGTCGATTTTGTAAATGACATATTTTATGAGTATGTTGATTTTTAATATGTTAAAAATACATTAAAATTTCATAAGTCAAGTAACATGTCACATATGTTACAATTGACAAATGACAAAATAAAATGGACGTTCCATTTTATGTCATATGTGCCGAAAATGGAAGGAGTATAAGGTTTAAATTGTGTTAATTATTTTCTAAGTGGAAAACAAAATGATTACATACCTATTTGTAGCCATGCAAGTCTATTTTCTTGGGAAGAAAATGAGCACCATGCATTGGCTCACCTCTCCCTCCCCATCGGTTTTCAAAGAGAAATTTAGAGGGTTTTTCCTCTAATTTTCTCATTCACTACTTCATAATATATTTCTAGTGTAAGAAATATAATTCTCTCTAACCTTGTGAAAACTTAGAGAAATAAAAATCCTCATATATCTTTCCTCTCTTGGCCGAAAAATACAAGAGAGAACAAAATTTATTTTGTGTCAAATTTTAAGTAAGACTTGTATTATTTCTAGTACAAAATAATATTAGTTATTAGGGGTTTTTCCTTGGGTATTTACTTTTGGGAGAGGTTCTATTTTGGACCTTTTGTTCATCCATTATTAGGAAAGCTCAAGAACTAACAATAAGGAGATCTTGTTGGTGCCCTAATATCCGAAACCTCAATGTAAGATTGACAATTTCTTCTTTTATCTTGCTTTAGTTTGCATGCATAAGATCTTCCATTTATTTTATGACTAAATAAATTTGAATATATATGAATATGTAGATTAATGAGATTAATGAATCCAACAAGTGGTATCAGAGCCTTAGGTTGTTTGCATGCAAATCGATTTATAGTTTTTTCCGAGTTATAAGATTAACATACAAAACTAATTAATTTGAATTTATGAAGATAAACCTAAAAATAACTTTGCATGTTAAAATTTTCTGGTCCTAAGTGATTTTTGGGACATTTTGGTTTATTTATGGATTTTATTGTTCATTTTATATAATATTGGCATTAAAATGTGATTTTTATGATAAAAATGTCATTTTTGGACGAAAATTAGCTAAACTTCGAATTTTTCAGTGATTTCTGGATATGTTTTCAGATATATTATCTACTGATGGCCTGTAAATTTTCATGATAAAATGAGTTGTTTTGCTCGAAATATGGATTTTTCAAGTTAAAATCGTATTTAAATGGGTAAATAGGTTAATATGAGTTATATTTCGAATCTGATCATGGAAATTTAGTATGTTGTCACATGAAACTTTACAAGATGTGTGTAAAATATTTGGCTATAATGAAGTCTTTATGCATGATTTATGAATTTTTGATGAAAAATCACATAAATAGTGACTATAATTAGTAATAATGCTAAAACATACTTCATGACTAAAGGAAAAATGTCACATGTTGCATTTTATCATATATTTCAGATGTAAAAGTGAAACGTTGATGAAAATAATTTTTCTCATATTTTTATGGTCATAATTGTTAAAATCGATAAACCGCAACATTGTTTTTCTCGATAGTTTTTCTAAATTTTTAACTTAAGTTTTGAACATTATGAGTGTCATGGTATTTTTCCAGAATGTTCATGAGTTTAAATTTCAAATTTCGAATTTATTTGAAATTTTTATAATTTAATTTGAAGTTTATAGCATTTTTGTATTTTTAGGTCCATTTATGAACAATATTAAGAAATTAAGGTTAATTATTGTCAAAATGTTAGTGGAGACTAATTTTGAGTCCTATGTGGTTAGGGTTATTAACTTGTACATAAATATGAATTTATGTAATTAGTGTGATTTTAAAAGGTTAAATCACGCAAATCCGTAAAAACCGATTAATAGATGATATTGGCTTTTTAAAGGCGATTTAGCATAAAATCTAGCATGTTCATACATATTATAATGCTGGATTTTATTTATGATTGTCATATTTTAATTTTATGTAATTTTTGAATTATGTAATTTTACTTAGTATGGCCTTAGTTTTAATTGATATTACCCGAAATGTATGGAAATATCGATTCGGTTGTAATTATTGTGATCTCGTATCACCGTTTTGTAATTTAATAGATTTATTTTTATTTTTAATTACAAATGTATAATAGGAAATTATGTAATTCATTTTGTAATTTAATTATTCCGGAGTTCCTTGAAGACGGTGCCATTCGAGAAAGCGGTCCATCAAGACGGTGTTACCTTGAAGTGCGTGCCAAGACCGAAGTTCAAGGGACCAAAGGAGTTGGTTTCCGAATTTGTAATAGTTTATTAGATTTACTATTTTAGGAAGGTCATACTAGGATTTTATTTTTATGCTTTGCATTTTATTTATATGTTGCGTGCATCGCTAAATCGCCATAACTAAACATGCATTTTAATCGGGTTTATCGACCGTGTCAATTACAATTATCGTAGTTCACCGCTTTAGTTCACTTAAAACATGATAGATAATAAATTGACATGACCTCTCACTAAAATAAACAATTGAGACTTAGCCTTACCAAAAAGTAGAAACCATGAAAACCTATTTCATGAGGGAGTGCACTCGGTCACACTGGGGTACAAACCTTGTTACGTAGGAGAAGTGGGTGATAAATGTCTATCCACCAAATTCATGTTGATAAGGGATGAATCGGCCCTACCGTGCCCAAGTTGATGTGGATTTGGATCATGGACACATTTATTCGAAATTTGGGTTGAACTCAACAAAAGTATTCTTGACCTTTGTCGGATGTGTTTTGGGCTAAAGATAAATATTAATGTAATTTTATCGAGCAAGAGTTCTAAAAGTAGAATCGATTAAAGCGTTAATCCACCGAGTTATATTGATAAGGGATTAATCGGCCCTACCGTGCCCAAGTTAATATGAATTTGGGTGTTGGAATCATTTATCAAGTTGGGTAGAGGTCACTAGATAAATGCTATAAAACTTGTTTAAATTAATTCGCTAATTTTATTATTATTTTGAAAAACGACAAGTGTTTTATTCCTTCTATATTTTTGTTTTGTAGACCACTTTTATTTCTCATAACAAATGGCCGCACCAAACACCAACGCCACCACTCTCACTAATGTTTCATGGCTCCGATCCTTCATGGATCGTTGTAAACTTGAAAAGAATGGGTCAAATTTCTCCGATTGGGATGCCCAACTCAAATTAGCTGCCCAAGGTGACGACAAGCTTCGTTACCTCATTGAGGCCTCTCCACCCAAACCTAATACTAGGTCGAGTGCCGCCACTAGGGAAGCATATGAGGCTTCCCACAAGAGTCCGCCGCTATGAAAAATGTCTTGATTTTTGCGATGGAGGCGGATCTCCAAAGGAGAGCCTTTAAAATGGGCACTGCTTATGAAATCTATTCCAAACTTGTGACAATGTTCTCACAAGCACCGAGGATCGTCTAATATGAGGCGGCCTCGGCATTCTTTGATCTCGATTTCAAGGAGGGCCAAAAGGTTAGCCCTCACGTGCTCAAATTGTTGGAGCTAGTCAAGACATTGAAACTTCAAAAGGTTGAAATCCCCAAGGAGCTCATTGTTGATAGGATTCTTCACTCCTTATCCAAAGTCAAAGCATATGTACAATTCCGGGTGAATTTCAATATGCAAGACAAGGTCGTGTCTCTTGAAGAGTTGCACAAGTTACTTGTGCAAGCCGAAAGAGACATGGGGCTAAATGTTAACCCACCTAAGGATGTGCTTAATATAAGCACAAAGAGCAAGGGGAAGTTCAAGAAGAATGGGAAAAAGGGTAAGAGGCAAGCTCCCATGTCTACCAAGTCTAAGCCTTTTGAAACTAGCACTTCCAAGACCAAGAAGGGTCCTCTTGATAAATGCAATTATTGTAATGGTGTTGGACATTGGAAGAGGAATTGTTCCAAGTATCTTGTTGACATCAAAGCTGGAAAGATCTCTCCAGTAGGTAATTGACTATCCTTTATTTTATGTTTCTAATTCAACTATGTTATTTTGATACAAAGTTGTGATAATGTATCCCCTTTTTATTGTAAATAGGGCCTCCTCCAAGCAAAGACAAGGGAAAAGAGAAGCAAGCTTGAGAAATCATGAAGGAGCTAGGAGTAGCTACCAATGAAGCTTGGCTTTTATTATTGTCTTTATTTTAATGTTATGAATTTTAGAACTATTTTGATTTCCGTGTTCGACATGGAAATGGTTGATCCTTTCTAAACAATGGTTGTATTTTGGATTTTGGTGGCTTGGCTTGCAACCCAAGTCACCCCTTTTATCGTATTTATTTGTTCTAAAAATTCGTCTTTATATGCTTGCACATAGAAACATATGATCATCTACTTAAAGTGATCCAATAGACAACTATAATGATGGGATTCATTATATGTCCACAAGCTTGAGGCTTGTGTATGATCAATTATAAAGTGATGTAGCGTTGACGAACTCTCCTAAAGGAATGTCAATTACCAAGTACACTCATCAAATCTAAAATCAATTAGTCAATCTATGAGATAATCCTCCTTCAACTTCAAAATCATTATTTGTGTCTCATAAGCTATCTTTGAATATCTAGTGTATTTATTCTAAAGATAGAGTGGGAAAAAATGAAGACACAAAGAATACAAAGAATAATTTGTATGCTTGAGTAAATGTGATCTACAAAAGGTAGAATGATTTGTATACCAATATAGATAGTATACTTGAATAGATGAGATCTATAGTCTCGAATAGATGAGATCTATATGACAAAAGAGACCAAGTGAAGTCATCAAAAGAATATGTTCTTAAGATAACTACACGAGGAGACCAAAAGAAAGTTTTGAAAGAAAATGACTGAAGAAAAGTCTTAGCAAGAGATTTGGCTAGTTTATGAACTAAATATGACCAAGAGTTTCAATATTGATATTTACTTAAGAGCCTAAATGAAACAAAATTGCATCCTTGAATATAAATGAGATTTATGATTAAAAGTTGCAAAGAAAGATATGCCGATATCTACAAAAGCTAAGTTAATTGTTAACCACGCTAATGTCATTACTTAACCGCATTATGAAAATGAAATGGTTAAACCTCCTTCCGAAAAGGGTATTTTGAGAAGGACGTGTATTAAATGGGATTTCACATTTAAATAATGACATTGCTACGCATCATTATAAAAATGAATGAGTTAGAGATTAAAATCTCTTTCCATAAGTTTAAGATTGAAACCTTTTCAAAATAGGTATTTTGAAAAGATATGTTGGGAACATATATGGTTTTATCTTAATAACTTGGCAAAGCAAAATGTATTTCAATTCTTGAAATGTTTCGATTAAGTAGTCAATGACAAAATATATGGAATTGTGTGGGAGTTTGAAATTATCATGTGAAGACATGAAATTTAGTGAGAGCAATCATCTTGTAAAATTTATAACTCATTACTCATTGAGAATGACGAGCTAGTACTATCTTTCACAAAGAAGTATTTGAGTTTTCAATTCTGGATGAAAATGGACTAAGATGAATCCAATCACATCATGGGATGTTGGATAGGCATTGAGATATGCACATCAAATCAACGAGAAACGTAGGTTATTCATATCGACGAAAATGGAATTACCATAAGCAGTCATGATCATTCATTGAACCTATGAATAGTTGATCACATGATTAAAGATTACTAATATTTCCGCCATTGGAATAATCATGCACATGTCCAATAATGAATCATATGCTTAAGAGCATGATGAGTCATTGGTAAGCCATAGAAGAATCGTCATGAATTCTCGAGAAGAACTAATGAGCTATTCTAGTGTTTGACAGAACACTCTGTTATGTGACAAGAAGATGAACATATTGAAGTTCGAAAACACGTAAGGATTTATGAAAATCCTAAGCTATTTAAGCTAAAAGGAGAAATAAGAAGTTTGAAAAGATACTTGGTTATAGTAAGAAGTTACTCAAAACTAGTATTTTCAAAATTTGCTAGGACTTATAAGAAGTACTAGGCTGATCATCTTGACAATTGTTGCAAGATTCTACAAAACATATACCTGGTACATTATGAGTTGGAAGAACATTTGACTAGTGTGAGTTATGTCATCCACCATAATTCGTTTATTATGTGATAAACAACAAGAAAGTTCTCTCAAAGTAAAGAACCTAAACCTAGTTTGGGAAACAAGATATGTACTTGGTAAGATTCATGCTATCTAAGGCAAACATGAAAATAGAGGAAAATGCAATACAAGAGTTTGAACACATGGACACATGGTGTGTTAAACTCATGTTGCAAACAACTAGTGTTTACACACTTACAATATACATCACAAGGTGGTAATATGGTATTGACTACCCAAATGTGATGTCCACATTTGTCGTTTGAGTTATTATTAACTCACCTTGTACTTTGTTACATCCAAACGGGTTGTAGAGACAATTGAACCCCGTTAAAGTGAACATGGATTAGCATTGTATTCGCCCATAGTCACTTACATGAGGTGACGTCTCAAAGTGACTAGAGTGTGATGCGATTGATGGCAAGTTCAAGTGCCATGGAGTCATATGAGATGACTAGTCGATCACATAGGCAAACTGTTAGGAACACTTTGTCGGGCTAATGACCGCTTATAGAATTTTGGAAAATTTATATAGCCTGGTCGTAGCGAGAGCTACTATAGTGTTCTAATGAGTCGATTCTTTTGACTAAAGACTGTTCGCCTAAGGTGGCACAGTTTCAGATTAACTTTGATTTATGTTACTACGACCTTCGTAAATGGGGTCAAATGGGCGTATTTTGGGTTATGATGGCTGTGGCTAATCGAAGGGAATAAGTGCGATAGGAATTGTCCACCCCTTGTCAGGGTTATAATAATATCTCAGGGCCACTCGAGGAGTAATGAACTGGAAATGCGTGGCCACGCTCGAAAGATATCCATGGTAGATAATTCCGGTCAATCAGTTATTCTCCAGATCGAGGAAACCACTCTCGATATGATCACTTGCAAGTACGACCAGAAAGACACCTTGCATTGAGTGGGAGATAGTAATAGGACAAGAGAATTGGTGACGCACACTTGTCGAGGACAAGTGGGAGATTGTTGGACTATGTGTCCTCCGACAATAATGCGATCACAACTGTTGATCATAATGATCACATGTTTAAATCTCATTTTAAGAATACATGTGGGATGTAATATTTTACAATCAACTGGTCCACACATATCGGTAATGATTGGTTGTCTAGAGTTTGACATTACTGTCGTGCGACGGTGGTGATCAGTTGATCCCCTTAGGTCATACCTATAGGGAAATACCCTTAATTGATTATTTAATTAATCGTATGCCGATACGAGTTAATTAAATTGCTTAAAATTGACGGATGATTTGTGAGTGAGATTAAAGTGTCTTATTATAATTCGATTAAATTAGATACGGTCTAAGTAATCGAATTTTTTTATTACTTAGATAAAATTTTTGTTTACGAAACAAATTGAAATTGAATGAATGATTTATTATAAATACAAGACGTTGTAATTTATAATTTGATAAACTGTTTTGGTACAAGTAACTACGAATTACTAGTCGATTTTGTAAATGACATATTTTATGAGTATGTTGATTTTTAATATGTTAAAAATACATTACAATTTCATAAGTCAAGTAACATGTCACATATGTTACAACTGACAAATGACAAAATAAAATGGACCTTCCATTTTATGTCATATGTGCCGAAAATGGAGGGAGTATAAGGTTTAAATTGTGTTAATTATTTTCTAAGTGGAAAACAAAATGATTACATACCTATTTGTAGCCATGCAAGTCTATTTTCTTGGGAAGAAAATGAGCACCATGCATTGGCTCACCTCTCCCTCCCCACCGGTTTTCAAAGAGAAATTTAGAGGGTTTTTCCTCTAATTTTCTCATTCACTACTTCTTAATATATTTATAGTGTAAGAAATATAATTCTCTCTAACCTTTTGAAAACTTAGAGAAATAAAAATCCTCATATATCTTTCCTCTCTTGGCCGAAAAATACAAGAGAGAAAAAAATTTATTTTGTGTCAAATTTTAAGTAAGACTTGTATTATTTCTAGTACAAAATAATATTAGTTATTAGGGGTTTTTCCTTGGGTATTTACTTTTGGGAGAGGTTCTATTTTGGACCTTTTGTTCATCCATTATTAGGAAAGCTCAAGAACTAACAAAAAGGAGATCTTGTTGGTGCCCTAATATCAGAAACCTCAATGTAAGATTGACGATTTCTTCTTTTATCTTGCTTTAGTTTGCATGCATAAGATCTTTCATTTATTTTATGACTAAATAAATTTGAACATATATGAATATGTAGATTAATGAGATTAATGAATCCAACAAGACCATCCACCCAAGCGTCGTGACGACTGAATTTTCCAAGCTTTGCCTACAATTCATTCATCACATTGATATCCTCTCAAAATATGTATGATTACTATGAACATATATAACATCCGACTAAAACACCTAATAGTCTAATACTATAAGAATTATGTACTTACAAGTTTCTTCTTAATCATTCTATAACCACCCCGGGAGCCGTAAAAGACGGTCTTTTTCTTTGGAATGTTCGCCTTGTACCTCTCACTCATAGCTTTCATCAAATAAATTGTATCAAGAAACGTAAGCATGACCAAACACTAAACTAAGTATACTTCTTTACTTATTATAATTAAGTTACCTTAAACTTGTCAGACTACCTATAAGCGATATAGCTATCCCAATGGTCTTGACTGACATACGGATACTTCTTTGTTGGTGGGTTCTTGTTCATCTCCTCGGTTTCCTTGTTAAACAAGTGCTTCTCAGAAATCTTTAACTTCCAAGAACTGAGGGCTTCCCCTGTCTTTGTTTTTAGGTACTTATCATATTTTTTGGGGACAACGTAAGCTAACTGCATATATGATGCACATAGTTGGTACAAGTGTTTCGGCTAATACATATATCAAGTAGTAACTTAATTTCAGCAAAAACTTTTATTATTGTATATACATACTTTTATTCTGTTTATTAGCATGGTGTTCCGTATTTTACTCACTTCACTAATACGCGGTGTACCGAGAGGCACATTGTGGACATGGGCCACGTCTCGATCTGTGGATTTGGGGGCCACCTACCGGTCCGTAGTCACGGGCCACCTGTACGCCAGTCCGATCGGTGGACATGCAGCGGTCTTTTTGAAAGCCACGCTCGGCGGCGTAAAAATGCCTTCGACCGGATCGTTTTAGATCGGTCGGTTTCGTCTCGGTAAGGGTCTCGAAACGATTAGAGATGTTCGGAGTCGCCACCAAGCATTTGTGGGATGCCTGGAACCCGTTCGAATTCCACTTTATACCTCGGTCAAATCGAAGCACAAAGCAGCGTTTTGACATAGGTACTAAAGATAAGGAAATCGTCCCTCTTTAGCATCCTATCTCTAGAATGACTCTCGTACGCCCTGGATAAGGTCGTCCACTATCCAAAGTTTCTGAGTAAGAGGTGAAGGTACGTATTGGGAAGCCCTTTAATCAGACACCCAATCCCGCCCGCGTTTAGCGGCCTCTACTGATCGATCTTGGTTGGTTGAATGCAAAAGTTGATAAAACGGTTTAAATGCATGAATGCGCATCCAATAATTTAAACCTAACATGTGAGCTTTCTAAGTCGGTTGATTTAATTCAAGTATCAAGTATAAGATGTCGAGTTGGATTAATGATTGATTTGCATGCAAGACGGAAATTAAACATCCATTTACCGTATTAGGTTTAGGGTGCATAACATAATCCATTTGTCTTAGTAAGGCATTTTGCAAATATGGTTTGAATAATTGAATAGTCGTCTGATCCGTCCTATATCCGAGTTAACCGGAGTCGGGATCGTCCTGGACTAATGCTGGAAGGGAACAGGCCCTGTACCAGACGACTATAAGAGGCGCGAGCCAGCCGGCGGTGTAAGGGGCCTCCCTCTGGTTTTGAAAATGAGAAAGAAAAGGTCTGCTTGAGGCGCGGGTTAGCCAACGGCTGTATGCCGTGTTCTGACTGTTTAGAAAACGTTATAAAACGTGTTGAAAATGGGTATTTGAACCCGATTTGTTTTGAAAGGGTCGTTTTAGACTGCATTTGTTGATTTGAAGGACTAGACTCGAATAATCATCATCATTTGATAATATTCGGTGTCGGGTCCGATTTGGCAAGCTTGACATGGATAATTTTGAAAAAGGTTATGGACTAATCGATTTGAGTCCATTTTGAATGTAATTAGTAGATACTCGTCATCGTACCCGGGTTGAAATCCGGTATGGTATGTATAACCAAGGATGATTTCGTGTTGGTGACTAATATGTTTGCTTGAAAAATGTAAAGAAATGAAAATAAAAGGCTTTAAAATACCTCTTAAATGTCATTAACCAAATATTATCACCGAAACACGGATTTAACCGTCATGGTATGAATAACCAAGGGTGATTAATGCTTTATGGTTAAAACATGTGAAATGAAATGAAATGGTTCGAAAATACTTGAAATGGTGAAAACCGATTACAAATATGAAAGTTGATTAAGGGAAATGACGAGAACAAACACGGTTGATCTCTGGTCTGAGTACCCCATTTAGGCGCGAGCCATTTGGCGACCTAAGGGGCTTCTGCCTCAGACCAAAAATCGGTTTTGGCTCGTTTATTCCATGTTTTGGTTCATGTTATGCATGTTTTAGCATGTTAAAGTCATGAAACAAATACAAACATAAAAAAGAGGATTTTTACACCCTCATACTTACATGCTTGGTTATGGCGAGTGACCGACGTAAGTGTAACAACTTGTTTGATCGGAAAAAACTCGGTTTAAAACCGTTTTGGTAAGTAAAAGAGTGTTTTAAAAGTTTAGTGATGGTTAGTGGTCAAAGTGGTCGGACAAGTGATTTAATGCACGATGACGGTACCAAACAATGTGTAAGGCTCGTATTTACGATCGGCAGGTCGTAAATACGCGTCGGATTGTGACTTAAGAAGTCGAGTCGAGAATTTTAAGGGAGAAAAGAGGGGGCGGACACTCGCGTAAGTCTCAAATGGGTGCCATTTGAGGGGTATTTATAGGAGAATGAGTGGTTGTGTGAGTTTTGAGCGACGTGGCCACCCGGGCTGCTCAAAGAGGCGCGAGCCAAATCGCGGCACTTCGAGTTGTGTTGTCACTATCACAACAAACGCAATCATGATTTGTTCTATCCTAGGTTTTGTAGTCACATGTTTGGTACTTGACCAACATGAATCCGGGAAAACTTAAGGTAGAAGGCTTGAGATATTTTTGGTTTTTGTGTTTGACTCGGTTTGACTCGTTGTTGGAGTCGGGATTTGAATTTTCGAGTCGGTTTTTGGTCCGGTGTCGGTTTTGACTCTAGTTAGTGTCATTGCGACCCCGTCGTCGTGCATTAAACACTCCAGGTATTTTTGAAATGTTTTGAAATGTTTTGTTTTCGAAACCGTTTTAAGTTTTCCGACGTAAAGTTGTACACAAACTGTCGATCAAACGCTGCGATCCCAAAACATGTTGTAGTCCGATAATCATCGGGTGTTTGTTGGAGTCTCAGCAGATACCGGGTATCTACAGAGCCCCCACTTTGACTGAGGCTTGGACAGGGCGAAAGTCAAAGTAGAGTCCCAGTGTCAATCGAAGATTACAACCTGAAGACCCAAGCGACGTCGAGGCGGCTCGAAAGGATTCGGGCCAAGGACCTGCCGTCGGGAAGGGCGACGCCAAGGCGACTCGAGGGTACGAGTCAAGGACCTGTCGTCGGGAACAGTTTAGAGTCTGTCGACTGTCCGTGCGGGTCGTTTAAAGTCCGTTAGACTACGTGCAAAGGCTCGCCAGCCATAGGAAGGAGTCATACCTGAGGCATCTTCGGATATGTCCTTGCATGGTTACGGATAAATGCTCGCCAGCTGCAGTGCGTATTGTGAGGAGGGCTCGCCAGCCGCGGTGCGTTGTAAGGCTCGCCAGCCGAGACAAGGAAATGTACCCAAGGCATCTTCGGGATCTATCCTCGAAAGGTTGCGGATAAAGGCTCGCCAGCCATGGTGCGTATGTGAGGAGGGCTCGCCAGCCGCGGTGCGTTGTAAGGCTCGCCAACCGAGACAAGGAAATGTACCCAAGGCATCTTCGGGATCTATCCTCGAAAGGTTGCGGATAAAGGCTCGCCAGCCATGGTGCGTATGTGAGGAGGGCTCGCCAGCCGCGGTGCATTGTAAGGCTCGCCAGCCGAGAACAAGGAAATGTACCCGAGGCATCTTCGGGATCTATCCTCGAAAGGTTGCGGATAAAGGCTCGCCAGCCATGGTGCGTATGTAAGGAGGGCTCGCCAGCCGTGGTGCGTTGTAAGGCTCGCCAGCCGAGACAAGGAAATGTACCCGAGGCATCTTCGAGATCTATCCTCGAAAGGTTGCGGATAAAGGCTCGCCAGCCATGGTGCGTATGTGAGGAGGGTTCGCCAGCCGCGGCGCGTTGTAAGGCTCGCCAGCCGAGACAAGGAAATTTACCCAAGGCATCTTCGGAATCTATCCTCGAAAGGTTGAGGATAAAGGCTCGCCAGCCATGGTGCGTATGTGAGGAGGGCTCACCAGCCGCGGTGCATTGTAAGGCTCGCCAGCCGAGAACAAGGAAATGTACCCGAGGCATCTTCGGGATCTATCCTCGAAAGGTTGCGGATAAAGGCTCGCCAGCCATGGTGCGTATATGAGGAGGGCTCGCCAGCCGCGGCGCGTTGTAAGGCTCGCCAGCCGAGAACAAGGAAATGTACCTGAGGCATCTTCGGGATCTATCCTCGAAAGGTTGCGGATAAAGGCTTGCCAGCCATAGTGCGTATGTGAGGAGGGCTCGCCAGCCGCGGTGCGTTGTAAGGCTCGCCAGCCGAGACAAGGAAATGTACCCGAGGCATCTTCGGGATCTATCCTCGAAAGGTTGCGGATAAAGGCTCGCCAGCCATGGTGCGTATGTGAGGAGGGCTCGCCAGCCGCGGCGCGTTGTAAGGCTCGCCAGCCGAGAACAAGGAAATGTACCCGAGTCATCTTCGGGATCTATCCTCGAAAGGTTGCGGATAAAGGCTCGCCAGCCATGGTGCGTATGTGAGGAGGGCTCGCCAGCCGCGGCGCGTTGTAAGGCTCGCCAGCCGAGAACAAGGAAATGTACCCGAGGCATCTTCGGGATTTATCCTCGAAAGGTTGCGGATAAATGATCGCCAGCCATGGTGCGTATGTGAGGAGGGCTCGCCAGCCGCGGTGCGTTGTAAGGCTCGCCAGCCGAGACAAGGAAATGTACCCGAGGCATCTTTGGGATCTATCCTCGAAAGGTTGCGGATAAAGGCTCGCCAGCCATGGTGCGTATGTGAGGAGGGCTCGCCAGCCGCGGCGCGTTGTAAGGCTCGCCAGCCGTGGTGCGGTCGGTTTATGGACCACGGGAATAGCCGCGTCAAATGGGCTTGTTTCGAAAGTAGCGAACTCATGATGTCAATGTGGAAATAGTGAGCTTGGATTCTCACTATCACTGTTTTTCTGGAATGAGTGGGTTCCGCGAGGGAGCCCCCTGCTGGAATAGTGAGTTTGGAATTTTCACCATTCGGTTTTGAATTTGTGGTGGCGGTTTTGATCACCATTTGTCTTAATTTTGAAGGGAAATAGCAAATTTTAAGTCTGCTATTACGTTTGGAGTGACGGTTTATATGCCGCCGTTGACATTTTGAAAGAAATTGTGAATTTGGAATCTTCACTATTGATTGAAGTGACGGTTTATTTGCCGCCGTTGACATTTGAATGAAATAGTGAATTTGGAATCTTCACTATTGATTGAAGTGACGGTTTATTTGCCGCCGTTAACATTTGAATTTTGGGGAAATAGCGGTTTTTGAGTTTTCGCTGTTATTTTGAAATTGGCGGTTTTGATCGCCGTTTGTTTGAAAATAGCGAGTTTTAAATTTTCACTATTTGTTTTGTTTGTTTTCGAGGAAATGACGATATTCAATATCGTCAACGAAAATTTTGGAATTTGTTTGTGGGAAATTGGGCCAAAGCCCAAATTTCATTTGAAAAAGAAAGAGGGAGGCCTGGTTTAGGCGTGAGCCACTTGGCGATGTAAGCCGGCTTCCCTATTTTTTGTTAAAAAGACGCGAGGTTGAGTTGCGGATGAATATTCATCTTCAACCTCGAAATTTCGCCAAAATCGCCATTTAAGGACCTTCAAGTTTGCTTTCACCCGTGCCTTTGCCAACAAATGTTATCTCAAGGTAAGTATTTCCTCTTGAATCCTTTCAAATTTGTTGATTGTTAGCTAGATTGCATTAGGGCGGATTTTGCCCTAAAAAATCGAATTGGGCGTTTTTGATCGAGCCAATTTCGAGTGAAATTGATGTTTGCATTAGGTTAGAAACCTGCTTAGGAGTATAGGGGTGCTTTTAGTTTGCATTTTGGTCCCCGTTCCCGCTCCATGTGCTCGAAAAACGTGATTGAGGCGAGAAACCGTCTCATTTCGCAATGCCAAGTTATTTGCTTGGGTAGTGGGTCCCACTAGGTTGCATTGTAGTTGGGAAAACCCGTATTTGCCATTTAAGGACCTTCATTGGATGTTTGTGGGCAAAAATGGGTTTTTGCCTTTTGCGACGGTCTTACGTCTGACAGAATAAGCGCCTGTTTGGGCTTGAATTGAGTCAGTCTGCCTTGAAATGGACCTTATTGATATTTTAGGTCACCTTGGGGCGTGATGAAATCACGTTTGCCTTTTTGCGGCCGTTTTTGAATTTTTGACCGGCTTGGGCTCAAATTAGCGTATGAATTGCCTTTTTGAACCGTAGAAAAATCCCCATTAGGTCGGGAATGTATTTTTGGGTTGTTGGCAGACCTTATATGGGTCTTGAAAAGCCATTTTTGTGGTATTGACCCGTCTTTTGCTTGAAAAGAGGGGCGAGTCGTTTTTTGTGTTGTTTTTTTTGTGAATGGTTAGGAGGCGGGATTGCCCCGTGTTTTGCATTGCAGGTTGTTTTTTTTTTTTTGTGTTGAGGTTTACCCATTTCATGCCGTCGTAATGCCGAAATTTCGGCTGACGTTTTTTGTTGTTTTTTTTACACAGGGTATCGTTTGGGACCGATGGGGTCCGCTGTTGAGGCTTTGGAGGAGGAAGTCGATCCCGGAGGGGGAGAGTCGACTGTTTTTTGTTACAGGCTTGGTTGTGTTTCTCCCTGGCGGCCTTTGTCCGGCCGACGATCGGGCATCGATCGTTGGTCGTTGTCTGTAGAGATTCGGATAGGTGGCCAATATGGCTGGTTTGTCCTTTTCGTCGTGGCTCATAGACAGGATGACTGATGATTGGGGGTCAGTACGAGTGTGTTATCCCCTGTTGTTGACCTTGATCGCAGTTGAATTCGGCTGAGTGGGGTTTAACATCGGGGTAGCATGCTAAGCTACGGTCCCTGGTTGTCGTATCGTTCGAAATCTGCAAGACATTGTCTTCTTTTTTGTCATGGAGCGGGAGTGAGGGGTTATCGTCATGGTAACCTCCTCTGCTTTCGCTGTTGCTCCTCTGTTCCCCTGTTGCTCCCTTTCCTTTCTGTTTGAGAGGATAGAGATGCTTAGTACGGTATGTGGCAGATAGCCCCCAGTTCGTTGTCTTAGGCCGGTGTCTGTATGATAGACGTTTGTTTTAGGCCAGTGTCTGTATGATAGACGTTTGTTTTAGGCCAGTGTCTGTATGATAGACGTTTGTTGATGTATTTTGCGTAAGGCGGTTTGTATATATGTGTGTTTTTGGATTGTGGTTTGTTTTGTGATTTTGGCTTTTTTGTGTTGTGTTTCGGAGGAGCGTTGTTGGCTATCGACTCTCCTTTTGCTTTGCACCAGTTCCTGCATCATTAGTGTATAAAACAGGCGACAAATAGCATATACCGATAAACGTAAACACGTAAAAGCAATTGATTGTAAACACGTAAAGCATTTGTTTGAAAAATCAAAATTAACCAAGATGACTTGAAGTTAAAATTGAAATTTTGAAAATTCCGTGACAAATCATCGCGTTTCGAATTCAAAAGGAATTGATTTGAAAATTTGAGCAATTAACTCGTGTCGTGAATTAGATTGCATCGAAATTCTTGAAAATTGACTCGAAAAAATATAAAACTCAAACCGTCAGGAGAGAATTTTTAGAAAAGGATTTTTGCGAGTACATTTGGCTTTTGAGGTCAAGACTCGAATTTGTGAGTGCTTGAGTTTTGGAGGAAAACTGATGTCGTGTTATCAATTTTCGAATTTTGGTTTTTGGATTGCGAAAAACGCGAAAAATTTTCGGAATTTCGACTGACATGGAAATGATCCGTCGCGGATCGGGGCGACTAGCCCTTCCCCCTTTTTAAAAAAGAAAGAAAAACCCGTATGTTTAAAGCTGCGCTATGGAAACCGTGTCGGATTTCGTAAAACGCGAAAACAAAGAAATGTGAGTGTGAAGAAACACAAAATTTCCCGGATCATCCCGAAGAGGCGCGAGGCTTCTGGCGAGAGTTTTGAGGTGTCAGGAGAAAACACACGTTGAAAGAGACAATTTGATCGAGTCCATTTCGTGTTCACAATTAAGCATATGTGGTCGTTGGTCAATGGTCGATACAAAACACAATTTATACTTCACAAACAACTCTTCAATTAGTAAAGAGGCAAGTAAAGGTCGGATCCCAAGGGACGGGTATTGAAATGAGGATTCTATTGTAACTAGTAGTGTCTAAGGGGTGTCACAAATTGGGTTGATGTAGAAGGTTACTAAACTAAAATAGCAATGAAAATAAACTAGCAAGATGAATAAAATAAGGGGTGTAAACAATTGATTAAAGGCACTAGGGTGTCATGGGTTCATAGGGGAATCATGGGATATGATCATACAAACATGTTCTCAAATTATAAGCAAGCAATTATTGTTGTGATGGATTGAGTTGGGTTATATCTTACAATCCTAGGAAAGTTTGGGTCCCGGAGCCGAATCGATTAGATTGTACAACACCTACAAGTTGACTTAATCTTTCCTACTCAACACATGCATGGTCTAACAAGACTCGAGTTGGGTTATGTCTTACAAGTCAAGTTGAAAGGATAGAAGATGATAGTAAATGCAAGGATTCATAGGCTTAGCATTTCATCAAATATAACATGTGCATGTATTAAGATCAAAACAAGCAAGCAAATAAGATATGAAAGCATATTGATTTAAGCATGAATCATCCCCATGATGGTTTCCCCTAATCACCCATTAAACCCTAGCTAAGAGACTACTCACTCATTATCATATTGATCATGCTAGAAAGGTTGTCAATCATACTAACATAATGAAACATGATGAATAAATGAAAGTAATTAGCAATAATTAAAAAGGGATTAAGAGATTATACCTACTAATGATTCCAATAATAAAGCAAGAATAATAGAAGTACTTGAATCCTAGATTGAGAGGTTGTCAATCTCCCAATAATAACCCAAATAATCTTCAATTACCCAAAATAAAGGAAGAACAAGAGAGAGATTAAAGAACTAAAACTTGGATTAAAACTTGATTAATACTTGATTACAATATTAAAGAGAGATTTTATTGATATTAACTACACTAATTATTGATAATAAGAACATGCTCCTCTAATTAGACTAATGGGGTATTTATAGTGAAAATTAGGGAGGATGCATTAGGGTTAACTAAGGGCTAAACTAGTAATTACACTTTTTAAGCTGAGCAAGGAGACTCCGGTATTTTCTGAGAGAAGGGCTTCTCTTTTCGTAGCTTGAAGAATGAAAAACGTGCTGTACTGAAATCCGTGCGGATCAGAGTCGGGACGGCCGGATCTGGGCTGGAGAATCCGAGCGGATTCTTGGGCAAGACGCTCGGATTGGCGAGGGGGAATCCGAGCGGATTCCTTTGGGGGACGCTCGGATTGGGCTGGATGGACGGGCGGATTGTGTACAATCCGTTCGGATTGTCTGGCAGCGTCAATTCTTCTTCTTTTCTTCCCTTTTCTTCATGAATTCCTTGGGGATTTCCTCGGGGATTCAAGGATCCTTTCTCAACAATGCTCTTCTACTATGATATGTACAAAGGCCTCCTAGTCTTGTCTCTCCTTGATGCTTGGTCATTGAATACGATCAATTTAGCCTCGTTTTGCCACGAAAATGCAAGATTCTTACTCCTTTCCTACCAAGGGATCAAAATCTCAAAGAATATGCAAAACAAAGAACTAAAGATAAGAAATGACCCAAATAGGCACTAAAAAGCATGGAAACAATGGTAATTCGGGGGCTAAATATGCGCCAATTATGGTCACATTAAATATCCCCAAACCGAACCTTTGCTCGTCCCGAGTAAAGAGGTGACAAAGACTAGGACCAATACTAACCTAACCTAATAATAATAGCCGATATGAGACAATTAGCGGGTCTCACTCCGCCCCTTCAACTCACAACAAGACAACCATGAGGTAGGATGCCTTCTTGCAAGGCAAGGTGGGTCTTGCCAAAATGGCGACACATCCAAACATTAAGCACACAAAAATCACATAATGGATGCATCTACAAAAAGAATAGCCACTTTCCTCATCTAAGTGGCGGAAATTATCTACAAGGGAAGCAATTCAAGGGTACATAATCCTTCATAGATGCAATTTGTTCAAACTACTAGGCCTAGAAGGATACCAATAAATCACCTCCAAGTTGTGTCAAGCTAGGGTACCTTTGTCCTCAATCGTTAAATGCTTTTGTCAAGAGTAGACTCCCTATGGTGTTAGAAACACTGGAGGATCGCGGAATTCCCCCTCTTGCCTAGACAAGAAGAAGGGTCGTCCCCTCTCTACCATGCACAAAAATGGATACGATGGATAAAGGGATCAATAGATATTTGAGTTTCATTTTGGGAGTTTGCTTTCATTTTTGTTTTCCCCCCCAATTTCATTTGGCATTTGACATTTGAGAACACTTTCTTGCCATTTCTTTTGATTTTTGGCATTTCAATACTTGACAACTTTTTTGCATTTCTTTTTGAACATTTTCAAAGTCACCCCAATTAGTAACGAGGGTGCCTTGTATTTGAAGCTTAGGAGTTCTATTTTTGCTCCTCTTTTCATTTGATGCATTTTTGCAAACTTTCTTTCACTTTTCACTTCATTGAACTCAAATTGATTTCTTTTTGTGCCCATTCCCTTTGATGACAAAAATGTGGTAGAACATGGATGAATGATAGAAGTATGCATGGTTTCAAGGGTCACCTTGGAATAAACGGTAGCCAAGGAGTTATCACACCACAAGGTACTCTTGACTAGGCTTTAAACCATGGGTCAAAGGATACTAGCATGACACATCCTAGGGTGTTTTACAAGCATTCTAACAAGCAAAGTCTTAAGAATAAAAAGCATCTACTAGGGCCTATATACACTTGTCAAGCTTCCCAAGTAGACGGTTTCGCAAAATTTTCTAACATGCAAACTACATGCCATGATGCAACTAACATATACACATCCTAATGCAAATGATTCTACCAACTAGTATGCCAAATAAACTAAATGCAACTCCTAAGTTCACATTGTTATACCGCATCAATCAAAATAAAGCCACATAGTCATTAACATAAAGAGGAAAAAGGAGATTGGAAAGATCATACCATGCGGTCTTCAATATCCTCATGTCTCGGATGTGGCGTAGTCAATCAAAGTGAACAAGGATAAACAAACACAATATATACAAGACAATATATACAAAGGAAATGAACTTGTTTTTGGTTTTTCAATTTTCAAATTTTTATGATTTTTTGAAATTTTTCAATTTTTATGGTTTTTGAATAAAAGTTAAGTGTTAGAATTCCCATCCCCACACTAATATGGGCATTGTCCTCAATGGCCAAAATGATGGAAATTATGCAAAGATGATGCATGATTTCTATACTAAATGCAATTCTACACTAAGCTATACTACATGATGCATGGTTTTTTTTGTTATGACGGAGAGGATAATTTAGATTACCTCCCGTTGTGTATGCATTAACTTCCCCAAACCAAGTAAGACACTATTGCTAATGTCAAGGATGGGTATAGTTCATGCACACACTATGCTATGCATGAAACTAGATTGTCATTTTGGATTTTCAAAAATGGGAACAATAAAGAACACCTCAATGGTACCGAGGTGTGAGTCCTTTGATGTTGCTAGGACTAAACCAACAATGATCAAAATGAAGTAAAATACAAAGAGATATAGACAAACCGTGGGAGAGTAGGAGTCTCCAAGGCTAGTCTTCCATCATGCTATCATCACCACCACTTCCCTCATGAGAAGTGGTCACATTGCCACTTTCCTTGGCACTTTCTTTATCACTTTCTTCATTATCTTGCTCATCATCATCTTCACCATCTCTTTCTTCATCTCCACTTGCTTCTTCGTCAATATTATCATCAATTTCTTCACCATTTCCAACAACCTCATTGTCTTCCACCACGTCCCTAGATGCACCCGGAAATAAGGCTTCTCTATCCGCCCAACTAGGCAAAGGACAAGATGGATCAAGGAGTCCTTGCCTAGCTAGATGTAAGAGGGGAGGATATTGAGCCAAATAAGCATTCTTCCGATCTTCATAAGCTTGCTTGTGCATGGCTTGCATAAGAAGAGTGACATAGTCTTTCCCAATTTCAACTCCTTGCGGTTTGAACTCTTCATACACAAAGGGGTAAGGCGGTATAACAATGGAAGAGGAGGGAGTTTCATGTTCACCCTTTTGTTGTTGAATGATGTACTCGGCTTCTTCGGATAGGGGAAGTAAATAGTTGGTCCGGTGGACACTAAGACGACAAATCTTCGCGGGTAAAGTGAATGATCGAGCCTCACTAGTAAGCCACCCATACTTGGTGTCAAGGGGATTGTGAGCAACCCACTTGAACTTGTTAATCATGATGGACATATCAATAAGATGGCCACCTTCCTTAGCCTTGTACTTGCTATCCTTATTGAAATTAGGATCAAAGTGCTTGGCTAGGACCGTGACTAGGCCGCCATTAACAATAACGGTTGTACCCTTCTTCCTACTATCAACATGAAGCCATCTATCAACCAATAGCCTCAAAGAATTGTAAGGCTTGGTGTGAATTCTTCCAATATTCAAAGTTGATTCAAGGAGAATAAAATCGAGTCCTGTGAAATGATTGGTGTCTTTCCTAGCAATTATGGTATTTCCCACAACTTTGTGCCATACTCTTATGCCCGGATGATGGACCAAAAGAGCACGACAAGCATGAAAATCTTCAAATTTCTTCCCGGAGATTGCCTCCCAAAGAGGCTCGGGGTCATACTTCCCATATTGCTTATAATATTTATGTTCATCGCTAAGACCCAAAATTTCACCCAATTCCGGAAAGGTAGTGCGTCTACTAGTGTTAGCTAGACGAAACTCAATATTTTCCCTATTATCAACTTTTGTCACTTTTAAAGAACTTAAGAATTCCAAGACAAGGGAGGGGTATGTTACTTCCTTCATTTCAAACAATTTCTTCAAACCCATGGCATTGAAAAAGGCTTTTGTTTGTTCAAGAACACCCAATTTCTCCAAAGCATCTTTACATATGAATTTGGTGGATTGAATTTGTTTCATAGCAAACTTGACAAATGTATTTCTATGGGTATCGGAAATGAAAGTTACCTCCGGAAAATGCAAGAGTTGATCGATTACCGGAGTAGAAGGTGATGCTTCCATAAAAGTTTGTTGTTGTTGCACTTCCAAGTTTGGTGTTGATACCACCATTGCCAAAGCTTTCTTTGCTTGTAGAGCTTTTTGCCTTTGAGAGAGAGCCTTTGCTTTTGGTGCCTTTGTTGCCTTTGTTGCTCCCTTTGTTCTTGCCATTTGATGAACTAACCAAGAAAAGAATCAAAAATCTTCAATTTGTAGAATGCCCAAATCGATTTGAAGGTGAAAGGCTTTGCCTTTATGAAATCAAAAATCGACTCAAAGGTGAAGATTTTGTTCTTGGTATTGATTGTTGTTGAAGATGGAGTGATTAATTTGTTGGATTTTGTTGAGGGTTTTTGTTTTTGTGATGGAGAGGATGAGGGTTTTGATGTTTAGGGTAGTGTTTATGAATGAATGAATGAATGAAGGAAGGTGGGGTGGTATTTAAAGAAGTCGAGATTTTTCAAGACGCAGGGACAATCCGTGCGGATTGGGCGCAATCCGTGCGGATTCTACAGCTTCAAAAGTCCTGGATCATCCCGAAGAGGCGCGAGCGTCCTGGCGGGAGGTTTGAGGTGTCAGGAGAAAACACAAGTTGAAAGAGACAATTCAACAACGGGAATCCTGGAGAAGCCTCAAAGAGGCGCGAGCGTCTTGGCGATGGAAGCCGGCTCTCCTCTTTTTCCGAAAAATGTGCTGATCATTTTTGTATAAATAGGGACGTTTGCGCTTCGCCGTTTCAGCATCCGAAACACAAAAACATCTCTACAAAACCTCTTCTTCTTCCACAAAAATATTTCATGGATGCTTTTGAGAGTGCATTGCGACAATGGTGCCGGGATTTGTCGCCTCCCGAGAAGTATCAACTCGATTGCATGGGAGTTGGTCAATTGTTGGTGCTTCGCCAAGCCAAGGTGCAACCTTCGTTTCTTGAAGCATACTCTCGGTTTTGGGATTCGAAACATCATGTTTTCGTTTTCCCGAAGGGTGAGATTTGTCCTCTCGCCGAAGAAGTCGGAGCCATTGGTGGGTGGCCGGGTTGTACTCCGGTGCTTCCTCCGACTCGGTTGTGCTACAAGGAGAAATTCCGCTCCATGTTGGGCTTATCAACAAGCCAAGTCAACTTTCTTCTTGCTCCACATGGTGTGGATATGTTGGCTCTTATCAACATCTTCTCGAATCGGTTAGATGCTAATGTCTCGGAGGTGGCTAGGAGAAGGGCTCTTGCATTTTGCCTTGTCCATGTGTACCTCTTTGTTGATTTCCTGAAGAAGGAGGGGCCAAGATGCCATGGTAGCATGACCCTTATCCATGTGATTGAGCAAATGGAGCATGGTAGAGATCCATCATGGTTGGTGCTTGGAGAGATTATCCAAGCTTTGGACAAGGAAGGCTCTCGTGGAGAAGCTCCCTCTTTTGGATCGCCAAGGATCCTCCAAGTGTGGCTATTGGAGAGGCTAAGGTATGTAGAGCCTCCGGTTAACCCTTCTTCTTATTCCTTCCGTCACCTCACCATGAGGAAGAAGTTGTACCCGGATAGTTTTGCTTCCACCGAGGCCTATTGGGCCGCAAGATTGGCGGAGGAGGGTGGTCCTCATATCCGTTAGGTGGTGCCGTGGTGGCACTTGAGGTCCTTCACGGGGTTGCCCGCTTCGGGTGCTAGTCCTCGTTCTTTGATGGTGGTGGGCTTGAAGGTTGTTTCCTTCATTTATCCCGAAAGGCTCATGAGGCAAATGGGGCGTCAACAAAAGGTGCCCGCTCAAGATACTCTTGTCCAAGAGAATGTTTTCCGAAATTCCGAGCTCGTGGAATTCTTCGAAAGGTGGTGGGCCACTAGGCCGCTTTGGGAGGTGCCAAACCCCGTTGCCACGACATGGGTGACTCCCGCTTATGTCAAGTGGTCACGTGCTCCGTCCTTGGAGGAGAGATCCAAATTCCGTAAGGACGAGGTTGTCGACTTGAAGTATCGAGAGGTTGGCAAGGCCAACCGTGCCTTCTTTGAAGAATATGTTGAGAGAGCTACTCCCGATGTGATGAGACCACCGAAGAGGAGGAACTCCGGCCCCAAGAGTATGGTGGGCCGTGCATTGGCTCGTCTTGGGTCGAACATGGGGTCTTGTGCTAGACCGGAGGCCGTCGCCGTCTTAGATCCGTTGAGGTTCCGTTCCGAGGAAGAAGTCCATGCTAGGCGGGCCAACAAAAAGAACAAGGGGAAGATGTATCCCGAGGGAAAAGGCAAGGGTAGAATGGAAGAGTGAAGACCTCCATTACCCACTTTAGTATTATGTTGTATTATTGTTGTAGGTTTTTATTATGTTGTACTAGCTAGTTATTGTATGTTTTGTGCTAGTTTTACTATGTGAGGTGTGTTAGTTGATACCTTAGCTTTGACAAGTTGTAGACTCGTCGAGCTTTATTTATTGTTGAAATTGTAATCCCTCCCATTATTAATTAAATAAGAGGATTGCTCGTGTCGAAAATTGTGAACGCTTGTTTCTTCCGTCCGTTTTGTAAAGGCAATTCGATTTGAATCGTCCTAAACAATTGCACTTGGGAAAGTTGTATTTTGTGGAAAGGGAGAAAGGCTCATTTTTGTATTTTTGTGGGAAAGGGAATGGTTTTCCCTTCCGTTTTTTTGATAGGGCTTTTTTTTTATTGTGGGAATGGTTGTATCCTTCTTGTGTAAGGAAGGACTGCCTACGTATCCACCTGAAGAGGTGAAATCAAACCATGACCGTAGTTCGGAATGTTTTGTGAATTTGAATTGGGTTTTGTGGTTGTATCCCTCAAGCATAAGAGGGATCGCCTACGTATTCCGAAGAGGTGAAATCAAACCATGCTCGTAGTTCAGGGGGTTTGTTTTTGTAGTGCAAATGGACGTTGCCTTTGACGGATCAAAGGACATTCAAAACGGGCAAGGTGCCGAAGCTTAGACTCGATAAAACATGCAATTTCAAATCAGAACACGTTGAGGAACTTGACTTGAAAAGGGTTGAGGTCGATGCTAGTTGCAAAACTAGGCTAGGTTGTTGATTGCTAGGGTTCAAGGGTAGTATTTCTTGAGTTGGTCTAGGTTGGTCGGGTTTGTAAAGTCCTCCCCATCTAGGTCACTCAGTCTCACTGCGCCCCCCGAAAGTATTTTCTTGACCAGCTATGGCCCGGCCCAGTTGGGTTTGAATTTTCCCCTCGGATCGACGGGTAATGGTGCTCGGACTTACTTGAGGACCAAGTCGCCCTCCTGGATGTTTCTGGGTTTAACCTTCTTGTTGAATGCTCGTTGTATACGTCGTTGGTATAAATGGACGTTGTGCAAGGCGTTGAGCCGCCGTTCATCTAGAAGAGTGAGTTGCTCGTACCTTCGACGGGTCCATTCCGTCTCAGGGACCTGACTCTCCAGTAGAATGCGTAGAGATGGGACCTCTAACTCTATCGGTTGAACCGCCTCCATACCGTATGCAAGGTAGAAGGGTGTGGCGCCTGTCGGTGTTCGAATGGAGGTTCGGTATCCCCAGAGTGCGAATGGGAGTTTGCTCGGCCAATCACGGTAGTTGTCTTGCATTTTCTCGATAATGGTAACAAGTGTTTTGTTCGCTGCCTCCACCGCTCCGTTGGTTTGGGGACGGTAGGGGGATGATCGATGTCGTTTGATCTTGTATTTTTCCAGCAAGGCTTGAGTTTCCGCCCGGAAGTGAGAGCCTTGATCGCTGATAATTTCATGGGGTACCCCGTACCGGCAGATGATGTTGCTTTGAATGAACTTGGCCACTTGTTTGGCGGTCAAGACTGCATATGACTGCGCTTCCACCCATTTGGTGAAGTAGTCGATGGCGACGAGGACGAAGCAATGCCCCTTGGTGCCAACCGGGTTGACTTTCCCGATGATGTCGATGCCCCAGGTTGAGAAAGGCCATGGTGACGTCATGGTGTATAAAAGGGATGGTGGCAAGTGTTGTATGTTGGCGAAGATTTGGCAGTTGTGGCAATGTTTGACGTAGTTACGGCAATCGGCTTCCATGGTTGTCCAGTAGTAACCTAGCCGCATGATTTTCCGTGTAAGCATCATTGCACTCATGTGAGGGCCACATTCTCCGTCGTGAACCTCTCCCATGACTTTCTTGGCTTTGTGATGGTCAATGCAAAGGAGGAGAATTCCTTGGGGTGTTCTTTTGTAGAGTTGATTTTGGTTTATCACGAATTGTGATGCAAGTAAACGGATGGCTCTTTGTCCTCTTTGATCAGAGTTGGGAGGGAATTCGTTTTTGGTTTTGTAATTGAGGATGGCTTGGTACCAAGGTTCATCATGGCTTTCCTCGTCGTCGATAATGGCACAAATGTGAGCTGGCTCGCTCCGTCTTTCGACACATAGGGGCATCGATGTCATGTCGTCAGGTATGTTGACGAGCGCGGCATGTTTTGCCAGGGCATCAGCAAATTGATTTTTCTCCCGCGGCAAGTGGAAGTAGTCGACTTGGTCGAAGAACTCGGCCTCTTGATTGATCTTTGCCCGGTAGGGAGCTAAGCTGTCGGATTGGATTTTCCATGATCCGGATACCTGATTGTTGATGAGTGAGGAATCGCCATGGACCCTCAATCTCTTGATGCCAAGTGTGATGGCTGCTTGTAGGCCGATGAGACATGCTTCATATTCAGCGGCATTGTTGGTGACTGCGAAGTCTAGCTTGACCGAGATCGGAACGTGTTCTCCCTCTGGCAAGATTAGAAGGATTCCTACCCCGAAGCCTCTGAGATTAGATGCACCATCAAAGTATAGGTCCCATGCGTCGGAGTCGGCACAAAGGATGTCCTCGTCAGGAAGTGACCATGTGTCGGTCGTCGGATCCTCGTTGACGGGATTCTCTGCTAGGAAATCGGCGACTGCTCTTCCCTTGATAACCTTGAGGGGTACAAACTTGAGATCAAATTCGGACAGCATCAGTGTCCATCTAGACAGCCTTCCGTTTAGTACGGGTTTTTTGAAGATGTATTTAACCGGGTCCATCTTGGAGTAGATGTGGACCGAGTAGCTGAGCATGTAATGCCGCGGCTTCTTTGTTGACCATACTAGGGCAAGGCATGTCTTTTCCAGTTGGGTATACCTCGTCTCGTACTCAATGAACTTTTTGCTGATGTAGTAGATGGCTCGCGCTTCGTTGCCAACTGTTTGTGCTAGCACCGCTCCCATGGTTGTGTTGGTTACAGTAAGGTACAGGGATAGAGGAATCCCCGGTTGAGGTGGCATGAGGACAGGAGGTTTGGATAGGATTTCCTTTATCCTGTCGAAGGCTTTCTGACAGTCGTCGTTCCAATCGGTGTGATCGGAGGCGCGAAGCTTCTTGAATATTGGTTTACAGATCATGGTGAGCTTGGAAATGAACCGACTGATGTATTGGACCTGACCGAGAAATCCCCGAATCTTCTTCTCGTTCTTAGGCTGAGGCATTTGTTGAAGGGCTTTGATTTTGGTTGGATCAATCTCAATGCCTCTTTTGCTGACGACATGTCCCAAGAGTTTTCCGGAGGTGACCCCGAATGCACACTTCTGAGGATTTAGTCTCATGTTATATTTCTGCAGACGAGCGAAGAATTTCCGGAGGGCATTGATGTGGCCGTCCCGTTCTTTTGATTTGACGATCATGTCATCGACATATACCTCTACCTCCTTGTGCATCATATCATGTAGGAGAGTGGTAGCGGTTCTTTGATAGGTTGCTCCGGCGTTGATGAGGCCAAAGGGCATGACCGTGTAGCAATATGTACCCCACTGCGTAGTGAACGCAGTTTTGTGCATGTCTTCCTCAGCCATTTTGATCTGGTTGTACCCAGCATACCCGTCCATGAATGATAGGAGAGCATGTTCGGCGGTGTTGTCCACCAGAATGTCAACATGTGGCAAAGGGGAGTCGTCTTTTGGACTTGCCTTGTTTAGATCCCTGAAGTCGACGCAAACCCGAATTCTTCCGTCTTTCTTCGGTACGGGCACAATGTTGGCCACCCAATCCGAGTATTCAGACACTTTGATGAACCCAGCCTTGAACTGTTTGTCCACCTCTTCCTTGATTTTTAAGGCCCATTCAGGACGCATCCGGCGTAGCTTCTGTTTCACAGGCTTAGCCCCGGGTTTGATGGGTATCCGGTGCTCTGCAATTTCTCTGTCAATCCCAGGCATATCTCTGTAAGACCAGGCGAACACGTCCTTGTATTCGTGGAGGAGGTCAATGAACTGTTGTCTTTCCGAGGGGTCCAGGGTTGTCCCTATCCTAAGTTCTTGAGGTGTATTGTCGGTTCCTACGTTAATAGGCTCGGTTTCCTCAATGATGGGGGTTCTGGTTTCCCGTTTGTCAAGTTCTTTGGCTAAGTGAGGTGGGTAGTCGCTCAAGTCAAATTCCTCATAATCATTCAGAATTGCATTGCAGTTAAATTGAGACGAGTCATAAGCAAACTTAGCGTTCATTAAGTTGACACGAGCGAAAAGATCGGAAAGGACAGACATCTCGTGGTCAGTTAGAGGTGACACAACAGAAGAAGTGGCCCCTGGAACAGGCTCCAGGTTGTCACCTTTCATGGGAGTGGGGGTGACCCTAGTAGACTCAACCTCTGAATCAGCCACGACTTTGTGATAAAATAGTGGGAAGGGGACCTTGACTGAGACATCAGGAGCGTTGGGAGCTATAACAGACTCTGACTCCGACTCAGACTCAGACTCAGATCCTTCTTCACTTTCCTTCTTGAACATAGGGCCTTCTCCAGTTGTGATCTTGAGAACGCGACCTTGGCGATCGGTCCACTTGATGGTTTTCCTCCAGCCTTGGGTAGCTTTCTCCGGGTCAGTATCGGAGATCAAGGCGGTTGGATCAAACTGATTGTCTTTCAGGGCGATGTTGATGATGTCCTCATAATTGAGGCGTTTGATGTTATCGTCCCCCAAAGAGTAGTGTGACAGCTTGTCCGTCGAGGCATGGTGACGGTTTGGACTCAGTTGATGCAACTTCGATGTTGTCGGGAATAAAGTAGCAGTCCTGAAAGACTTCCACTCCCGGGTATCTAGTCTTCACCATAGATTGGCTCCGGAAAGCCGTTGTAGAGTTCAGACTCTCCCTCGGGGACAAAGCATCCGTTGAGAGTCAGGTAGTAGGGACGGAGGATAACCCCGTGCTTCTTGCGTTTTCTGATTGGGAGGTTCATCTCCCGGATATCTTCGTCAGTAGGTTCGTATCCCAGTCCAAAGGGGATGTTGGGGACCTTTGCCTGTTTCAAGGGAGGCAATGGGTCCTTCAGTGGATTGAGCGGCAAACCCGGGAAATAACCCTGACGCATCATGATATGGTTGACCATGAGGTTGGCGAACGGGTCACACTCAGAGGTTGCCGATTCATCAGTTATGGCGTTCACGGCTTGGAAACCCCACATTTCATTGTCGTCCTCCTCAATGGCTTGGGAGGCTACCCCTCTTCTCATGACTGCTTTGATTGGGGAAGCGGAGATCGTGATCGTTTTCCCATTGAAGGGGACCCTGATCTTTTGATGGAGCGTTGATGTGACCGCCTTAACGGCGTGAATCCAGGGGCGCCCCAGGAGCATGTTGAAGGATGCGTCGATGTCGACCACTTGGAAACTGGTTTGTCTTTCTAGTGGCCCGGTTGCGACGGCTAAAGTGATAAGCCCAGCGACCTTACGACGAGTGCCATCGTAGGCGCGTACTTCTTGTTTTGTTGGGATCAAATCAGATTCCTTGATACCCAGCCTGTGGGCAGTTTTGAGAGGAATGACATTCACGGCTGAACCGTCATCTGCGAGGACCATTGGTATGTTCTTTTGGAGGCATTGCACAGTGATGTACAGGGCCAGGTTATGGTTAGCTCCGAACAGGGGGATATCCTCGTCGGAGAAGACGACCGGGTTACTCAGATCAGGGGCGTCTCTTGTCATGTGTGCCACTATTTCTTCTGGGGAAGAGGTGGAGGGTACGGTTAGTTTTCCCAAGGCCTGCAGTAAGGCCTGTCGATGCTCAAAAGACGTCGCGATCAGTTGCCAGATAGAGATCTCAGCTTTTGCTTTCTGGAGCTGTTTCAGGATTGAGTTCTCAGGGGCTCTTGGTTGAGTGTCCACCTCTGGGACGATCTGGTCGTTCGTCGTTGGAACGACTGCTGGGTTGCTCGGATTCTGATAAGGACGTCCGGACCGGGTGAGATGCCCAATTTCCTTCGTCCGCTTCTCCTTCTCCGGGATGACATAAACATCCTCAACATCATCCCGCCATATGCCGTTAATTTCAGGGTCTCGAGGATACCTCGGAGGGGTATTCCTCGGTGGGTAGTTCTTGTGGGGGATATTTTTGTGAGGGCGATTTTTGTGAGGGTAGTTATTTTGAGGGTGGTTATTTTGAAGGTGATTTTCGTGGGGCCTATGCCAGAATGGTTGCGGGAGCAATCCATCCTGGGGTGGGTAGTTTTGAATGCTTGGGGAATTTTCCCGCGGACGTGGTGCCGGGGGATTGAAGATGAGTTGACGGTAGGCGTCGTCGAGTCGGGTGATTCTCTCAGAAAGGCTGTCAATGGCCTCCTCAACTTGTTGAAACATAGTGAGCATGGTGGCAGCACTGAACACGAACACTCCATCGGAAGGGTCCTTTTCCAGAACATTCACCTCGTCGTCAATTGGCAAGATGAGATGAGAGCAGTCTAGGGTCGGCTCATCGTCAGAGATGGCGTGAATTCCCAGAGGATTCGTCTTGTTGTTTGGCTTAGTTGGTGGGGGTATAGGCAAGTCTCCCTTCTCAATCATGTCCTGAATGAGGTGCTTGAGTTTGAAGCAATTTTCGGTATCGTGCCCCTTCCCTCGATGATACTGGCAGTAGGCGTTGGGGTTCCAAAATCGGGACTTCTTGGCGTCGGCCAGCTCCGGGGTGGGCCCGATCGGTTGTAACTTCCCTTGGTCCATAAGCCTTTTCAGGGCACTCGCATAAGTTGACCCTATGTTGGTGAACACTCTCTGGGGGCGTTCAGTTTTCTTGGCAGATGGTTCGACGAGGTTGACCTCATCAATCTTGTTTGTCTGACCATAAGGGCGAGATCCGGTTGAGGTGGATCCTTGATAACCCCTGCCTGTGGTCTTTGCTAAGACACCCTTTCGGAGGTCGTCCTCAATACGTGTCCCCAGAATTTGCAGATCATGAAAAGTTTTGATATTTTGATACCTCAGCCGATTGGCATAAACCGGGCGGAGGTTGTTGACAAATTTCTCTACCAGAGTTGACTCACTCGGCTTACTGACCAACTGAGTACTCACCCTCCTCCAACGGGTTAGGAACTCAGTGAACCCCTCTTTGTCGTTTTGAGTTAACACCTCGAGAGTACGGGTGTTGGTCTGGATCTCGACATTGTCGGCATACTGTTTGGCGAACTCAACTGCAATCTCATCCCAGGTGGTAAGGTTCTTTGGGTCCAAGGAGTAGTACCATTGGCGAGGAATCGGCTCCAGTGAGGATGGGAAGATCCTGGTGAAAAGCTCCTGTTTGACCCCCTTAATGGCGATGTAGTCTTTGAAAGCACGGATGTGGTTGAGTGGGTCCTCCACTCCCTTGAACTTAGGCACGTCAGTCAGGGTGAAGTTGTCAGGTAACTGGTCCCCAACTGGTTCGAACCTTCGGTTATTCTCAAGGTGGATATTGTTGCCCCGGGCTAGGAGCTGCTCTTCCAGAAGTTTCAGCCTCTTCTCGGTTTCAGTCAGAGGTGGGGTATTATGTTCCCCTATTTCCTTGTTCTCCAGGGCGTTGATACGGGTCTCGACGCGATCCAGGGTGACCTTAAGAGCGGTAAGCAGGCTGGCTAGCTGATCAGTTGTGACATCTCTGTTGTTATCATTGTTGTTGTTGGACGAAGCCGAAGACGGAGGCATGGCTCTGAGGCAGAAAAATGGCTCACATTACAACTCAATCCGACACGGTTCCAAGACTGAACGCAGACAACGCAGAGGACGAGACAAAGATCGACTCAACAAGACAGGGTGACCGTGTGTGGTCCCTCGGTACTGACTCGGTTTATGACGTGACGGTGTTTGACCGAACCTTTGACACGAGTCCAAATGACGGCGTGACGCCTTTGGACGGGTCTCGTGGTGAGACGACTCATAAGTAAAGACCCATAAGTACGTTTGCTTTGACTCGATAGACACGAGGCGGAAATGGAATGGTGGACTAAAGTTTTTGAAAATAGAAATTTCCAAAAAGATTCATTTGTTGCTTTAATGGGCGGCTTCCGAAGATAGAAATCTCCGCAAGTCGATCAGTTGAAAAGGGTTGTCTTAAGTTTATTTGCAAAAGACGGTTTGAGTTTGAGTCGGCTCGGAAAACAGTGCATTGTTTCCCAAGACGGTTTTGAAATTCAAAAGTGTATGTTTTGAAAATCGAGTTTGAAATGTTTGAAAATGGTCTCGGGGACGGTGCATGGTCCTCGGGATCCCGAAAGTGTCTCGAGAAAAGGGTGTGTGCTTTTCTCGGGTTTTGAAAGAGCCATTGTCGGCGCGAAACGGGTTAAAATCCGTGTCTAGACGCGGCGATTATAACGGCGTAAAAAGGTGATTTGAAATGGTTATACAAAACCGGGTTTGAAAATCGTCATTACGACGGCCTAGAAAGGAGTGTTGAAATGGTTTATACAAAAACCGGGTTTTAAAATCGTCATTACGACGGCCTAGAAAGGCGTGTTGAAATGGTTTATACAAAAACCGGGTTTGAAAATCGTCATTACGACGGCCTAGAAAGGCGTGTTCAAATGGTTTATAAAAAAACCGGGTTTGATAATCGTCATTACGACGGCCTAGAAAGGCGTGCATCGGTCGGCGAAAGACCGAGGTTTGAAATGGCCATTATAACGGCGCAAAAAGGGTGATTTTGAAAGTTTGAAAATGACATGGAAGGACTTATGATCAAGTAGCACATAAGCACTCACAGTTTCATTATATTATGCATTATGCTGACACGGGTTTTGGCTTAGAAGGGTGGGTTACACACCAAGCAATCAAACCCCGATTTGCGAGAGGGATACCAGTCCAAACAAAATGTGTAAGGAGGGTGCCCTAGCCTCGTGCTCGAAAGTGATGAAAGCTCTTTGACGAAACAGAAATGTGTAACGTCAATGGTATGCTTGACTCAATCGGGATTCGAAACGCGGGGATGAGAAAACTCACGCCGACGAGACGAGCCAATTGGTCGAAAAGGGTTAGGTTGTAGGCCCGGACAAGGAACCCGACCATGACCGTAATATCAATTAATGCATTCCAACCAAGACCTCGTTCGAGTCTCACCATCTAGGGATCACAAAGACGTAAGTCCTAGTTATCCCCAGCGGAGTCGCCAATCTGTGGACATGGGCCATGTCTCGGTCTGTGGATTTGGGGGCCACCTACCGGTCCGTAGTCACGGGCCACCTGCACGCCAGTCCGATCGGTGGACATGCAGCGGTCTTTTTGAAAGCCACGCTCGGCGGCGTAAAAATGCCTTCGACCGGATTGTTTTAGATCGGTCGGCTTCGTCTCGATAAGGGTCTCGAAACGATTAGAGATGTTCGGATTCGCCACCAAGCATTTGTGGGATGCCTGGAACCCGTTCGAATTCCACTTTATACCTCGGTCAAATCGAAGCACAAAGCAGCGTTTTGACATAGGTACTAAAGATAAGGAAATCGTCCCTCTTTAGCATCCTATCTCTAGAATGACTCTCGTACGCCCTGGATAAGGTCGCCCACTATCCAAAGTTTCTGAGTAAGAGGTGAAGGTACGTATTGGGAAGCCCTTTAATCAGACACCCAATCCCGCCCGCGTTTAGCGGCCTCTACTGATCGATCTTGGTTGGTTGAATGCAAATGTTGATAAAACGGTTTAAATGCATGAATGCGCATCCAATAATTTAAACCTAACATGTGAGCTTTCTAAGTCGGTTGATTTAATCCAAGTATCAAGTATAAGATGTCGAGTTGGATTAATGATTGATTTACATGCAAGACGGAAATTAAACATCCATTTACCGTATTAGGTTTAGGGTGCATAACATGATCCATTTGTCTTAGTAAGGCATTTTGCAAATATGGTTTGAATAATTGAATAGTCGTCTGATCCGTCCTATATCCGAGTTAACCGGAGTCGGGATCGTCCTGGACTAATGCTGGAAGGGAACGGGCCCTGTACCAGACGGCTATAAGAGGCGCGAGCCAGCCGGCGGTGTAAGGGTCTCCCTCTGGTTTTGAAAATGAGAAAGAAAAGGCCTGCTTGAGGCGCGGGTTAGCCAACGGCTGTATGCCGTGTTCTGACTATTTAGAAAACGTTATAAAACGTGTTGAAAATGGGTATTTGAACCCGATTTGTTTTGAAAGGGTCGTTTTAGACCGCATTTGTTGATTTGAAGGACTAGACTCGAATAATCATCATCATTTGATAATATTCGGTGTCGGGTCCGATTTGGCAAGCTTGACATGAATAGTTTTGAAAATGGTTATGGACTAATCGATTTGAGTCCATTTTGAATGTAATTAGTCAATACTCGTCATCGTACCCGGGTTGAAATCCGGCATGGTATGTATAACCAAGGATGATTTCGTGTTGGTGACTAATATGTTTGCTTGAAAAATGTAAAGAAATGAAAATAAAAGGCTTTAAAATACCTCTTAAATGTCATTAACCAAATATTATCACCGAAACACGGATTTAACCGTCATGGTATGAAGAACCAAGGGTGATTAATGCTTTATGGTTAAAACATGTGAAATGAAATGAAATGGTTCGAAAATACTTGAAATGGTGAAAACCGATTACAAATATGAAAGTTGATTAAGGGAAATGACGAGAACAAACACGGTTGATCTCTGGTCTGAGTACCCCATTTAGGCGCGAGCCATTTGGCGACCTAAGGGGCTTCTGCCTCAGACCAAAAATCGGTTTTGGCTCGTTTATTCCATGTTTTGGTTCATGTTATGCATGTTTTAGCATGTTAAAGTCATGAAACAAATAAAAACATAATAAAAGAGGATTTTTACACCCTCATACTTACATGCTTGGTTATGACGAGTGACCGACGTAAGTGTAACAACTTGTTTGATCGGAAAAAACTCGGTTTAAAACCGTTTTGGTAAGTAAAAGAGTGTTTTAAAAGTTTAGTGATGGTGTAGTGGTCAAAGTGGTCGGACAAGTAATTTAATGCACGATGACGGTACCAAACAATGTGTAAGGCTCGTATTTACGATCGGTAGGTCGTAAATACGCGTCGGATTGTGACATAAGAAGTCGAGACGAGAATTTTAAGGGAGAAAAGAGGGGGCGGACACTCGCGTAAGTCTCAAATGGGTGCCATTTGAGGGGTATTTATAGGAGAATGAGTGGTTGTGTGAGTTTTGAGCGACGTGGCCACCTGGGCTGCTCAAAGAGGCGCGAGCCAAATCGCGGCACTTCGAGTTGTGTTGTCACTATCACAACAAACGCAATCATGATTTGTTCTATCCTAGGTTTTGTAGTCACATGTTTGGTACTTGACCAACATGAATCCGGGAAAACTTAAGGTAGAAGGCTTGAGATATTTTTGGTTTTTGTGTTTGACTCGGTTTGACTCGTTGTTGGAGTCGGGATTTGAATTTTCGAGTCGGTTTTTGGTCCGGTGTCGGTTTTGACTCTAGTTAGTGTCATTGCGACCCCGTCGTCGTGCATTAAACACTCCATGTATTTTTGAAATGTTTTGAAATGTTTTGTTTTCGAAATCGTTTTAAGTTTTCCGACGTAAAGTTGTACACAAACTGTCGATCAAACGCTGCAATCCCAAAACATGTTGTAGTCCGATAATCATCGGGTGTTTGTTGGAGTCTCAGCAGATACCGGGTATCTACACACATACTGTTTTACACAACAACCAATCCAAATCGCAAAATACCCGGCATACTCACCATATGGCAGCCCCATATCTTAATACCATTGTAAAGGATTTGGTATCTTTGAATTTATTGCTTCTAGGGAAACCCTGTGGCGCATTCGACCCGCAATGTGTTGCAAATTATTCTCATCACCTGAGTCGTCGCCTGACGCATTTCCATCGTTTCTTTTCCGCTTTTGGACCATATCTAAAGCAGAAATTAATAAACAAATAATAACAATGCATACATATAAAAACAAACAAATCTACCGAGAGGAGGGTTTATTACTTCTTTAAAGAGGAGAATCCGGATTGATCTGGCGGCGGCAATGACGATGATGATGATGACTGCGACGGCGATGGGGTAGGCTGGTGGTTGAGGGGGTGCTCAATGTTTGAGAATATTATGTGGGGGAGGGGAAGCTCAGAGTATATATGTGTGAATAATACAACACTTGCAAGACCTTGTTTATTGGAAAGTAATAAACACGGTATCAGAAAACCGTTATATTTATTTTCCAAACAGACTACGGTTTTGTTTGAAACCGTAATTGATTCGTACTATCTACAACGGGTTAGAAATAACCGTTGTCTGTAATATTTTCATGTAGTTTGATTTTCCCGCAAAGAAATAAAGCATCATTTTTATATACATAACAACGGCCTGAACCGTTATAACTGTATACCTCCTTAACAGCGGTTTGGGTATAACCGTTTTATTTTATATTTCATTGTGTTTGATTTTACAGCCAAGAATTAATGCATTATTTGGTATATGCCAGTTAATTACAATATGTTTCTTAGAAAATCTTGCTTATTTCCATTAATTTAAAGGATTACAAGTTTACACATAAAGAGTAAAAACTACCGCCATACATAATAAACTAGGTAAATAACAATTAGAAGAAGAAATTTGACAATTAACTTAAGCCATGCCTCATTATTTTTAAGTTCTACGATATCCATGGTTAACTTCTTGCATTCTTCTTTTGCCTTCAATATTTTACTGTCATTTCCCCGCTTCGATTCTTCAAATTGATATAATATACTTCTCACTTGAGTAATCTCGATGTCCATGCTCTTTTTCTCATTCACTAACCTGTTTATAACCCTCCTCTGCCACTCAGTCATTGGTTCATCAACCCACTTGAAGTAATTGCATCCACGCATTTTAGTCTCGGGATTATAGAATTTGCAAGTAAGAAACTTTCTTCCCGGATTTTGCAAAGTCCAAGAAGTCCGCAATGCTGCCGGAACTGAGCAATTACATATCCCTGTTGAAATAGAGGAAGAAGAAGAGCTACCACTTGACATAATTTGAGTAATGAGAGAGAGAGTGCATCCACGCATTTTAGTCTCGGGATTATAGAATTTGCAAGTAAGAAACTTTCTTCCCGGATTTTGCAAAGTCCAAGAAGTCCGCAATGCTGCCGGAACTGAGCAATTACATATCCCTGTTGAAATAGAGGAAGAAGAAGAGCTACCACTTGACATAATTTGAGTAATGAGAGAGAGAGAGAGAGAGAGAGAGAGAGAGAGAGAGAGAGAGAGAGAGAGAGAGAGAGAGAGAGAGAGAGAGAGAGAGAGAGAGAGAGAGAGAGAGAGAGAGAGAATGAAATGAAGAAATAAAGAAAGAAAGAAGGTTATTTAAAATAATGTTATACAGCAATTGCATAATTTAACACGGTTCTTATAAGAACCGTTGTAATTATCTTATTAATATCTTCCAATTTCTATTTATTTTCAGAGATGTTTGTGATCTAAAACGGTTTTTATGCACTACCGTAGTCATTATATTATATGTTATTGTTTCATTCATTTGTCTGTTCGCAAGTTATTTAAAATCTATGTTAATAAGTATTTGCATGTAATAAAGAGTAGAACAATATATTAAAACGAGCATATTATTTAATGGCGTGAAAAAAAAAACAGTACAACAAGGGGAAAAAAAGGAAACACAATAAAAAATAAAAAAACCACAAAAACAAACACCTAAATAATTAGTACATTAATCAAACACCTTAACAGGAGTTTGACTAGGAGGTGGGTACTGAGGATAAACTTGGTTATAAATCATGCGTACTACATCGGCATCAAGACGGGGATCAAAATGAGGCACTTCTTCGTCTTCCCATGATTTCGGCACATTAATAAAATTGTACGGAATGAACCTTCTCTTCAGATGAGCATCCTCAGCGGTGGCAACCCATAAGTGAGGCCCAGCGTGAACATAACGATCCTTAGGATGGTCGCTAAATTAGTCACTTTTGCCCCTTTGATGGTCACGTGATGCATACCTTGCAGCGAGTTGTTTTGCTTGGCGAAAATCGTCAAAACCATCCCCTCGAAACACGATCAGAGCATATTCAAGAAACCCACGACCAGAAATCCAAGCCGGGTAGATTGCCCTAACATTTGAAAACCCATTCTCAATGAGGATGTACCTCAATGGGTTAAGAGACTTAGAATCTGGATTCCCAGCAGCATCGCGTATGACTGGGAGATTGTGAATTATGCACGTAATCGGGTTGATATAGAGGGTTACCGATTGCTGAGGAGGTGTGACTGCGGTTGATGAAGACGACGACATTCTTTTAATTATGATATGTATGTATATGTAGATTATTTAAAAAGTGAAGTAGAAAGGTTAGTAATAATAAAGTGATTCTTATTGTTACTGGAAATGTGATGCTATTTATAGTATTATAAAGCTATAAATAATTGGATTAATTTCATCCATACGTTACATTCAAACTTGTATTAATTGTGAATGCATACATTAGGTGAATAATGGTCAAACAAACAATAATAATAGGGCATGCATTGGTAAAACCACAAACTTTTCAGTTTTCACAGTGGATCTGTATTTACAACGGTTATAAGAAAAACCGTTGTTTATTGGTGAAATATGACAACGGATTTACAATAACTATTGTTGATTTATGAAATATGATAACGGCTTAACAAAGAACCGTTATCTATTTGTGTTATACATACGGTCAAACGATCAATACTGCAACATTAAATCAGAAAAATTAAAAATTACAGGGCATGCATTAGTCAAATCACAAACACTAGAAAATCACAGATAATTAAAAATATATTTTTTAAACGGATTCTGTCCAACCGGTTTTGATATGTGTAATATGATAACGGCCTAACAAAGAACCGTTATCATTTTATGTTATATATATGGTCAAACACGCAATACTGCAACTTTGAATCAAAAAAAGTAAAAATTACAAGGCATGCATTAGTCTTGTTAAGTAATTGGACCGTTGTGTTTTTACTAATTGGACAACGGTTTTTTGATAACCGTTGTAAGCTAATATGTTTAACAAGGTAAAGTTGACCGATTCTTATTTAACTTGTACCGTTTCCACTTTCCAATTCTTAACTTGTTAAGTTTCCAATTCTTATCTTATTAATATACCGGTTCCAATACTTACTATCTTATTATACCGTTTCCAATACAACCCAAACTCATTATAAGTAGAATTATAATTTTCACAGTCTTAACTTGTACCGTTTGCACTTTCCAATTCTTAACTTGTTAAGTCCTCCATTAATTTTCTACATCAATTATGTCGTCAAGTTCATCAACTTATAGTGGTTCATATTATTCATCCGCTGATGATGATGAAGCATCATATGAATCTCTTATAGGATCCCCAAGTAAATTTATGTACGCTAAACCCTTTTCGTGCATCATTGACAATCTCCCGTATACAGAGGACGGGCATGGAATGGCTATACTCTCGTATAGCCTTGACTGGTTAATAGGTTTGATTCGATTAGCCGGATTGAATTTAGTTCAAACTATCTACCCGGACAATGATGCGCATCATGGCTTCGGGCGGTGCGCCCTCATAGAGTTTGGCGGGGGTGAGGAGCGGGAATGCTTTCGTCAGGTTCGCAAACTTGAGCAAGCATTCTATAACAATGACTCTTCGAGACTCTGGTTTGATCAGGATGAACAGCGGGTAGGCCCATATTTATGGGTTGCGAATGAATCTGACCGTCTCTTACTACTTCCGATTCTGCGCCGCCAAGGTCGCATTGCCGAGCAGGGGACAGCGCCGTTGCAATTGGAAAAGGACTGTGTGGATTGGGCTGAAGGAGAAAGAGACATATATGGTGATATTATCTCTGAATTCCAGAGGATGGGGTAACAAAAAACATACTCCCTCCATTCAACTTCACACTACACATTTGCTTTTTCACGTTTGTCAACGCTTGTTTTACGCGATTTTTTTTCTTTAGCTTGATATTTTAATGTACTCTTTAAACCCTAAGTCATTATAATAAAAGTTTGATATTTTTCTGGTGATATTGTCTCTGAATTCCAGAGGATGGGGTAACAAAAAACGTAACAAAAAACATAAATAATTAAACTTTAATTCAAACTACCACCATAATCCAAATACAACTTACAATGCCAGATAATAATTAAAGACTTAATTATTAGAATCTGATGAAGCATAAGGATACTCATTATGAATTTTGGTAAAGAGCAAGTCGTAGATTGACCCTATATTATCAGCGGGAAGCGCAGGTGGAATGGCCTCTCTCTCCCATGACATAGGCACGGTGGCAAGAATGTGATACTTCCTGCAATGCTTCAGCAGATGATGATCTAGATGGGTCGCAACCCATAGATAAGGGCCTTGTTGTTTATCATCTGAATAGAAGTCCTCTTTCCCCGTATCTTCCCCCGCAAATCTAGCCCCTAATTTTCTTGCCTCACGAAAACTATCATGGCAGTTGGCTTCGTCAAACACGATAAAAGCGAAGCCTACAAAACCTTGCTTGTTTATAGACACATGGTACACTTTTTTAACCGCGGTGAAACCAGAGTTATGAAGCATTTGCGTCACCCACCCAAAATTAGGGTTTAAACCCTTTCCATTCACACCATAATGAACCGGGAGATTATGGAGAATGCAAGTAAAAGCTGTGTATAACGAGAATGTGATTGTAGCTCCGATACACCAGCCATATTTTTTTAGAGAGAAATTTAGAAAGAAATTAGAGAGTAAATGTTTGATAATTTAGAATTTGACCTAAAACATTATGAAGACATATTTATAGAATTATTTTGGTCAAATTGAATATTATTGGTCAATTGAATATTTATTAAAGTTCAGTTTTGAATGCAGTAATCAAATTGAAAAATATAATCAAATAGTGACAACGGTTGAATTGAAAAACCGTTATCTCATAATAGAAAATAATAACGGTTACAAAAAATCCGTAGCTATAACATAACAACGGGTAACAAAAACCATTGCTGGTGTTAATTTAGCAACAGTTTTCGAAATGCCGATATCTTAAACTGGTAACGGTTTTCTAACAACCGTTGATAAGAGTGATTCTATAACGAGTTTTTGGAAACCGTTAAAAGTTTATGACAACGGTTTGTTAAGCAGCCGTAGTCAAATTATAAAACAACGGTTTTCGAGGGAAACCGTTATTCCTATTAGCGCGGTCTAGGTTTCCGCCAATATTTGGAAAACGGTAATCTAAGTGTCGTTATTAAATGCATTAAAACGTTGTGATACGCTCCTTATTGTTTGCCAGATTTGGCGTACTGAAAGAATAAGATTCGTTAGAGTTGCACCAGAACTAATAAAACTGGACAGTTGCTAGAACTGTCTGCTTGTTGACTTTATCGAATCGGGAACAATTTGGATAGCTTGAGTGACTGTCTGATTATAAACTCGAGCCAGTGATTTTTATGTGTTTTTGTATTTGTGAACGAAAATAAAGCAACAAGGGATATTTGATTCGAGATCTATGAAGAAAACGAACCAATGGGATATTTGCTTGAGTTAGACCTATAACACAACCAATGGTGATTGATTCGCAAGACCTATTGCTAACAATTGTGTTAATGTCCGAAACGCGTCAAACAAGAACAAGGTTTGGAACGAAACGCGTCGAACCTGGGGTTTACAAATCATGTAAACGGAAAAATTCTTCTTTATTTCTTAAACACTAAATCTATTTGAAAATAAGAATACAACGACTCCTATTTATACTAACTAAAAAGACACTCCTAAACCGATTAAGGAAACAAGCTTCCTTAAACCGATCTCCTAGATCTACTCGTGTAGATTAAGACTTCTATGGCAATTATAATTGCCTTATTACACACTCCTTAAAGATATTGGAAATACTTCCCTAAAACATAATAGGAAAACTTAATTTAGCAACCTAGTAAACTTTCCTAAAACCGAATAAACTACCAATTAGGAAAGTACAACTTCTAACACAAATAGGAAATAAATAACTTATAGTTCTAGGAAATAATAAAATTAAGACTCCTACGATATGACTTCTTTTAGGAAATAAGTCTCGACACCTCTTCCTTGGGCGCCAAGTAACCGAGTAAATAGCTACTCAGACTGCTTTTTCTGCGCATAAAACTGAACAGTCATGGAGACTTTTCATTTCGACCAGTTCCTGAATCAATTTCGTATCATCCCCCCCCCCCCCTCGGGAAAGGAATTGTCCTTAACTCATGATGTTTCAATCCTCCGGGATCAAATATGAACCTCACCTATCCGGATGAAAATTTGATAAGTAATAGGAATGAACTTGAATCATCCTTGAGTTCAATATCTTCAATATAAATTTTAAGCTCGTTCATCTTCTTTGTTTCCAAGCTCCTCTTCTTCTTGCGTTCTTCATATTCGTGCCTTTCATGTTCACGCTTTTGACCTCCCAATCTCCTTTTCTAGTGCCTTCCACCCCACCACCATCCATGCACAAGATTATTAAATACAAATTTCATTCTGCACATTTTATCGTTGTCTTCAAATTTCACCATTAATACCCAAGCAAAGAAAGTAGAAATATTAAGAATATCACCGTATAAGAACTTATCTATATAGGATTCCAATGGAGATTTGTAAGCATTTGTAAATAAATTGTTGGCAAACTTATGTTCATGAAAGTAATTAGGATTTTGGCTTGCCTCTTCTCTTGATGGAATCGCCCTACCCTCCATAACATCTTTAATCTATTCTTGTTGATAATGATCCTCATTAATAGACTTTATAACTTCACCATCATGAGCAATAATCGTTTCCTCATCACCATAATCGTCAAATATCGGTGGACGATTTAAATCCAGGGAAGAATTAATGGTGCCGACTTCTAACTCCTTGTTTAGCTCTTGCTTAAGTTCATTTTCCATAGCAAGCATTGTTAGACTTGGTCTTTTATAACGACCAGATTGCATAACACGAACTGCTTCAGACGACATATGCCTCAAGACGATTTTCTTTCCATTGGATGCTAGAAGATATTCGTTGCTTCGGCCTTTATGTGTTACATCTCTATCAAACTGCCAAGGTCTCCCTCAAATAATATGACAAGCATCCATATGGACTATATCACATAAAACCTTATCTTTGTAAGGACCCAGTGTAAAACAAACTCGAACTTGTTGCGAGACTTTCACCTTCATACCATTATCTAGAAAATGTAAAGTGTATGTTTTGGGATGAATTGTAGTTGACAAAGCAAGTTTAATTACCATCTCGGATAAGGCAACGTTGGTGCAATTTCCGCCATCCATGATAACACTACACCATCAATCATTCACTTGTCACTTGGTATGAAAGTGTTGATCACGTTGCTCCGTTTTGATAAATTCCATCTTTCTTTCCCCCATAGGGCCGTCTTGTTCTAAGAAATCCAAGAACCTGTCTATGATGCCAAATGACACGAAAATTACTCGAAATAATAAGATTCGTTAGAGTTGCAGCAGTTTAATAAAACTGGACAGTTGCTGGAACTGTCTGCTTGTCGAATTTATCGAATCTGGAACAATTTGAACAGTTTGAGTGATTGTCTGATTATAAACTCGAACCTGTGACTTTTATGTGTTTTTGTATTTGTGAACGAAAATAAAGTAACAAGGGATATTTGATTCAAGATCTATGAAGAAAATGAACCAATGGAATATTGGTTTGAGTTAGACCTATAACTCAACCGATGGTGATTGATTCCCAAGACCTACTGCTAACAATCGTGTTAATGTCTGAAATGCGTCAAACAAGAACAACGTTTGGAACGAAACACGTCGAACCTAGGGTTTACAAATCACGTGAACGTTAAAGCTTCTGCTTTATTTCTGAAACACTCAATCTATTTGAAAATAAGAATACAATGACTTCTATTTATACTAACTAAAAGACACTCCTAAACCGATTAAGGAAACAAGCTTCCTTAAACCTATCTCCTAGATCTACTCGTGTAGATTAAGACTTCTATGGCAATTATAATTGCCTTATTACACACTCCTTATAGATATAGGAAATACTTCCCTAAAACATAATAGGAAAACTTAATTTAGCAAACTAGTAAACTTTCCTAGAACCGAATAAGCTACCAATTAGGAAAGTACAACTTCTAACACAAATAGGAAATAAATAACTTATACTTCTAGGAAATAATAAAATTAAGAATCCTAGGATATGACTTCTTTTAGGAAAGAACTTGATACGTGCTTAATATATAGTCTTTTTAGCCAATTTCAGCACGTATTTCTATGCATTTTCAGACTATTTTTATGGTATTTTGCCCCGAATTGCCTACTTTAGTTCGTATTGTCCATTTTGTAGAAATGAACACGAAAGTAGTGGAATCGTACCCTTTTTCGTCCTTTTTGCATGCATTTAGAGGAGACGGGATTGTTCCAGAGTGAGATACTGCATTTGGAAGCGTCGTGGCACGCATTACGAGGCATTTGCTGGCAGACTTGAGCTGAAATGAAGATTAAGCACTCGATCGAGCAGTTTTTCCACTCGATCGAGTGGTTTCTACACCCCAAGATGGTCGATCGAGCACTTTTGTACTCGATCCTTAAGTTGCAGAAAGACCACTCACTCGATCGAGTAACTATTTGGTCGATCGAGTGGATTTTGCTGAAGAGTTGGTCGATCGAGTGGTTTTAATCCACTCGATCGAGTGGTTTCGATGGTTAATGGGCTTAATCAGCCCGTGTGTTAATTATTTCGCTAAACTTTGTTTGCTTTTCTATTTAAACCTATGTTAACTAGGTTAAGAACATCTTTTACCTATCTTTATCTTTATCAAACTTTCTACTGAGAACTTTGTTACGTTGCTTTATTCCTCTTCACTGTAACTTTATTTCGGGATTGCTTTTACTCGGATTTTGTGTTCTTTACGCCGGAATCGCTTGGATTGTAATTCCTTTCTCTTCCTTTAATAATAATTGATCTTTTGTTGCTTTAATTCTTCATTTTCGTTACAATTAGTTTCTGCCCTAATTTTCCTTATTGCAATTTATTGTTTATTTTACAATGTTTACTGCTGGAAAATTAATTGCTGTTAGTTTAATTAGCGACATGAGTAGCTAAACCCCTTTCATGTTGGGATTAGGGGATCTGCGGTAGAATTGTGACGATGTAGTAAATGTATTAGATGAATTAATCGTGAGACCTTGTCACTATAGCAATTTTATTGTATTTATTCGACTTAGTTGAGTGCACGCTTCTATGTCACCCTTTAATCTGGCTAAAATTAATCCTGGATCGAAAGATTGGACTAAATAGGCCTGCTATAAAAAGTAGACTACCCTAATGAGGATGAAAGTTAAGTTAGTGGTATTTTAGGATAGAAAGTGGACCGAAAGGACCTTTCAACATCCGTCTCACATTAGTTCGTCTGAATCATTTACAGCTGAGTTACTGGACTACCGTAGTGAACCGAATTCTCGACATGTCCCTCTCTTCTTGATAGTTTAAACCGATTTTCTTGTCTTATTTTTATTGCCCTTTTATTTCTCTTCCCTTTAAATCTCGTAGTTTAGAAATCAATTCAACAAAACCCCCCATTGTTACTTTAGGACTAGAATTAGACAGCTGATATTTACATTACCTCCCTGTGGATTCGATACTCGACTGCCTCTGCTATATTTTAGTTGAGACCGTTAGGTTTTATCCTTGATAGGGTTGCGATAGCCGTGTCAAATTTTGGCGCCGTTGCCAGGGAGGCAATTGTTTAAATTATTTGTTGTTCTTATTTTTAGTCTTTCTTTTAGTTTAAGGGACATCCGTTCCTTAAACTATTCTTATATTCTATTTGTAGCTTCTTCTTATGCGCAGGTCACAGGGTGGTGAATTATTGCCTTACAATCCTGAGATTGAGAAATCTTTGCGCGAGTTGAGGCGATCAACTAGGGTATTACCGACAGAGGAAGAGCTGAGTACTCTGTCTAGTTATTACGAGAACGCTCTGTTTGAGGAGGATCCACCTTCATCTCCAGTTTCCAATTCATCAGCTGAGACAGTCACTTCTCCAGACTTTCTAGAAATGGCTGAAGAAGCAACTATTGCCAGTCACTCTGAGCCGACAGCGGTGAATCTCTATAAGGGATTTGTATTACCAGGGGACGCAAGAAAATTCGAGCCGAAGCCGTCCTATATCAATTTGGTTGAGAGAAACCAATTTGGGGGAGCTGCAACTGAAGATGCAGCTAAGCACATGGAAACCTTTATCGATTATTGCTGTTCCATACCCCCACCGGTGGCGTGACCGGATCGATAAAAGAAACCATGTTTATTTTCTCACTCGCGATGATCTTTGCAAGGGAGTGGTATAGGGATCTGGACCGGGCCGCTCATGGGATAACAGATCGGAATTCACCGACTTTAGCATTTTACAAGAAGTACTTTTTCGCATCGAAGACTATTGCCATTAGAGCTCGGATCACGAGCATTAAACAGGGGCCGATGAGAACTTTCATGAAGCATGGGTCCGTTTCAAGAAGTTGGTGCGAACCATTCCGCACCATGGGTTCGAGAAGTGGAGTCTTTGTAATCAGTTCTATAATGGGTGTACGACGATCGAGAACTATTTTGGATGTCGCAGCCCAATGGCCGATTTCTTTGAGAACATGGGAGAGACTAAGGGGTGGAAGATCATTGATGATTTGGCCACCCATAAGGCTGAATATGGGAACTCCAGAGGCAATCAAAGAAGAGCTGCTGAATCTTCTTCTGTAGCTGCACTAGAAGCTCTTACTGCGAGATTTGACAAATATGAGTTGGGAGGAGCTTCCAAAGGAGGGATGTATCAGGTAAATGTTGTTTCAGACGGTCCTTTCGTCTGTAGAAGATGTGGAGCTGAGGGACATGTTTCAGAGAATTGTCCTAGTCCTTTTGAGCAATGTCTTCGCCTTTCAACATTACAGGCTGACGAATACTTATTATGAGCCGAATGTCCATCCCAATTTGAGGTGGACAAGCCAAAATGTGCTCAATCCTACTCCTCCTCCAAACCAGCAGCAGCCGTATATTCCTCCACACAAGAATCAACAAGGCTTTCAGAAGCCTCCGTCTTTCAATCCCCCTAACCATGGTGCATCATCTTCCGGTGGGGTGAGTGAAATAGGTGAGATAAAGTCTATGTTGCAATCCATTACAAAGCAGTTGCAGCTGAGTGATCAACAAAATCAACAGAAGGACGCGTCTATTAAGGCACTTGAAACTCAAGTTGCCCAAGTGGCAGCGAATCAATCCTCGAGAAAGCAGGGTCATTTACCGACTCAAAATGAGAAGAATCCACATGAGTCGGTAAATCTAATAGAATTGAGAAGCGGTCTTTCTTATGAGGGACCGAAAGTGTCGAAATCAGACCCGAGGAAGTCTAAAACTGATGATGAACAGTGTTCTGGCGAAAATAACGAGCTGTCAGCCAAGAAAGTGCTCGATCGACTGATTTTAGGTGGTCGATCGAGTAGAAATGGTGAAGAAACAGGTCGATCGAGTAGTTTTTCTGGTCGATCGAGTGAAGAGCAAAGTGGAGTTGGTCGATCGAGTGGAAATTGTACTCGATCGACTGCCATTGATACAAAAACTGCTCGATCGAATGAAGAAATTGGTCGATCGAATAGTATTGATGACGGGAAGCTTATTCGAGAGCCTGCTAGTGCTCGTTTAAGCGAGATATTAGCGGAAAGACCTCGTTCGAGAGGTAAGAAGCATCCAAAGGATAAAGAACTTGCACCGGAAGATACATTGGAAGCGAGAAACAAGGGACTTGAGATACCTATCACGGTTCCTTTCACGAGCAGGCTGCAGAATACAAAAGCTAATCAACAATTCGGCAAATTTGTTGAACTTTTGAAGAGCTTGGAAGTCACTGTGCCGTTCACTGAATTGCTGACAAAGGTACCCTCTTAATTAAAGTTTATGAAAGAAATTTTAGCGCGTAAGAGGACTATTAATGATAGTGAGACCGTAGCTTTGACTGAGATGGGGTCAGCCCTATTTCAAAATAAGTTACCTCTTAAGCAGTCAGATCCGGGTAGTTTTTCGATCCCTTGTCATATCGGTATGCATTTGATTGATAACGCGCTATGCGATTTAGGCGCTAGCGTGAGTGTCTTACCATTGTCTTTACCTAAGAGATTTGGTTTGACAAAGCTGAGTTGCACCAACATGACTGTCCAGATGGCCGATCGTAGTTTAACACGACCACTAGGTGTAGTAGAAGATGTACATGTTCAGATCGGGAAATTCTTTATTCCCATCGATTTTGTTGTCTTAGACATCCCCGAAGATGCACACACCCCTATCATTTTAGGGAGACCATTTTTGTCTACTGCCCGTGCAGTAATAGACGTGGGGGGGAAGACTTTGACTTTCCAGGTAGGGGACAAGGAGCTGATTTTTCATCAGTCTAAGTTCCGGAGAGCTCCCATGCAAGCCCAGCCTTGCAATTCTCTCTCTTCTATTGATCCTATTATTGACACTCCAGATGAAATTTTGGAGAATCGTGCTGCTAATGTTAACCCTCCGCCTCGAGATGAGAGCAAAAAGGAGGAAAGTTCGTCTGTTTTCCTTGCTGCAGGTACAGATGAAAGCAATGAAGGAGCTGTCAAAGGACATGGTGTAATTATTATCAATCAAATTGAAGATGATGACGTTAAAGCTGGTGATAAAGGAGCAAGGACGAGGAAAGTTCGCGCTTACGTGGATGTGAACTACTCCCCTCCTACCGTTTCAAGTGATAATTCATGCTCATGGAAGTTGAAGAGGACAGTCAATGTTGCTGAGATGACGTCCTCCAGTCAGGAGCCCACCGAGGGGCTACTGAAATTTGTTGGGAATTAAGCGGGGAAATGCCCCGTGTAACACTTTGTAATAGATAATTTTTGAATTTCTTTTGAATTTGTTTTATTGCGTTTTAATTAGGACAATTAGTTTAGACAGTTTTTAGCATGGACGTAAGACTTTAGACTGTTCTTATGCGTATTTGGTATATTGGGAAATTTTTGCGTGTGTTCTTATGCAGGTTTGGGGAAGTTTCACGCATTCCAAGGGAGAAAAGACGAAAATTCAATAGCTTACGCGAGAAAAGCCCTCGATCGAGTACTTTTTGTACTCGATCGAGTGAAAATTTGGTCGATCGAGCACACCTACAGGTCGATCGAGTAAAACAAAAAGGGAGACTTCTCGATCGAGTAGAATTCTACTCGATCGAGTGACTGGAGCATAAAAGTGCTCGATCGAGTGGATTAAAACCACTCGATCGAGTGAAATGAACAGTATACATGGAGTATTTTGCCTTAAACTCTTTTTTTTCGTTCTAAATTTCATTTTCCCCTAAATTTTCGTCTATCAAACCCTAATTGCGATTCAAACTCTCCCAAATCCCCTTTATTTCTCGCCTAATCACCAAATCCGCTTCCTACATTCCATTGTTTGCATATTAATCTTCAAAAGCCCCTCATTTTCCCCTTCCTTTGTGTTGATTATCTCGGTTTTAAAAGGGTTTTAGGGTTTGCGGGTTTAAGCTCGAAAAATCTCTATTGTTGCTTGTTTATTTGAAGATTAATTGCAATTGTAGGATCATTCTCATCAAGTAAGCATTTCTTTTACCTTCTTTGTATCCTGATTTTGATTGTTTGGAATTTTATGAGGTAAAAATCGAATTTAGGGTTTGAATATCCATTGTAGGTCGATTTTTCGACTTTAAATTGAGTTTATTGCCCTTGCTTAGCTTACTTGAAGATCATAATTCCCCTTCCTCGTTGTCTTGCATGCTTAATTCGAATTTCACATGATTTTTGTGGTTTGGTTCAGGACAGTCGAATTTTTCGACTGTCACTTCGGTTTTGCTGCTGTATCTTGCCTAGTTAGAATCTTTGTTGCGATCTTTCTGCTGATTGTTAACTGAAATCGCACTCTCGTCGATGCTTAGCCATGTTTTCACTGAACCTTTGCACAGGAACTACGATTAGGGCTGTTTAAGTCGAATTGTTCTCACTTGATGCTTTGCACAGGAACCTTTGCACTGCTTTAATTAACCTCAGTTGTTCTCACTTGATGCTGTTGTTAACTGCCACTCCCGTCCCCTATCGCCATTACATGCTGTAATTCGAATTTGTTTGAAGATTGTTGGGAATTCTATGCTGTAGAGTCGAATTATTCGACTTTTAGGGGATTTATATGCTGCCACATGCTGGTTTTACGTGTTGTTTTAGCCACGGTTAGCAGCTATTTTCTTATCATACCCCTTACCCTCTGTTGCAGGATGGATTCTAGTTCTTTACCATCTACTAGTTCGTCCTCCAGCCCGTCCTTGAGTGAGTCAGTGGCCCCTACTGTTGCCGCTACCACCGCCTTAGTCACCACTCCAGCCCCAGTTTTCCTTGTTTCAGCTGCAGGCTGGACGGTTTTTACTCCAGCTAGCTCAGCTGCTAGCCCAGTTCAGGCTACCACTTCCTCTACGGTCACCACCACAGCTAGCACTACTGCTAGTTCCTCTTCAGCGGTGACCACAGTAGCCACTACCTCTGCACCACCCCCTGTTTTTACACCTGTGGCGGACTCGCCAGCAGTCGCAGCTGCCTATAGAGCAGCCCTGGTTCCTCACACCGTCGCTTTACGGGCTTCTGCCTTGAGTTCCAGAGGCCGGGGTCGTAGACAGTCTCTAGCTACGCGAGCTCCGGTTACCTCTACTTCTGCTCCTAGCACTTCTACAGCTGCTGCTTCTGCTTCCGCCTCTACTTCTGGCACTGTTACAGTCCGAGGGGACACCTCCCTCGACTCTCACCCAGATTATCCGCAGGTATTATTCGTTAACGCTTTACACCGTACAAAATTTTATAACCTTCTTAAGTGTTGATGCGACCATAATTGGCGCATATTTAGCCCCCGAATTACCATTGTTTCTATGCTTTTTAGTGCCTATTTGGGTCATTTCTTATCTTTAGTTCTTTGTTTTGCATATTCTTTGAGATTTTGATCCCTTGGTAGGAAAGGAGTAAGAATCTTGCATTTTCATGGCAAAACAAGGCTAAATTGATCATATTCAATGACCAAGCATCAAGGAGAGACAAGACTAGAAGGCCTTTGTACATAGCATAGTAGAAGAGCATTGTTGAGAAAAGGATCCTTGAGTCCCCAAGGAAATCCCCAAGGAATTCATGAAGAAAAGGGAAGAAAAAGAAGAAGGAAAGTCATTGAGCTACAATCCGAACGGATTGTAGAGAATCCGTCCGTCCTCGCCAGTCCGAGCGTCCTCACCAGGAATCCGCTCGGATTGCCCATGCCCAGTCCGTGCGTCTTGTTCCTTGATCCGCTCGGATCGTCCATCCCAAATCCGGCCGTCCCGACTCCCAGCCGCACGGATCACAGCACAGCACAGTTTCGTTCTTCAAGCTACGAAATGAAGAAGCCCTTCTCTCGGACAATCCCGGAGGCTCCTTGCTCAACTTAAAAAGTGTAATTACTAGTTTAGCCCTTAGTTAACCCTAATGCATCCTCCCTAATTTTCACTATAAATACCCCATTAGTCTAATTAGAGGAGCATGTTCTTCTTATCAATAATTAGTGTAGTTAATATCAATCAAATCTCTCTTCAATATTGTAATCAAATATTAATCAAGTTTTAATCCAAGTTTTAGTTCCTTAATCTCTCTCTTGTTCTTACTTTATTTTGGGTAATTGAAGATTATTTGGGTTATTATTGGGAGATTGACAACCTCTCAATCTAGGATTCAAGTACTTCTATTATTCTTGCTTTATTATTGGAATCATTAGTAGGTATAATCTCTTAATCCATTTTTAATTATTGCTAATTACTTTCATTTATTCATCATGTTTCATTATGTTAGTATGATTGACAACCTTTCTAGCATGATCAATATGATAATGAGTGAGTAGTCTCTTAGCTAGGGTTTAATGGGTGATTAGGGGAAACCAACATGGGGAATGATTCATGCTTAAATTAATATGCTTTCATATCTTATTTGCTTGCTTGTTTTGATCTTAATGCATGCACATGTTATATTTGATGAAATGCTAAGCCTATGAATCCTTGCATTTACTATCATCTTCTATCCTTTCAACTTGACTTGTAAGACATAACCCAACTCGAGTCTTGTTAGACCATGCATGTGTTAAGTAGGGAAGATTAAGTCGACTTGTAGGTGTTGTACAATCCAAGAGATTCGGCCCCGGGACCCAAACTTTCCTAGGATTGTAAGATATAACCCAACTCAATCCATCACAACAATAATTGCTTGCTTATAATTTGAGAACATGTTTGTATGATCATATCCCATGATTCCCCTATGAACCCATGACACCCTAGTGCTTTTAATCAATTGTTTACACCCTTATTTCATTTACCTTGTTAGTTTATTTTCATTGCTATTTTAGTTTAGTAACCTTCTACATCAACCCAATTTGTGACACCCCTAGACACCGCTAGTTACAATAGAATCTTCATTTCAATACCCGTCCCTTGGGATCCGACCTTTACTTGCCTCTTTACTAATTGTAGAGTTGTTTGTGAAGTATAAATTGTGTTTTGTATCGACCATTGACCAACGACCACATATGCTTAATTGTGAACACCAAATGGCTCCGATCAAAAATGGCGCGTTGTTTCGGGGACGGTGTTTAATTGATTTAAGATTTCTTTTATTGTTTTTAGTTGTGTCTTTTTCACCTTGGGGAAGTAAAACTCCTCAAGGATTGTTCTAATTGTTTTTGAGTTGTTTGATATTTTGCATGTCTAGAAGGTTACAAAGAGATTTGTTACCTTTTGACCGTGAAATCGAAAGAACCTTGACGAATAATAGGAGACTTGTTAGGAGGAATTTGGGAGGTGTTGGTGAAGTTGTTCAACCCACTAGTGAGTTTGTCAATCCTTTCGCAATAGAAGGAGAAGAGAACCCATTAAACAATACCACACAAAATCCACCTACAATGCCTAAATTCTCGTCACACTCTATACCCACCGAGGAGGATCTACCAAACGGTACTCCTACCCCACAACATCTTACCGGAAACTTTATTGCCAAGTCCGCCTTCATCCAACTAGTTGAGAGGAGCCAATTCGGGGGAATGCCTAGTGAGGACCCTCATTCTCATATGGAAACATTTTGTGATTATTGTGAAGCTATCTCTCAAACGGGCGTGACTCAAGACCAAATAAGATGGGTCTTATTTCCTTTTTCGTTAATCGGCACCGCAAAACAATGGTTGAAGGGCCTTGATAAGGCCACCCTTGGAATAGATTCTTGGAAGAAGCTAGCTCTAGCTTTCTACAAAAATTTCTACCCACCGGAAAAGACTAATATGCTAAGAGCTCAAATTACGGGTTTTAAGCAAAGGGATGAAGAATCTTTGTATGAAGCTTGGGAGCGGTTCAAAGGTATTTGTCGCTCATGTCCTCACCATGGACTTAGCGAATGGTTTTTAGTGCAACAATTTTGGAATGGTTTATATGAAGATTCAAGGAACATTCTCAATATGGGATCAAATGGAATGTTCACCGAAGTTGATGACAATCAAACATGGAACAAGATTGAGGAAATGGCGGTCCATAATTCGCAATATAGTAGGCCTCACAAGGCTACTAGAGGAAAGTATGAAGTGGACACCGTTACTCAATTGGGTGCTCAACTTAGTGCTCACATTGACACAATCAACTTGAAGTTTGAACAAGCTATGGCTAGACTTGAGGAAAGCTCAAAATCATCAAAGCATCATGTCAATGCCATGACGGCATCCTCATCAATCCCAAGCGGGATATGTGAGAATTGTGGAACCTTAGGTCATGACTCAAGCGAGTGTAGGGGAACAACCGAGCAAGTCAATGCTTTCCAAGCTTACAAAAGCGGTACCCCTTATTCAAATTTTTACAATGAAAACACCAAGTTCCATCCAAATCTCTCATACAAAAGCCAAAATGTCCAAAACCCTCAAACAACATACACTCCACCACCCATGAGAAATCAAAACCAAAGACCCTTTTTCAATCAAAACCAAGGTTACCAAAATCAAAATCCATACAATCACCACAATGACCAAAGTTTTGATGTCCAAAAAGCGGTCCTTCAAATGCAAAAGAATCAACAAGAATTTTTCACCCAAATGCAAAAAGATAGCCAAGCAAAAGACACCACCATCAACAACATTCTAGCTCACACCAAGATGTTGGAAACACAATTGACCCAACTAGCATCTTCGAGCTCACAAAGACAAAAGGGGCAATTACCACCTCAAGGTAATCCCCCTAGACATGAAACGGTTAGTGCCATTCACTTGAGAAGTGGTACAAGGTATGAAGCACCGAAGGAGCAAGTTGAGAATGAAGTTGTGGTGCAAGGTCCCAAAGAAGGGGAATCATCAAAAGAAGAAAGTTCAAAGAAAAATGAAGACAAAGCCAAAGAAAAGGAGCCCATTGTGATTAGACTTCCTTTTCCAAGTCGTCAAGCCAAGCCTAAATTTGATGATCAACTTGGAAAGTTCATGGAAATTGTGAAGAACTTAGAAGTCTCAATTCCTTTCACGGAATTAATCAATCACGTTCCGGCCTATGCAAAGTACATGAAAGATATCCTCACAAAGAAGAAGTCGATCCGGAAACTTGAGACTATCGCCTTCACTAAGGTGAGTAGTGCCATACTTCAAGGGAGTTCACCTCCAAAGTTAAAGGATCCGGGAAGCTTCTCAATACCGTGTACCATTGGCGACACAACGATCAACAAAGCCTTATGTGATCTAGGGGCTAGTGTGAGTGTCATGCCGTACTCGGTAAGTAAAAGGTTGGGAATGGGAGAGCTTAAATGTACCAATATCACTCTTCAAATGGCCGATAGATCGACGAAGACACCGCTAGGGATATGGGAAGATGTCCCCGTGCGAATTGGGAAGTTTTTCATCCCGGTGGACTTTGTCATTGTTGATATGGAGGAAGATTCCAACATTCCAATCATCTTAGGAAGACCTTTCCTACACACCGCGGGTGCAGTGATTGATGTGAAGCATGGAGAGCTCACTCTAGAAGTGGGAGATGAAAGCATAACTTTTAATCTTGACAAGACCATGAGAGCTCCTCGTTTGCATGAACCATGTTTCATGATTGATCATTATAGCCGAAAAGATGAGAAGAAGAAATCGGAACTCCAATGGAGGAAGAAAGTTGAAGATGCTCCATTCAAAGAGCAAGTGAATTGTGATAAGGAGAGCTTGCAAAGCTCATCAAAATCAACCAAGGAAGAAGATGATGGCCTCATTAGCCAAGAGAAGAAATTGGGAGACTTGTCTCCATCCAAGCAAGAGATTTTCAATGATCAACTCAATGAAGTTTGTGGTCTTTGGGACGACGAATTTGAAGGGATCTTTAATCCCTACATTGGGCATGCCATCGATCATGATCAACAACAAGAACCACGGTCTATTGAGGACCTCTACCATAACAATGAACAAGCTTTTGATTACTTCTTCAAGGTGTTAAGCGACATCAACAACACCTTGAACATGCCTCCTTGACATCTCATCAAGAATGAGAGTTTGGTGGAGTCCTCCCTAAACCACCACTTGTAAATATTTCTAACTCCCTAACTTACATTTAATTTTTGCATTGCATTTTTGTCATTTTTGGATTTATTTTTACTTTGATCAAAATAATTGTCATGAAAAGAGAGAAGTGAGGGAGGGACTAATGATTTAATTGATGTGTAGTGCTTTACCTTAGTGTGGGGATGGCAATTGCCTAGGCTATTCATGCCTTAGTAGTGCCCCCGCAATGAAGAACACAAGATTTGAAAGAAAGAAAGAAAGAATGATAAGGGAATACGTTGGTGCACGGATAGAATCGAACGTGTACACAAGGACCAATCCGAGCGGATTCCCGAGAATCCGCCCGTCTGCGAGAGGATCCGAGCGTCCCGCCGAGAAGACGCCTGCGTCTTGGGCCGAGCTGAAAATCGCAAAATTCTTGATCGTTGAAGAATCCGAGCGGATTTCGGAAAGACGCCCGTCTCACGTAATCCGTCCGTCTTGTGGACAATCCGCCCGTCTTGCAAACCTGAAGAAAAACAAAGAAAAATCTCTCGGACAAGAATCCGTCCGTCTCAAGCGAAATCCGCCCGTCTCGTCTCAACAGAATCCGAACGGATTCCCAGAATCCGCCCGTCTCTAGGCGGGATTTTTGAAAATTTGAAGTCAAGAATCCGAGCGGATTGCGCCTAATCCGCACGGATTGTCCCTGCGTCCTAATATTGTCGAGTTCTTTAAATACCCACCCCACCTTCATTCATTCATTCATTCACTCATAAACACTACCCATAACATCAAAACCCTCATCCTCTCCATCTCAAAAACAAAACCCTCAACAAAACTCACCAAAATCAAATCAAACCATCTTTCAAATAACAAATCAATCACTCCATCTTCATTAATAATCAAAACCAAGAACAAAATCTTCACCTTTGAATTGATTTTTGTTCCCATAAAGGCAAAGCCTTTCACTTTCAAAATCGATTTGGGCATTCTACAAATTGAAGATTTTTGATCTTTTTCTTGGTTAGCTCATCAAATGGCAAGAACAAAGGGAGCAACAAAAGCAAAGGCAAAGGCAACAAAGGCACCAAAGACTACAACTCTCTCTCAAAGGCAAAAAGCTCTACAAATGAAGAAAGCTTTGGCAATGGTGGTATCAACACCAAGCTTGGAAGTGCAACCACCTCAACAAATCCCTATGGAAGCATCGCCCTCTACTCCGGTAATTAATCAACTCTTGCATTATCCGGAGGTAACATTCATTTCCGACTCCCATAGAAATACATTTGTCAAGTTTGCTATGAGACAAATTCAATCCACCAAATTCATATGCCAAGATGCTTTAGAGAAGTTGGGTATTCTTGAACAAACAAGAATCTTTTTCAATGCCATGGGTTTAAAGAAATTGTTTGAAATGGAGGAAGTAACATACCCCTCCCTTGTCTTGGAATTCTTAAGTTCTTTAAAAGTGACAAAAGTTGAGAATAGGGAAAACATTGAGTTTCGTCTAGCTAACACTAGTAGACGCATTTCCTTTCCGGAATTGGGTGCAATTTTGGGTCTTAGCGATGAACATAAATTCTATAAGCAATATGGGAAGTATGATCCCGAGCCTCTTTGGGAGGCAATCTCCGGGAAGAAATTTGAAGATTTTAAAGCTTGTCGTGCTCTTTTGGTCCATCATCCGGGCATAAGAATATGGCACAAAGTTGTGGGAAATACCATAATTGCTAGGAAAGACACCAATCATTTCACGGGACTCGATTTTATTCTCCTTGAATCAACTTTGAATATTGGAAGAATTCACACCAAGCCTTACAATTCTTTGAGGCTATTGGTTGATAGATGGCTCCATATAGATAGTGGGAAGAAGGGTCAAACCGTAATTGTTAATGGCGGCCTTGTCACGGTCCTAGCCAAGCACTTTGATCCTAATTTCAATAAGGATAGCAAGTACAAGGCTAAGGATGGTGGCCATCTCATTGATATGTCCACCTTGATTAACAAGTTTAAGTGGGTTGTTCACAATTCCCTTGATACCAAGTATGGGTGGCTTACAAGTGAGGCTCGATCATTCACTTTACCCGCAAAGATTTGCCGTCTTAGTGTCCACCGGACCAACTATTTACTTCCCCTATCCGAAGAAGCCGAGTACATCATTCAACAACAAAAGGGTGATCATGAAACCCCCTCCTCTTCCATTGTTATACCACCTTACCCCTATGATTATGAAGAGTTCAAACCACAAGGAGTTGAAATTGGGAAAGATTATGTCACTCTTCTAATGCAAGCCATGCACAAGCAAGCTTATGAAGATCGGAAGAATGCTTATTTGGCTCAATATCCTCCCCTCCTACATCTAGCTAGGCAAGGACTCCTTGATCCATCTTGTCCTTTGCCTAGTTGGGCGGATAGAGAAGCCTTGTTTCCGGGTGCATCTAGGGAAGTGGTGGAAGACAATGAGGTTGTTGGAAATGATGAGGAGATTGATGATACTATTGAGGAAGAAGCAAGTGGAGATGAAGAAAGAGATGGTGAAGATGGTGAAGATAATGGTGAAGATAATGATGATGAAGAAAGCAAAGAAGAAAGTGACAAGGAAAGTGGCAATGTGACCACTTCTCATGAGGGAAGTGGTGATGATAGTAGCATGATGGAAGACTAGCCTTGGAGATTCCTACTCTCCCACGGTTTGTCTATATCTCTTTGTATTTTATTTTCATTTTGATCATTGTTGGTTTAGTCCTAGCAACATCATAAGGACTCACACCTCGGTTCCTTTGAGGTGTTCTTTATTGTTCCCACTTTTGTAAAATCCAAAATGACAATCTAGTCTCATGCATAGCATAGCATGTGCATAAACTCCCCCATGCTTTGACATTAGCAATAGTGTCTTGCTTGGTTTGGGGAAGTTAATGCATACGCAACGGGAGGTAATTTAAATTATCCTCTCCGTCATAACAAAAACCATGCATCATGTACTATAGCTTAGTGTAGAATTGCATTTAGTATAGAAATCATGCATCATTCTTTGCATAATTTCCATCATTTTGGCCATTGAGGACAATGCCCATATTAGTGTGGGGATGGGAATTCTAACTCTTAACTTTTATTCAAAAATCATAAAAATTTGAAAAATTGAAAAAACCAAAAACAAGTTCATTTCCTTTGTATATATTGTCTTGTATATATTGTGTTTGTTTCATCCTTGTTCACTTTGATTGACTACGCCACATCCGAGACATGAGGATATTGAAGACCGCATGGTATGATCTTTCCAATCTCCTTTCTCCTCTTTATGTTAATGACTATGTGGCTTTATTTTGATTGATGCGGTAAAACAATGTGAACTTAGGATTGCATTTAGTTTATATGTCATATTAGTTGGTAGAATCATTTGCATTAGGATGTATATATGCTAGTTGCATCATGGCATGTAGTTTGCATGTTAGAAAATTTTTGCGAAACCGTCTACTTGGGAAGCTTGACAAGTGTATATAGGCCCTAGTAGATGCTTTTTATTCTTAAGACTTTGCTTGATAGAATGCTTGTAAAACACCCTAGGATGTGTCATGCTAGTATCCTTTGACCCATGGTTTAAGGCCGAGTCAAGAGTACCTTGTGGTGTGATAACTCCTTGGCTACCGTTTATTCCAAGGTGACCCTTGAAACCATGCATACTTCCATCATTCATCCATGTTCTACCATACATTTTTGTCATCAAAGGGAATGGGCACAAAACAAAAAGAAATCAATTTGAGTTCAATGAAATGAAAAGTGAAAGAAAGTTTGCAAAAATGCATCAAAAGAAAAGAGGAGCAAAAATAGAACTCCTAAAGCTTCAAAAATAAGGCACCCTCGTTACTAATTGGGGTGACTTTGAAAATGTTCAAAAAGAAAATGCAAAAAGTTGTCAAGTATTGAAATGCCAAAAATCAAAAAGAAATGGCAAGAAAGTGTTCTCAAAAAGTCAAATGCCAAAGAAATTTGGGGGGAAAACAAAAACAAAAGCAAACTCCCAAAATGAAACTCAAACATCTATCGATCCCTTTATCCATCGTATCCATTTTTGTGCATGGTAGAGAGGGGACGACCCTTCTTCTTGTCTAGGCAAGAGGGGGAATTCCGCGATCCTCCAGTGTTTCTAACACCATAGGGAGTCTATTCTTGACAAAAGCATTTAACGATTGAGGACAAAGGTACCCTAGCTTGACACATTTTGGACGTGATTTATTGGTATCCTTCTAGGCTTAGTAGTTTGAACAAATTGCATCTATGAAGGATTGTGTACCCTTGAATTGCTTCCCTTGTAGATAATTTCCGCCACTTAGATGAGGAAAGTGGCTATTCTTTTTGTAGATGCATCCATTACTTGATTTTGTGTGCTTAATGTTTGGATGTGTCGCCATTTTGGCAAGACCCACCTTGCCTTGCAAGAAGGCATCCTACCTCATGGTTGTCTTGTTGTGAGTTGAAGGGGCGGAGTGAGACCGCTAATTGTCTCATATCGGCTATTATTATTAGGTTAGGTTAGTTTTGGTCCTAGTCTTTGTCACCTCTTTACTCGGGACGAGCAAAGGTTCGGTTTGGGGATATTTGATGCGACCATAATTGGCGCATATTTAGCCCCGAATTACCATTGTTTCCATGCTTTTTAGTGCCTATTTGGGTCATTTCTTATCTTTAGTTCTTTGTTTTGCATATTCTTTGAGATTTTGATCCCTTGGTAGGAAAGGAGTAAGAATCTTGCATTTTCATGGCAAAACAAGGCTAAATTGATCATATTCAATGACCAAGCATCAAGGAGAGACAAGACTAGAAGGCCTTTGTACATAGCATAGTAGAAGAGCATTGTTGAGAAAAGGATCCTTGAGTCCCCAAGGAAATCCCCAAGGAATTCATGAAGAAAAGGGAAGAAAAAGAAGAAGGAAAGCTGCTGAGCTACAATCCGAACGGATTGTAGAGAATCCGTCCGTCCTCGCCAGTCCGAGCGTCCTCACCAGGAATCCGCTCGGATTGCCCATGCCCAGTCCGTGCGTCTTGTTCCTTGATCCGCTCGGATCGTCCATCCCAAATCCGGCCGTCCCGACTCCCAGCCGCACGGATCACAGCACAGCACAGTTTCGTTCTTCAAGCTACGAAATGAAGAAGCCCTTCTCTCGGACAATCCCGGAGGCTCCTTGCTCAACTTAAAAAGTGTAATTACTAGTTTAGCCCTTAGTTAACCCTAATGCATCCTCCCTAATTTTCACTATAAATACCCCATTAGTCTAATTAGAGGAGCATGTTCTTCTTATCAATAATTAGTGTAGTTAATATCAATCAAATCTCTCTTCAATATTGTAATCAAATATTAATCAAGTTTTAATCCAAGTTTTAGTTCCTTAATCTCTCTCTTGTTCTTACTTTATTTTGGGTAATTGAAGATTATTTGGGTTATTATTGGGAGATTGACAACCTCTCAATCTAGGATTCAAGTACTTCTATTATTCTTGCTTTATTATTGGAATCATTAGTAGGTATAATCTCTTAATCCCTTTTTAATTATTGCTAATTACTTTCATTTATTCATCATGTTTCATTATGTTAGTATGATTGACAACCTTTCTAGCATGATCAATATGATAATGAGTGAGTAGTCTCTTAGCTAGGGTTTAATGGGTGATTAGGGAAACCAACATGGGGAATGATTCATGCTTAAATTAATATGCTTTCATATCTTATTTGCTTGCTTGTTTTGATCTTAATGCATGCACATGTTATATTTGATGAAATGCTAAGCCTATGAATCCTTGCATTTACTATCATCTTCTATCCTTTCAACTTGACTTGTAAGACATAACCCAACTCGAGTCTTGTTAGACCATGCATGTGTTAAGTAGGGAAGATTAAGTCGACTTGTAGGTGTTGTACAATCCAAGAGATTCGGCTCCGGGACCCAAACTTTCCTAGGATTGTAAGATATAACCCAACTCAATCCATCACAACAATAATTGCTTGCTTATAATTTGAGAACATGTTTGTATGATCATATCCCATGATTCCCCTATGAACCCATGACACCCTAGTGCTTTTAATCAATTGTTTACACCCTTATTTCATTTACCTTGTTAGTTTATTTTCATTGCTATTTTAGTTTAGTAACCTTCTACATCAACCCAATTTGTGACACCCCTAGACACCGCTAGTTACAATAGAATCTTCATTTCAATACCCGTCCCTTGGGATCCGACCTTTACTTGCCTCTTTACTAATTGTAGAGTTGTTTGTGAAGTATAAATTGTGTTTTGTATCGACCATTGACCAACGACCACATATGCTTAATTGTGAACACCAAATGGCTCCGATCAAGTGTGTGCATGTACCTTCCCGATTTCTAGAGGAATCGGCGCTTACGAGACTCGGCATTTACGGGTCGGTTTGTGACTTACTACGGGCCACGGGGATGCCTGGCCTCATCACTATGAGAGGCCGTACCTTTTTAGAGCTGAGTCTCGAGTTTCTCAGCTCTTTCACCTTCTCCCCTGATGCGCACAAGACTGACCCCGACAGCCTTTCAGTCTCCTTCCGGTTGTTTAACCGGACTTTTCCGATGCCATTAGCGGAGTTTGGTAGGTTACTTGACCTTTCCTCTACGGGCTTGATTGCTGCCCCGAGGAAGGTCTACCGTCAGCTTTGGCGGTGTCTGGCCCATACCACTTTTAGGGAGCGAAAGCTCCATCAGGTCCACCTACCCCCTGTCCATGTTTTCCTTAGACTGATGGGGAGCACTATCTTCGGCCGAAAGGAGCCAAACAACATTACCAACAACGAGCTCTCCATCCTGGGCGGTTACCTGAACGTCGACTGCGAGGGTCCCTTCACCCTCAACATTGCCCACTTGACCGCCTAGTACCTTCTGAGCCATGGGAAGAAGGAGGCGGGAACCATTGCCTGCGGTGGCATAGCCACTATTCTTGCCCGCCGCCTTTTCCTTGTTTGGCCTCGTGACCTGCAGTACCTCCAGGGAGAGAGGCTACTGAGTCTGGATGCCATGCTCTCTCAGCATTGGCTGACCCCAGACTACCAGACTTGGAAGATTGACGGCTCCTTGTCTGTTGACTTACCCTGTCAGACTCTCCCCCGTCTTGAGCCCTTGCCTACTGTTGCAAAGGGCCACCGTCTGCCACCACTACCTCTCCTTCACCTTCCACCCAGACCTACTCCTGCTCCTGATGCACCTGCCGCCAAGAAGCGGCGACTTGAGACTGGAGAGGGGTCCACACCTTCAGGGAGTACCCAGCCTTCCACGGCTACTCCTAATCCGACCCCTACTCCCACTACTACTACCACTCTTACTCCTACTCCACCATCCACTGACCAGACTGAGCCGGTTTTACCGGCCACTTTTAGACTACCTCCTCCCTTTGTGGCGCCCGCGGTCCTGGACCAAGGGGGCGCCGTTTACGGTTTGTTGCGTGAGATTGCAGAGCGTCAGGCTCGTATGGAGAGGGACTTAGCCTTGACCCTACACCCTCTGTACGAGTACCACTTGCGGCGACACAGACCGATCCCGGAGTACAGGGCGGAGGTTGGCCGTGAGAGCAGTGACGACGACGACGACGAGTAGCTACTGGTCTACTCACTTCCCCAGTTTTCTAGCTGGTTTGGGGAAGTTCGTATTTTCGTATGTATCTCTTACTCTTTTATTTTGTTTCCTTTATTTTATTGTTTTTATTTAGTTGGTTGTATATTCCCGTTCCCCTGTATATATCTGCTGGTGTATGCTGGAGGACAACGAGGGCGTTGTCCGTTTTGGTTTGGGGAGGGTATTGCATCCTTTTGAGTCTGCATCTGCATCTGTTATTGCATTCACGTTTACTTTTCAGCTTGCATTGTTGTTTATTTTCATAAAAATAAAAAAAAATCCAAAAAAATTAGAAAATTTCAAAAAAAATCAAAACAATTTCACGTTTATTTTTGCATATAGGTTTAGTCGGAACGGTAGATTTCCATGATGACAATGCACTATAACTTGTCAATTTACTTGAGCCTTGCACTTTATTGATAGTTATTAGCTTTGTCATACGCATAGTCTACGAATTTCTGTTCAAATATAAGCTGACTGTTTAGACTTGACTTATAAATTGGCAAACTACTTAAAAATTCTGAGATATTAGAGCCCATAACTGGTGACATTCATGACCAGTTCATTGGGAATTTTGAGTAGTACTCCTTGCATAGCATGTTTATCTATTTTGCACATTTATAACATTCAATTTCTCGTCAATTGCACATATTCGGGTTTGTGGTTGGTGTCACATGCAGGGAGGTGCTTGCAAATTTCCCTTTCCTTATATTTTTCACCCATTTAACTCCACATTAGCCAAATTTGCCTTTTTGACCCATTAGCTACATCCCAAACTAAGCCTACCCAATCAAGCTAGTTAGTATGTTCTTTTGAGGTATATTTTCCATTGCAGTTTGGTCCGTATTACTTGTTTGGAGTTGGTATAAGAATTGAGGAAGGAGAAAAAGAGAAAAAAAAGTATTGAAAAAAAAAAAAGAAAAACGTGAAACAGAAAAGAAAAAAAGAAAAAAAAAATGAAAAAAAAGAATATCACGTGTACAGTGAAAGGAAAAGAAAGAATTGGAAAAAGTTTGATTTATTTGATTTGGTTCATTCAGACGGTATTAAAAAAGGGAAGTTTGTGACCGTCTGACTCCTCCGTTTTATTCCATATTTTTTGAGGAGATCGTGTTTGAGTTTAGTGAGTTGTGTGCCAATTGAAGGGCACTTGTTCTTAGTTCTTCAGTCAGTTGAGATTCGGATGGTTTATTATGGTCCTGTTAGGGACTAGCTTGACGCTTTTACCTCCACATTTCCATAACATGTTTTGCCTTTCTCACCTGAACCTCACTATTCCCAAATTATTTGTAAGCCCTCGGCTGTGACGGACATTATTGGTTGGAGTGTGTGCATTAGTACTTGAATTGTCTTTCATTTTTGTTGCATGCATGCTATGTAGGTCGCAGTTAGGTGAGTGACTGTCTTTTCTCCTCTCTTTTACATATAACATTCACCCTTTGCTTCATGAGAGAAGAGTGACCACGAGAGAGTCCGATTTTGTTGGTCTTGCAAGGTCGATAGGTTGGCTATACTTCTGAACAGCTTATAATTTGTTTTTGCGTATTGACTGCTTAGCTTTAACTGTTAATTTTTGTTGCATTAAATTGGTTCAAGTAGACAAGTTAAGCTAGCTCTGAGTTATCATTTCCGTTCCATTAGTTTAGTTTTGAGTTTACTCGAGGGCGAGTAAAGGTTTGGTTTGGGGAGATTTGATACGTGCCTAATATATAGTCTTTTTAGCCTATTTTAGCACGTATTTCTATGCATTTTCATACTATTTTTATGGTATTTTGCCCCGAATTGGCTACTTTGGTTCGTTTTGTCCATTTTGTAGAAATGAACGCGAAAGTAGTGGAATCGTACCCTTTTTCGTCCTTTTTGCATGCATTTAGAGGAGACGGGATTGTTCCAGAGTGAGATACTGCATTTGGAAGCGTCGTGGCACGCATTACGAGGCATTTGGTGGCAGACTTGAGCTGAAATGAAGATGAAGCACTCGATCGAGCAGTTTTTCCACTCGATCGAGTGGTTTCTACACCCCAAGATGGTCGATCGAGCACTTTTGTACTCGATCCTTAAGTTGCAGAAAGACCATTCACTCGATCGAGTAACTATTTGGTCGATCGAGTGGTTTTAATCCGCTCGATCGAGTGGTTTCGATGGTTAATGGGCTTAATCAGCCCGTGTGTTAATTATTTCGCTAAACTTTGTTTGCTTTTCTATTTAAACCTATGTTAACTAGGTTAAGAACATCTTTTATCTATCTTTATCTTTATCAAACTTTCTACTGAGAACTTTGTTACGTTGCTTTATTCCTCTTCACTGTAACTTTATTTCGGGATTGCTTTTACTCGGATTTTGTGTTCTTTACGCCGGAATCGCTTGGATTGTAATTCCTTTCTCTTCCTTTAATAATAATTGATCTTTTGTTGCTTTAATTCTTCATTTTCGTTACAATTAGTTTCTGCCCTAATTTTCCTTATTGCAATTTATTGTTTATTTTAAAATGTTTACTGCTGGAAAATTAATTGCTGTTAGTTTAATTAGCGACATGAGTAGCTAAACCCCTTTCATGTTGGGATTAGGGGATCTGCGGTAGAATTGTGACGATGTAGTAAATGAATTAGATGAATTAATCGTGAGACCTTGTCACTATAGCAATTTTATTGTATTTATTCGACTTAGTTGAGTGCACGTTTCTATGTCACCCTTTAATCTGGCTAAAATTAATCCTGGATCGAAAGATTGGACTAAATAGGCCTGCTATAAACAGTAGACTACCCTAATGAGGATGAAAGTTAAGTTAGTGGTATTTTAGGATAGAAAGTGGACCGAAAGGACCTTTCAACATCCGTCTCACATTAGTTCGTCTGAATCATTTACAGCTGAGTTACTGGACTACCGTAGTGAACCGAATTCCCGACATGTCCCTCTCTTGTTGATAGTTTAAACCGATTTTCTTGTCTTATTTTTCTTGCCCTTTTATGTCTCTTACCTTTAAATCTCGTAGTTTAGAAATCAATTCAACAAAACCCCCCATTGTTACTTTAGGACTAGAATTAGACAGCTGATATTTACATTACCTCCCTGTGGATTCGATACTCGACTGCCTCGGCTACATTTTAGATGAGACCGTTAGGTTTTATCTTTGATAGGGTTGCGATAGCTGTGTCAGAAGTCTCGACACCTCTTCCTTGGGCGCCAAGTAACTGAGTAAATAGCTACTGAGACTGCTTCTTCTACGGATAAAACTAAACAGCCATGGAGGCTGTTCATTTCGACCAGTTCCTGCATCAATTTCGTATCATCCCCTCCCCATTGGAAAGGAATTATCCTTAACTCATGATGTTTCAATCCTCCGGGATCAAATATGAACCTCACCAATCCGGATGAAAATTTGATAAGTAATAGGAATGAACTTGAATCATCCTTGAGTTCAATATCTTCAATATAAACTTTAAGCTCGTTCATCTTCTTTGTTTCCAAGCTCCTCTTCTTCTTGCGTTCTTCATGTTCGTGCCTTTCATGTTCACGCTTTTGACCTCCCAATCTCCTTTTGTAATGCCTTCCACCCCACCACTATCCATGCACAAGATTATTAAATGCAAATTTCATTCTGCACATTTTATCGTTGTCTTCAAATTTCCCCATTAATACCCAAGCAAAGAAAGTAGCATTATTAAGAATATCACCGTATAAGAACTTATCTATATAGGATTCCAATGGAGATTTGTAAGCACTTGTAAATTCATTGTTGGCAAACTTATTTTCATAAAAATAATTAGGATTTTGGCTTGCCTCTTCTCTTGATGGAATCGCCCTACCCTCCATAACATCTTTATTCTATTCTTGTTGATAATGATCCTCATTAATAGACTTTATAACTTCACCATCAAGAGCAATAATCGTTTCCTCATCACCATAATCGTCAAATATCGATGGACGATTTAAATCCAGGGAAGAATTAATGGTGCCGACTTTTAACTCCTTGTTTAGCTCTTGAACAAGTTCATTTTCCATAGCAAGCATTGTTAGACTTGGTCTTTTATAACGACCAGATTGCATAACACGAACTGCTTTAGACGACATAGGCCTCAAGACGATTTTCTTTCCATTGGATGCTAGAAGATATTCGTTGCTTTGACCTTTATGTGTTACATCTCTATCAAACTGCCAAGGTCTCCCTAAAATAATATGACAAGCATCTATATGGACTATATCACATAAAACCTGATCTTTGTAAGGACCCATTGTAAAACAAACTCGAACTTGTTGCGAGACTTTCACCTTCATACCATTATCTAGATAATGTAAAGTATATGGTTTGGTATGAATTGTAGTTGACAAAGCAAGTTTACTTACCATCTCGGATAAGGCAGCATTGGTGCAACTTCCTCCATCTATGATAACACTACACCATCAATCATTCACTTGTCACTTGGTATGAAAGTGTTGATCACGTTGCTCCGTGTTGATAAATTCCATCTTTCTTTCCCCCATAGGACCGTCTTGTTCTTAGAAATTCAAGAACCTGTCTTTGATGCCTAATGATACGAAAATTACTCGAAATAATAAGATTCGTTAGAGTTGCAGCAGAATTAATAAAACTGGTCCGTTGCTAGAACTGTCTGCTTGTCGAATTTATCGAATCTGGAACAATTTGAACAGCTTGAGTGACTGTCTGATTATAAACTCGAACTGTGATTTTTATGTGTTTTTGTATTTGTGAACGAAAATAAAGTATCAAGGGATATTTGATTCAAGATCTATGAAGAAAACGAACCAATTGGATATTGGCTTGAGTTAGACCTATAACTCAACCGATGGTGATTGATTCGCAAGACCTATTGCTAACAATCGTGTTAATGTCTGAAACGCGTCAAACAAGAACAAGGTTTGGAACGAAACGCGTCGAACCTAGGGTTTACAAATCATGTAAACGTTAAAGCTTCTGCTTTATTTCTTAAACACTCAATCTATTTGAAAATAAGAATACAATGACTCCTATTTATACTAACTAAAAGACACTCCTAAACCGATTAAGGAAACAAGCTTCCTTAAACCGATCTCATAGATCTACTCGTGTAGATTAAGACATCTATGGCAATTCTAATTGCCTTATTACACACTCCCTAAAGATACCGGATATACTTTCCTAAAACATAATAGGAAAACTTAATTTAGCAAACTAGTAAACTTTCCTAAAACCGAATAAGCTACTAATTAGGAAAGTAGAACTTCTAACACAAATATGAAATTAATAACTTATACTTCTAGGAAATAATAAAATTATGACTCCTAGGATATGACTTGTTTTAGGAAAGAAGTCTCGACACCTCTTCCTTGGGCGCTAAGTAACCGAGTAAACAGCTTCTGAGACTGCTTCCTATGCGTTTAAAATTGAACAGTCACAGAGACTGTTCATTTCTACCAGTTCCTGCATCGATTTCGTATCAAGTTTGGTGGTATTTGGGAGGAAAGGTTGGACTTGATCGAGTTTTCATACAAAAACAACTACCATACGAGTATTGGGATGGTTCCATTTCAGGCTTTGTATGGGAGAAGGTGTAGGAGTCCGATTTCCTGGGATGATAAAGCTGGGGCAATGGTTTCAGGACCACTGATGGTACAAGAGATGATAGAACAAATGAAAGTGATTCGGCAAAAGATGAAAACGAGCCAGGATCGACAAAAGAGCTATACAGACTTACATCGTTAAGACATCGGGTTTCAGGTTGGGGATAAGGTGATTTTGAAAGTGTCGCCTATGCGTGGGGTTATGCAATTTGGTAAGAAAGGGAAGTTAAGGTAAAAGTTCATTGCACCGTATGAGATTTTAGATCGTGTTGGAGAGGTTGCTTATCGGTTACCTTTACCACGAGCCTTGGATAGTGTACATAATGTGTTCCATGTGTCATAGTTACGGAGGTATGTAAGTTATCCTTCCCATGTGTTAGAGGTGGAGAACATCGAGTGGGATGAATCCTTGTCTTATCCTAAACAGATTCTTGATCGCAAGGTTCGCAAAAGTAGGTCCGGGGAAACAGTGTTGCTTAAGGTTCTTTGGTCTAATCACGAGATTGAGGACGCTACTTGGGAGGCGAAAGAGGTTATAAGGAGCGGTATCCGTCTCTTTTTTATCAGGTATGTGTGGGTACGGGGACGTAACCATGTTTCTTTTAGGGGGTAGGAGATGATCGCATAAGGTTTTTGGTATGGTCTTATGTTGGCTTTGATACAGTTAGTGGTTGTTTTGAGTCGGCATGAGTTGTGATTGGGTTTTGTTTTTGAGTTTTTGGTGCGTTGTTGTGTCGTAGTTGAGCTCGTAAGTTTGTTTTTGTGTATGGGTTTGAACTTCGGGGACGAAGTTCATTTTTAAGGAGGGAAGACTGTAATAATACGATTTTATTTGCTGTTGGGTACTCTATCGAGTAGGGCTTACTCTGTCGAGTAAGTATGTGTTGACGTACTGGACAGTGTTCTGTCTGATGGGTAGTCGATCGAGTAGGGGCCACTCGATCGAGTAAGTTGGTTTTTACGGGTTATTTTGCCAGGTTTTGATAGCAACGTGAAAATGATATAAAATCATCTTTCGTCAGTTTATTTTCACTTTTACCCTATTCTAAGTTTCATAAAGATAAAAACAAAGTTACGTTACTCTTCTCTCTCTCATTGCTATCAAATCCTAAGGCTTGTGTCGTCGGAATTCATAGTTCTTTCCACCGATAAGACTGTCGCGTTGTGGGTAAGATGCTAGTACAGTTTTTATATAGTTTCGTTGATTTTGGTTTAAACCCTAATTGGGTAATTTGGGCGTTTTAGGGGTATTGTTGGTTTAGATGGTGATTGTATGGTTGTGTGTTTGATATGACGTGATTTCGTAGAGGAACATTTCTGATTCACTGTTGTGACAATAGTGGTGATTGCATTTTCCAGGTTTCTTACTCAGTTATTACTTACATGTATATTAGATGGTTGACTGGTTGTTGATGGTTGATTGATGTCATTTATCTATATCGTATTGAATTGGTAATTGTTGATATTGTAGTTGGTTGTTGTTTTTTGTCTGTGTTTCACGAGGTGCGCCCTCGGCTGAGTGGGGTCACTTGCGGGAGTGGCTTCACGCCCTTGATTCGCCTGTTGTGGAACCCGCCACAAGAGGGGATGTGCACATTAAGGAACATGGGTTTCTGCTCGGAATAGATGAGCGGGGCATAGGTGGGAACGGTTGTGGTCCCCCACTGGCGGTGTGGATTACTGGTTGCGGCCATAATCTGGCAGGACTAGAACTTCAATCTAGTCAGGTGATTGGTGATGTGACGGTGTCGGAGGATTGTATGTATTGTTGTTATTGCCTTATCCTATATTATGTAATCAGTAACTGGCCCCGTTTAAATGTTTTAAAAACTGTGGTGATCCATTCGCGGATGGTGAGCAGTTATTGAGCAGGTATGATATGGATGCGTGAGGGATAACTGGGCTTGAGTCATCACGAGTCGATTAGAAGTCTTCTGTTGTGTCCTCAAACACTTTATTTACTTTACTTTGTTTTGGATTTGGAACAGTTGTATAACTTTATAGTTTTGGGAATTTGTTATGTAATCGCTTAAACTAATTTATCAAAGTATGTTCTTTTATGGTCAATTTGATATTCATTGCCTCGGGTAACCGAGATAGTAGCACTTTCGTGCATTAGGTGGTCTTGGTAAGGCACCTTGGTGTATGGGGGTGTTTCAAGAGGGGTAATGATTGTTGTGAAGAATGGAAAGCTTTCCTTCATTGTGGGAGGAAATATGGTTGAATTCTCTCTCACGGGGGCAATGTCTAAGCCAATGTTTGAGAGTTATTACTCGGTTAACATTCTAGATGAGGTGATTGAAGAAACGAGAGACGAAAATTCACGGGAAGATAAAGAAGAGGACTATGAAGCTCTACAACCGCTTTCATGTGAAGATGAGGGTAACAACCTGTTGGAGTATGTGTCCTCGACAATAATGAGATCACATGTTTAAATCTCATATTAAGAATACATAAGGGAATGTAACATTTTATTGTGAACTGATCCACATTAATCGGTAATGATTGGCTGACTAGTGTTTGACATTACTGTTGTGCGACGGTGATGATCAGTTGATCCTTTAAGGTCATACCTCTAGGGAAACATTCTTAATTGATTAATTAATTAATTGTATGACGATACAAGTTAATTAATTCCTTAAAATTAAACAAATCATTTTTGTGAGTGATTATACGTATCTTATTGTAATTTGATTAAATAAGATTCGTTCTAAGTAATTAAATTGTTTTATTACTTGAGGTTTATTTATTGTTTATGAAACAATTGTAATAAGAATAAATTGTTTATTATAAATACAAGTAGTTGTAATTTATAATTATATGACCCATTTTAAGTAATGGTAATTGTGAATTACTAGTTAATTTTTGTATGTGATTTATTTTGTTTATATAATGATTTTTAATTTGTTAAAAATGCATTATTTAAATGACATGCCTAGTAACATGTCCAATATGTCACACAATACAAATTGACAAAGTTAAAATGGATCCATATTACACATTAGGACCGTGTAAATGGAAGGGAAATGAGGTGTTGTGCTTTATTATTCTAATTAGTGGGAAGCATAATCATAACCTACAAATGATAGGCATGCAAACCTACTCACTTGTGAAGAGCAACAAGAAAAAGCATTGGGCACTCTACCCATGCCATGAAAACCGTGGCCTCCTCCATAATACTCTCAAGTAGTGTATTTTCTTGTGCGACTAATTCATTCTTATTAGTTTTAGAACTTGAGATAAAAAATACATCTCTCTAGTTTTTGTTGTTGAACAAAATTCCACAAACTCACATGAATCTCTAATATTATTCTCTCAATACTTGAAGTAGTATATATATAATATTAGTAATTTTAGGGGAACAAATATTAATTTCTAGTAACTAATTTAATATTTGTTTTAAGAAGGATTTCCTTGGTACAATCCTTGAGGAGAGATTCTATAATTGAATCTTGTTCATCCATTAGGAAAGCTCAAGAACTAAGTAAGGTAGGAGACCTTACTAGTGCCCTAATAGCCGAAAATACATAAGTAAGGAACCGATTTTCTTCACTCTTGTATTTTGTTTTGCATGCATAAGATCTAGAATTAATTTTATGACTAAATTAATTTATCACATTTCAATATGTAAACAAATGAGATTAATGAATCCCAACAAGTGGTATCAGAGCAACACGGTTGTTGCATGCAAAATCGGGTTAGTTTTTCCGAGTTAATTTGTTAACAAATAAAACTTGTTATTTAGGATTTATGAAGATAAATCATGAAATAATTCTGCATGTTAAAAGTTTCAGGTCCTAAATGCATTTTAGGTCATGTGGGACGATTTATGGATTTTTATTGTTCATTTTATATATTATTGGCATTAAAATGTGATTTTTATGAGAAAAATGTCATTTTTGGACAAAAAATAGCTAAACTTTGAATTTGTCAGTGGTTTTTGGATATGTTTTCACATATATTATCTAATGATGGCATGTTAAATCTCGTGAATAACTAAGTTATTATGTATAAAATATGGATTTTATAAGCTTAAATTGAATTTAAAGGGTTTATTAGGTTAATATGAGTTAAATTTTGAATCTGGTCATGAAAATTTTATATGCTGTCACATGCATTTTTACTCAGTGTATGTAAAAATCTTAGACGGATTGAACTTTTTTGCATGATTTATGAATTTTTTAGTAAACATTCAATAAATAGTGACTTAATTTAGTATATAATGCTAAAACATATTTCATGACTAAAGAAAAACGTCATATATTGCATTTTATCCCTAATTTCAGATATAAAAGTGAAAAGTTTGTTAAAGTTAATTTGCTCATATTTGTATGGTAATATTTGATGAAACCGATAAACCGCAACGATGTTTTTCTCGAAAGATTTTCGAAATTTTTAACCTAAGTTTTGAACATTATGAGTGTCATTGTATTTTTCCAGAATGTTCATGAGTTTGAATTTCAAAATTTGAAATTATTTGAAATTTTTATAATTTAATTTGGAGTTTATAGTATAATATTGTAATTTTTGGTCCATAATGAACAATATTAAGAAATCAAGTTGAATTATTGTCAAAATGTTAGTGAAGACTAAGTTTTGAGTCCTAATATTGATAGGGTAATTAACTTCAACATAAATATGAATTTATGTAACACTTTGTGATTTTAACAAGTTTATAATCACGCAAATCCATAAAAACCGATAAAATATACGATATTTGCTCTTAAAAGGCGATTTAGCATAAAATTAAGCATGTTCATACATATTATAATGCTGCATTTTATTTATGATTGTCATATTTTTTATTTTATATAATTTTTAAATTATGTAATTTTACTTAGTATGGCCTTAGTTTTTAATTGGTATTACCCGAAATGCATGGGAATATCGATTCGGTTGTAATTATTGTGATCTCGTATCACCGTTTTGTAATTTAATAGATTTATTTTTATTACAATTGTAAAATAGGAAATTATGTAATTTTTATTTATTATTTGTAATTTCCCGGAGTTTCCATGAAGACGGTGTTACCTCGAGATGCGCGCCAAGACCGAAGTTTAAGGGACCAAAGGAGTTGGTTTCCGAATTTGTAAATAGTTTATTTGATTTACTATTTTAGGAAAACCATACTAGGATTTTATATTTATGCTTTGCATTTTCTTTATATGTTTGCATGCATCGCTAAATCGCCATAACTAAACATACATTTTATTTAATTGAATCATCGACCATGTCAATTATAATTATCGTAGTTCACCGCTTTAGTTCAGATAAAATGTGATATATAATAAATTGACATGACCTCTCGCTAAATTAATAATTGAGATATAGCCTTACCAAATAGTAGAACCCATTAAGTACCAATTTCATAAGGGAGTTAAGCCGGCTTCACCATAATACAAACCTTGTTACGTTGGCGAAGTGGGGTAGTAAAATGTTATTACATCAAAATTTGGATTGAGCTCAACGGAAGTATTCGTGACCGTAGTCGCATGTGTTCCGTGCTAAAGATAAATATTAGAGTAATTTTATCGACCGGGAGTTCTAAAAGTAGAATCGATTAAAGAGTTAATCCACCGAGTTATATTAATAAGGGATGAATCGGCTCACCGTGCCCGAGTTAATATGAATTTGGATCTCGGGATCATTTATCAGAATTGAGTAGAGGTCACTATGTAAATGCTTTACTTGTTAATTTATTTACAAGTATTATTATAACGATAAATGTTTTGTTTTCATTATTCCGTTAATCATATTGTTCTAATTCTTTACCTCAAATTATATAAGATATCATTTCGATTTTAGTTCAAATCTCCATTAAAACAAAGTAACTAAAGACAAATTAGAATTTTCTTCTAAAAACCTCGTATTATCCATTGAAAGGATCTCTTGTGAAGAGTATAGATAAAAGTTATTCGTGATCAAAAGGGTTTTTGATTTTTGACTAACATATCTACTTACAATAAATTGTTTCTCATGTGCTTAATTGAGTTAGGTACTTTGAAACGTTAAATCATTTTGGTCACTAGATTTGTTAGAAATCGTAATTGACCAAAATACCGCAACCACTTCAATAAAAGTTTTAAGACTAAACGAATAAATTGAAGAGTAGTCTTCATGAATTTCAATTTTGCTTCTCTTAGCAAAGACTCATTGAAATGAGTGGGAGCATTCTCTTAAACTGATAAGAAAAGGATGAGGTTTAAAGAAGTAAAATTAAAATGGAATTGATACAAGGTAATAATAAAAGTAAAGTTATTTAGAATAACGATACTAAACCTATCAATCCCAACCGATAAAGTTTCCATTTTGGAAGTGTTGGACACTGGAAGGAAACTACCCCAAATTATTGAAGAATCAACACTTCATATATACTTTGAGTATGATGAATTATTTCAAATCGAATTTAAGTAATAGTTACCTAGTAGTCATATAGATTATCCTTAAGTGCTTGAGGAAGCATTAAGGATGTAAAGTTAAGTGTTTTTGATGCAATTCACTAATTTGTGTAAGGGCTTACACTAATGACTGTTGAGATTGTATAAGGTTTCGAATAAAAACCGTATTCAAAACACCTAAAGATGGTTAAGGATGTTAGAAATCTAGATCTCATTACAAACATATTCATATATGTATTATGTTAATTTAATCATAAAATTAAATGGTGATCTTATGCATGCAAACTATAAACAATTTAAAGAAGAAATCTTCATCTTACAATGGTATTTCGGTTTATATGGGCACAAGAGAGTTCTCCTTCTCTCTTGTTCTTGTGCTTTCCTTAATGGATGAACTAGGATCCAAGTGTAGGATCCCTCCCAAAGTAAAATACCCAAGGCAAACTCTTAATCAAATTAATATTATGTATACTAGAATAATATTAATTTAGTGTAAAAATTGACCCAAAAATATTATTGGACTCTCTATTATTTCGGTTAGAGAGAAGGAAGAGAAGGAAGAAATTTTATCTTTCTAAAACTCAAATTTTAGATGAATGAATAATGAGTTAATACACTAATTATTTTGTAGTGTATGTTAGGTAAAATAAGAAGAAAAACAAAGTATTTTTTCTTCTCAAAAAACCGGGTGGAAGAGGGGAAGAAGAGAGAGCCAATGCATGCATGAGTTTGTCTTCACAATGACTACTAGGTTGCATTGCTAGTTTATTAGGGAAATGATTATGTTTACTAAACAAGCAAGAAAAGCCCTTTCTACCACTAACATAATCAACACAATTTCATCCTAATACCCCTTTAATTTCGGTACATATATAAAATGGAATCCATTTTATTTTTGTCAATTTGTCAATATGTCACATGTCACGTGTCACATAAAATTGTCATGTATTTTTAACATATTAAAAATCAACGTATTAATAAAAATACGTCATATACAAAAATCGACTTAGTAATTCATAATTACTTGTACCAAAATATTTTACCAATTATAAATCACAATATCTTATATTTATAATAATTCATTCAAATGTAATTGTTTCTTTAAACAATAATTTCATCTAAGAAATGAAACAATTCGATTACTCAGACCGTATCTTATTTAATCAAATTTCAATAAGACACGTAAATATTACTTCCAAAATCGTCCGTCAATTTTATGTAATTTAATTGACTCGTAACGTTATACGATCAATTAAATGATCAATTAAGAGTGTTACCCTTTAGGTATGACCTAAGAGGATCAACTGATCACCACCGTCGCACGACAGTAATGTCAAACTCTAGTCAGCCAATCATTACCGATATGTGTGGACCAGTTGACAGTAAAAAAACTTCCCAATTGTATTCTTTAAAATCAGACTTAAACATGTGATCATTATGATCAACAGTTGTGATCGCATTATTGTCGGAGGACACATATTCCAACAATCTCCCACTTGTCCTCGACAAGTGTGCGTCACCAATTCTCTTGTCCTATTACTATCTCCCACTCAATGCAAGGTATCTTTCAGGTCGTACTTGCAAGTGATCATATCGAGAGTGGTTTCCTCGATCTGGAGAATAACTGATTGACCGGATTTATCCACCATGGATACATTCCGAGCGTGGCCACGCATTTCCAGTTCATTACTCCGCGAGTGGCCCTGAGATATTGTTATAACCCTGACTAGGGATGGACAATTTCTATCGCACTCATTCCCTTCGACTAGCCACAGCCATCATAACCCAAAATATGCCCATTTGACCCCATTTACGAAGGTCGTTGTAACACAAATCAAAGTTAATCTGAAACTGTGCCATCTTAGGCGAATAGTCTTTAGTCAAAAGAATCGACTCATTAGAATACTATAGCAGTTCTCGCCACGACAAGGGTATATAAATTTGCCAGAACTCTATATGCGGTCATAAGGTCCGACAAAATGTTCCTAACAGTCTGCCTATGTGATCGACTAGTCATTCTCATATGACTCCATGGCACTTGAACTTGCCATCAATCGCATCACATTCTAGTCACTTCGAGACGTCACCTCATGTAAGTAACTATGGGCGAATACAATGCTAATCCGTGTTCACTTAAACGGGGTTCAATTGTCTCTACAACCCGTTGGATGTAACAAAGTATAAGGTGAGTTAATAATAACCTTGTGATGCATATCGTAAGTGTGTAAACACTTGTTGATTGCAACAGAAGTTTAACATATCATGTGTCCATGTGTTCAAACTTCCTTTTATCGCATTTTCCTTTATGTTCATGTTATCTATCATAGCATGAACCTTACCAAGTGCACATCTAGGTTCACAACCTCGGTTTCGGCTCTTTTTCTTGAAAGAACTTGTTTGTCGATTATCACATAACAAACGAATTTGTGGTGAATGATATAACTTGTACTGATCAAGTACTCCACCCAAACACAATGCACTAGGTGTATGTTTTGTAGAATCTTGCAACAATTGTCAAGATGATTAGCCTAGCACTTCTCACAGGTCCTAGCATATTAGGAAAGATTAGTTTTGAGTAATTTCTTATTCAACTAAGTATCTTTCCAAACTTCTTATTTCTCCTTTTAGCTTGAAAAGTTTAGGATTTTCATAAATCATTACGCGTGTTCGGATTTTCTTTAATATGTGCAACCTCTTGACACATAACAGAGTCTTCTTTTCAAACATTGAAATCGCTTATCAAATTCTCCTCGAGAATTCATGACGTTTCTTGTATGGCTCGCCAACGATTCATCATGCTTTTATGCATATGAATCATAATTGGACATGGGCATGATTATTCTAATGGCGGAAACATTAGTAACTAATAATCATGAGATCAACCATTCTTAGGTTCAAGGAACGACCATGACTGCTAATGGCAATTCCGTTTTCATTTACATGAATAACCTACATTTCTCGTTGATTCGATGTGTATGTCTCAATACTTATCCAACATCTCATGATGTGATTGGATTCATCATAGTCCATTTTCATCCAGAATTGAAAACTCAAATACTCCTTTGTGAAGGAAGGTATTAGCTCGTCATTCTGCAATGAGTAATGAGTTATAAATCTTTACACGATGATTGCTCCCACTAAATTCCATGTCTTCACATGATAATTTCCAACTTCCACTTAATTCCACATGATCCGTAATTGACTACTCAATTGAGATATTTCAAGAATTGAAATTTATTTCTTTGCTAAGTTATTGAGATAAAACCATATACGTTCCTACCATATCCTTTCAAAATACCCATTTTGAAGTGGTCTCATCTTAACCTTATGGAAAGAGATTTTAATCTCTAACTTATTCATATCATAGTGATGTGTAGCAATGTCATTATTCAAATATAAATAATATCTAAAACACGTCCTTCGAAATACCCTTTCGGAAGGAGGTTTAACCATTTCATTTTCATAATGAGGTTAAGTAATGACATTTGCGTGGTTAAAACTTAGCTATTGAAGATATCGGTATATCAATCCTTGCAACCTCTAGTCATAAATCTTGTTTATTTTCTAGGATGTTACTTTGAATCATTTAGGCTCTTAAGTAAATATCAAGGTTGAAACTATTGGTCAAAATTTATCATAAACTAGTCAAAACTCTTGTTAAGACTTTACATTAGTCATTTTTCTTCCAAAACTTTCTTTTGGTCTCCTCGTGTAGTTATCTTGAGAAAATATTCCTTTGATTACTTCACTTGGTCCCTTTTGTCATGTAGCTTTAGTTGAGACCATAGATCTCATCTATTGGGTATACTATATAAATAGATATACCTTTATTCAAATCATTCTTCCTTGCGTAGATCTCGTATACACAAATACACAAATTTATCTTGGTGTTGTGTCCTCATTTTCTCCCACTCTATCTTTAGAATAAATACACTAGAGATTCAAAGATAGCTTATGGGACACAAATAATGATTTTAAGTATAAGGAGGACTATCTCATAGGTTTGACTAATAGTTTTAGATTTTGTAAGTGTACTTGGTTGATTGACATTCCTTTAAGAGACTTCATAAACTCAATGAGACTTTGTAAATGATCATACACAAGCCTTAAGCATGTGGACATATAATGAATCCCATCATTATAGTTGTCTATTAGATCACTTTAAGTGAATAATCATATGTTTCTTAGAGCAAGCATTTAAATACGAATTTTAGAACAAGGATAAAATGATAAAACGGGTGACTTGGGTTGCAAACCAAGCCACCATTATCCAAAATACAACCAATTATCCAAAATAGCTTTCCATGTCGAACACGGAAACTTAAAAGGTTCTAAAATCCGAAACATAATTAAAATAAGACAATAAAAAGCGAAGCTTCATGAAAGCTATTCCTAGCTTCTTGACGGTTTCTCAAGCTTGCTTTTCTTTTCCCTTGTCTTTGCTTGGTGGAGGCCCTATTTACAATAAAAGGGAGATACATTATCACAACTTTGTATCACAATACCATAGTTGAAATAGAAACATAAAGGAAAGGATAGTCATTTACCCTCTTTGGAGTAATCTTTCCGGCCTTAATATCACCAAGGTATTTGGAACAATTTCTTTTCCAATGTCCAACACCATTACAATAATGGCATTTATCAAGAGGACCCTTCTTGATTTTGGAAGTGCTAGCTTCATAAGTCTTAGCTTTGGTGAAAGTGGGAGCTTGCTTCTTACCCTTCCTCCCATTCTTCTTGAACTTCCCCTTGCTTTTGGTGCTAATGTTAAGCACATCCTTGGGTGGGTTCACATTTAACCCCATGTCCCTTTCGGCTTGCACAATTAACTTGTGCAATTCTTCAAGAGACACATCCTTGTCTTGCATGTTAAAATTCACCCGGAATTGAACATATGCCTTGACTTTGGATAAGGAGTGTAGAATCCTATCTACAATGAGTTCTTTGGGGATTTCAACCTTTTGAATTTTCAAGGTCTCGACTAGCTCCATTAATTTGAGCACATGAGGGCTAACCTTTTGGCCCTCTTTGAAGTCGAGATCAAAGAATGTCGCGGCCGCCTCATATTGGACGATCCGCGGAGTTTGTGAAAACATTGTCACAAGCTTGGAGTAAATCTCATTAGCGGTGCCCATCTTAAAGGCTCTCCTTTGGAGATCTGCCTCCATCGCAAATATCAACACGTTTTTCATTGCGGCGGACTCCTTATGGTAAGCCTCATATGCTTCCCTAGTAGCGGCGGTCGACCTAGTGTTAGGTTCGGGTGGAGAGGCCTCGGTTAGGTAACGAAGCTTGTCGTCACCTTGGGCGGCTAATTTGAGTTGGGCATCCCAATCGGAGAAATTTGACCCATTCTTTTCAAGTTTACATCGATCCATGAAGGACCGGAGCCATGATGAATTAGCGAGAGGCGTGGCGTTTGGGTTTGGTGTAGCCATTGTTATGAGGAAAAAGAAGTGGTCTACAAAACAAAATAGATGGAGTAAAACAAATGTCGTTTTAATAATAATACTCGTAAAAATAATTTAAACAAGTTTTATTAGCATTTTTCTAGTGACCTCTACCCAACTAGATAAATGATTCCAAGACCCAAATTCATATCAACTTAGGCACGGGGCAGCCGATGAAACCCTTATCAATATAACTTGGTGGATTAACCTTTTAATCGATTCTACTTTTAGAACTCTTGGTCGATAAAATTACTCTAATGTTTATCTATAGCCAAAAACACATCCGACAAGGGCACGGGGTAGCCGATGAAACCCTTATCAAAAACTTTTGTTGAGTTCAATCCAAATTTCGAATAAATGTGTCCATGATCCAAACCCATATTAACTTGGGCACGGGGTAGCCGATGAAACCCTCATCAACATGAATTCGGTGGATAGACATTTATCACCCACTTCCCCTACGTAACAAGGTTTGTACCGGCCGAGTGCACTCCCTCGCGAAATAGGTTTTCATGGTTTCTACTATTTGGTAAGGCTATGTCTCAATTTATTGTTTTAGCGAGAGGTCATGTCAATTTATTATCTATCACATTTTAAGTGAACTAAAGCGGTGAACTACGATAATTCTAATTGACACGGTCGATAAACACGATAAAAAGACAATGCATGTTTTAGTTATGGCGATTTAGCGATGCATGCAACATATAAATAAAATGCAAAGCATAAAATAAATCTTAGTACGGCCTTCCTAAAATAGAAAATCTAATTAACTATTACATATTCGGAAACCAACTCCATTGGTCCCTTGAACTTCGGTTATGGCACGCATCTCGAGGTGACACCGTCTTTATGTATCACCTTCTTGAATGACACCGTCTTCAAGGAACTCCGGAATAAATAAAATTACATAACAAATTACATAATTTCCTATTATACATTTGTAAATAAAATGCTATAATTAACTCATATTTCTTAAAATTGTTCATTAATGGACTTAAAATTATAATAAAATGCTATAAACTTCAAATAAATCACAAAAATTCCAAATAAATTCAAAATTTGAAATTTAAACTTATGAACATTCTGGAAAAATACCATGACACTCATAATGTTCAAAAAAATTAGGTTAAAATTTCGTAAAATTATCGGAAAAACTATGTTGCGGTTTATCGGATTTATCAATAAAAATCATAAAAACATGAGAAAAATTATATTTATCAACTTTTCAATTTTAGATCTGAAAACGATAATAAAATGCAACATGTGACATTTTTCCTTAGTCATGGAGTATGTTTTAGCAGTTATTTACTAATTAAGTCACTATTTATGCTATTTTTCATCAAAAAAAAATCATAAATCATGCATGAAGACTTCAATATAGCCTATTATTTTACACACATCTTGTAAAATTGCATGCGACAACATACTAAATTTCTATGACCAGATTCGAAATTTATCTCATATTAACCTATTTTTCATCTAAATCCGATTTTAAACATGAAAAATCCATTATTCGAGCATAATAAGTCCAAAACTTATGAAAATTTACAGGTCATCTCAAAATAATATATGTGATAACATAACCAAAAATCGTTGGAAAATTCGAAGTTTAGCTAATTTTAGTCCGAAAATGACATTTTATTCATAAAATCATATTTTTAATGCCATTATTATATAAGATGAACAATAAAAATCCATAAAATAACCAAAATATCCTAAAAACATTTTAGGACCAGAAACTTTAACAGGCATAATTATTTTCGTGATATATCATAATAACACAAATTTACAAGTTTTATATGTTAATCGTATAACTCGGAAAAACTATAACCGATTTGCATGCAAACAACCAAGGCTCTTGATACCGCTTTTTAGAAATCTAGATCTCATTACAAACATATTCATATATGTATTACGTTAATTTAATCATAAAATTAAATGGTGATCTTATGCATGCAAACCATAAACAATTTAAAGAAGAAATCTTCATCTTACAATGGTATTTCGGTTTATATGGGCACAAGAGAGTTCTCCTTCTCTCTTGTTCTTGTGCTTTCCTTAATGGATGAACTAGGATCCAAGTGTAGGATCCCTCCCAAAGTAAAATACCCAAGGCAAACTCTTAATCAAATTAATATTATGTATACTAGAATAATATTAATTTAGTGTAAAAATTGACCCAAAAATATTATTGGACTCTCTATTATTTCGGTTAGAGAGAAGGAAGAGAAGGAAGAAATTTTATCTTTCTAAAACTCAAATTTTAGATGAATGAATAATGAGTTAATACACTAATTATTTTGTAGTGTATGTTAGGTAAAATAAGAAGAAAAACAAAGTATTTTTTCTTCTCAAAAAACCGGGTGGAAGAGGGGAAGAAGAGAGAGCCAATGCATGCATGAGTTTGTCTTCATAATGACCACTAGGTTGCATGGCTAGTTTATTAGGGAAATGATTATGTTTACCACTAACATAATCAACACAATTTCATCCCAATACCCCTTTAATTTCGGTACATATATAAAATGGAATCCATTTTATTTTTGTCAATTTGTCAATATGTCACATGTCACATAAAATTGTCATGTATTTTTAACATATTAAAAATCAACGTATTAATAAAAATATGTCATATACAAAAATCGACTTAGTAATTCATAATAACTTGTACCAAAATATTTTACCAATTATAAATCACAATATCTTATATTTATAATAATTCATTCAAATTTAATTGTTTCTTTAAACAATAATTTCATCTAAGCAATGAAACAATTCGATTACTCAGACCGTATCTTATTTAATCAAATTTCAATAAGACACGTAAATATTACTTCCAAAATCGTCCGTCAATTTTAAGTAATTTAATTGATTCGTAACGTTATACGATCAATTAAATGATCAATTAAGAGTGTTACCCTTTAGGTATGACCTAAGGGGATCAACTGATCACCACCGTCGCACGACAGTAATGTCAAACTCTAGTCAGCCAATCATTACCGATATGTGTGGACCAGTTGACAGTAAAAAAACTTCCCAATTGTATTCTTTAAAATGAGACTTAAACATGTGATCATCATGATCAAGAGTTTTGATCACATTATTGTCGGAGGACACATATTCCAACAAAGGAACCATTGTGGCTATGTTATTTAAGAAATGGATTTGTTAGAATCGTTCTAGGTAATAAAGAACAATGAGAGATGCTTACAACGGAAATTAAGTACACTTGCTATCATGAGATGTGCGAGAGGGATGGGTCCCGCACACTGTGAAAACAGTGGGAGCTATTCTAAGACTAGAGAGCTTATGTCTAGATTGGATCTAGACACGTACTCAGAAAGTTTTGTAATGCAAATGTATACATTACAAAGGAAAACGAGTATGTAGTAAGGTTAGATCAGGTACAAGAAGTTGATAAAACCTACTAACCAAATCCTTCTCATAGGCTTAACATGATGAGTCATGTCATTTCAATTGGATTGAGATGAACAACTACATACATGATCAAATTGGATTATAAGAATATGAAGTAGTAATCAGGTATTGACTATTCATATGTGATAATCACATTTGTCGTTCGAGTTTTTACTTTAAAAACTCTCTTATTACTTTGTTACATCCAAATGGGTTGTAGAGACAATGATTGAACCCCATTAAAGTAAACGAGGATTAACGTAGTATTCGCCCATAGTCACTTGTATGAGGTGACGTCTCGAAGTGACTAGAGTGTGATGCGATTGATGGCAAGTTCAAGTGCCATAGAGTCATAAGAGATGATTAGTCGATCACATAGGCAGACTGTGAGGGACACTCTCTCGGGCTTATGACCGCTTATAGAGTTCTGGCAATTTTTATAGCCTGGTTGTGGCGAGAGCTACTATGGTATTCTTATGAGTCGATTCTTTGACTAATGACTGTTCGCCTAAGATGGCATAGTTTCAGAGTGACTTTGATTTATGTCCGGCGACCTTCGTAATTGGGGTATAATGGGCATGTTTTGGGTCATGATGAGATGTGGCTAATCGAAGGGAAGAGTGCAACAGGAATTGTCCATCCCCGTCAGGGTTATCTTATATCTCAGGGCCACTCGAAGAGCAATGAACTGGAAATGCGTGGCCATGCTCGGAAAGTATCTATGGTAGATAAATCCGGTCAGACAGTTATTCTCCAGATCGAGGAAACCACTCACGATATGATCAAATGCAAGTACGACCTGTAAGACACCTTGTATTGAGTGGGAGATAGTAATAGGACAAGAGAATTGGTGACGCACACTTGTCGTCGACAAGTGGGAGGTTGTTGGAGTATGTGTCCTCGACAATAATGCGATCACATGTTTTTAAATCTCATATTAAGAATACATAAGGGAATGTAACATTTTATTGTCAACTGATCCACATTAATCGGTAATGATTGGCTGACTAGTGTTTGACATTACTGTCGTGCGACGGTGGTGATCAGTTGATCCCTTAATGTCATACCTCTAGGGAAACATTCTTAATTTATTAATTAATTAATTGTATGACGATACAAACTAATTAATTCCTTAAAATTGAACAAATAATTTTTGTGAGTGATTATACGTATCTTATTGTAATTTGATTAAATAAGATTCGTTCTAAGTAATTAAATAGTTTTATTACTTGAGGTTTATTTATTGTTTAAGAAACAATTGTAATAAGAATGAATTGTTTATTATAAATACAAGTAGTTGTAATTTATAAGTATATGACCCATTTTAAGTAATGGTAATTGTGAATTACTAGTTAAATTTTGTATGTGATTTATTTTGTTTATATAATGATTTTTAATTTTTTAAAAATGCATTATTTAAATGACATGTCTAGTAACAAGTCCAATATGTCACACAATACAAATTGACAAATTGACAAAGTTAAAATTGATCCATATTAAACATTTGGACCGTGTAAATGGAAGGGAAAGGAGGTGTTGTGCTTTATTATTCTAATTAGTGGGAAGCATAATCATAACCTACAAATGATAGGCATGCAAACCTACTCTCTCGTGAAGAGCAACAAGAAAAAGCATTGGGCACTCTACCCATGCCATGAAAACCGTGGCCTCCTCCATAATACACTCAAGTAGTGTATTTTCTTGTGTGACTATTTCATTCTTATTAGTTTTAGAAATTGAGATAAAAAATACATCTATCTAGTTTTTGTTGTTGAACAAAATTCCATAAACTCACATGAATCTCTAATATTATTCTCTTAATACTAGAAGTAGTATACATATAATATTAGTAATTTTAAGGGAACAAATATTAATTTCTAGTAACTAAATTAATATTTGTATTAAGAAGGATTTCCTTGGTACAATCCTTGAGGAGAGATTCTATAATTGAATCTTGTTCATCCATTAGGAATGCTCAAGAACTAAGTAAGGGAGGAGACCTTACTAGTACCCTAATAGCCGAAAATACATAAGTAAGGAACTGATTTTCTTCACTCTTGTATTTTGTTTTGCATGCATAAGATCTAGAATTAATTTTATGACTAAATTAATTTATCACATATTCAATATGTAAACAAATGAGATTAATGAATCCCAACACAACCCTCCCAAGGTAGACCTTTAACCCTTACGCCACTACCTTGAATATGCTATTCTTGATGATACAAAGACCTTCCCCGTGATTATTAATGTTAACCTACAAGTGGAATAAAAAGAAAAACTTTTAAGTGTCCTTAGAACCAACAAAAAGGCACTTGGGTATAGCATTGACGATCTTGTGGGTATCGATCCTAGAGTGTGCATGCATCGCATTACACTAGAGGATGGATACTCCTCCTCCACTCAAGCAATGAGGAGATTAAATGAGAAGTTGAAGGAGGTGGTAAGGAAGGAAGTTAATAAATTGCTTCAGACCAGAATTATATACTCCATCTCGGGATGCGATTGGGTAAGCCGGTTCAAATTGTCCCTAAAAAGGGCGGTATGACCGTGGTTGAGAAAGAGGATGGTGACTCATCTCCACCCGACCGGTTACGAGATGGAGAATGTGTATTGATTACCGAAAGTTAAATTCCGCCTTAATCAAAGATCCCTTCCCTTTGCCTTTTATTGATCAAATGCTCGAGAGATTGGCAAATCATGAGTATTTTTTATTTCTTGACGGTTACTCTGGGTTTTTCCAAATTCCTATTCACCCGGATGACCAAGCAAAAACTACTTTTACCTGTCCTTATGGTGTCTTCGCATATCGAAGAACGTCATTTCAACTTTGCAATGCTCCCTGGACATTTCAAAGATCTATTATGTCGATTTTTTTGGACTATATTGAGAAGTCTATGGAAGTGTTTATGGACGACTTTACTGTCCATGGCACCTACTTTGATGATTGTTTGAAGAACCTCTTCGAAGTGCTCCAAACTTCCATCTAATATAACCTTAAGTTGAATTGGGAAAAATGCTACTTTAAGGTGCAAGCGGGAGTGGTTCTTGGTCACGTCATTTCAAAAAGAGGGATCCAAGTGGACAAGGCTAAAGTTGTGGTGATTGAGAAACTTCCCCCACCCACCAATGTCAAGGGTGTGAGGGATTTCTTGGGTCATGCGGGTTTTTATAGGATATTTATAAAAGATTATGCAGAAATTGCCAAACCCCTCACCTCACTTGTTGCAAAGGACACTCCCTTTGTATTTGATGATTATTGTTGTGAGAGGTTTTGTAGGCTCATGCGGTCTTTAGTGACGGCTCCAATTGTGCAACCACCAAATTGGGGCCTCCCCTTCGAACTAATGTGCGATGAGAGTGACTTTACACTATGGGCAATTCTAGGTCAAAGACACGATAAGAAGTTCCATCTGATAGCTTATGTGAGCAAAATTTTGGATAACACTCAATGCAACTACAGCACCACAGAAACGGAGATGTTCGGGGTGGTGTATGCCTTTGAAATATTTCGACCTTACCTTTTTTGATCTAAGGTGATCGTCTACACGGATCACACCATAGTCAAACAACTTATGATAAAGAAGGACTCTAAGCCAAGGTTGATACGTTGGATGTTATAGCTACAATAATTTGACCTCACCATCAAGGCTAAAGCGGGTCCCGAAAATGTCGTTGCGGACCATTTATCTAGGTTAACATGAGAAACTAGAGGGGATATTGATGATGGTATGCCCATTAATGAATGGCTACCCGATGACACCATCTTGGTTATTATGACTTCCGACCCTTGGTATGTGAAAGAGTTCAATAACCCTCTAATTAAACTCATTTAATTTATGATCTAAATTACTTTTGATTTAGTCATTAGATCTACTACATGCATAACAAAATTGACAAGATTAGGAGAAAACAATTTTCTTACATACATTTGTGACGGAATTATGGGCACTAGATTTGGACTCTTTCCAAATCTAGATCTTGAGCTCATGATATTGGATGATCCTCCATCAAGATCCCATAGTAGAAATCCTCCTCTTGATTGCACCAAGACTATCCCACAATACTATTAATCTTATTAACTAGATAATATTAATAGTGAACCTTAAATTTTAATCTAATAAAATTACTACACATTTAGTAATATTTTCTTATTAAATCTATGAACAAATTATGATCTAAAAATCATTTTTAGAGACAAGAGAAAGAGAGAGTGAGAAGGATAAATTTTGTGTAAGAATGAAATGATAAGAATAAGAACAATTCTTATTCTATATGGGGGAGCAAAAACCGGTGGGGTGTGGTGGTAATAGAGACCAATGCATGCCTTCAACCTTTTGCAATTTTTGTCTTATCAAAATTTGGAGGGTGAGGTCTAGTTGCATAGGGTGATCATTATGTTTTTTTTAGGGTTAATTGTTAGAAATAATCCAAACTATTGCCCCTCTTCTAGTAATAATCTGAACTATATTTTAACTCACAATAAATCCAACTTTAAGTACAATTTTCTCAAAATAGACCAAATAACCGGATACCTGTTAATCAAGTTAACATTTCTTTTATTAAATTTTAGAAATTGTAATGATGATCAATAGTGATATGAAGCTCAAACATATTCCATACCCTTAACAGCTTAACCTCCTTCTAGGCATTCTAGCACCAAATTAACTCAAAAACCCTACCTATTAACTCCATCACCATCAAAGTTACATACAACGCTTCCCTCCAATTACAACAGACATACAAAATTTGCAAACCCTAAATCAAACTCCCCCAGTTTCCCTGCTATATTCTTCTCCCAAATACTCTCAAATTGAGCTCAATTCCCAATTCAATTCGCCCAATTTCATTTCCCCCTTTTAGTCGACCACAAATTTGAGATATGGCGGCAACACCAATGCTTCCACTGCAAAACCTTAATCTCGACGAAAATTTGCCGCACAGACATTACGAAAATTTGCTTCAGATATAAATTATGGCTTAATTCTTATACACTCAATCGTAATTTCGTGTTTGATTACTTCACGTTGTGCCTTAATATGATCGTACTTATAGCAATGAGCATTTGTCGGCATAAGAGTGTATGAATCGTCGGGTGGATATGCGTTGCTAGTGGAAGTGAAGTGGTGGAAGAGTGGTCAACGACGACAATTTGATTGTGTAGTTTAACGAAAATGGGTGAGGAAGATGGTGCCAGTGTGCCACTGTAGAGGCCGATGTGGTAGTTGGCTGGAGTGAGGGTACTTGAGTGGTGGAGTCTGGTGATAGGTGATGAAGAATGAAGATTGTTAATAGAGGAGGAAAAAGGAAAATGGGGTGTACCTGATGGTTGATACGGTCGTTATGTACCAAAAATAAATACCTAAGTTACTACTAACAGAAGTCAGCGGTAAGTAGGGTCGATCTCCACAGGGAGGCTATTTTGCTAATTATTTGTTTAACTTAGTCTGTCAGAATGTCACTATTGGGGGTTGAATTGATTGTGTTAACTAAACTAGAGATTAGGGCAAGAGAGGAAGGAATGCGAGAAATTAACAGTAAGGGAAAGGAAATATGCTAGGAGTCGGTCTACCGTGGCAGCAGCACTATCGGGTCAACTGAGTCAATTAAACTATTGATAAGAAGAGCGAGGTCGTCACCTTTCGGTCCTTAAACCTACGATTATACCCTTTCGGTCTCTAATCGCCATAGGGTCTCCTAACTTAGCTTTCGCCCTAATTAGGTGTCACCTATTGTAATTAATCAAGCCTTCCCTTCCAATCTTTCGATCCAGGTCGGGGTTAACTAAATAAATTGGTCTCCTGCATGCATTCATTCAACCTGATAACAATTATATTGCCGAAAACAATTCTTATCGCATGACTAATCTAATCATGTCAATCCTATCATATTGCTACCACGGCTTCCCTAATCCTAACATATTAAAGAGATTTAGCTAGACATAAATGAAAGAACAAGAATAAGGGAAGAGGGAATAATAAACATTAATATAAAATAGGAGAAAAGGGAGAGAAGAGAGTTACAGTAGAAATAGATCCGGAAATTAAGAGCAAAGTAACAGAACAGTGTATATGGAATATAATTGAAGAGGAGAAGCCCCCTAATTATGTCGTCCTAGCTCCTATTTATAAGAAAAACGGATTATTCCTAAACCTAATGACGGAAATAAGCTTAAAAGTCCAGCCCATCAGCGAATCCACTCGATCGAGTGGAATAAAACCACTCGATCGAGCAACTCAGGCTCAAAACTGGTCGATCGACCAAGAATAGTGCTCGATCGACTAAAGCTATATTATGCAACTGGTCGATCGACTAAATAAGTTACTCGATCGACTAATTATTGAATCCTAAACCACTCGATCGACTAGAAAAGCACTCGATCGAGTGGAAACTAACTTCAGCAGCTCATTAATCACGTTAGTTCACCTTTGACTTGTCCTTTTTAACTCCCGAAATAGCTTCACGCGTCCAAAGACAGCAATAATTCCGCTCCAGATCCGCTCTTCCTCCAAATGTATGCTAAACGGACGATAAATGACTTGATTTCACTACTTTTGGGTTCATTCCTGCAAATAAGACAAAATAACTCAAAATAGCATATTCGGGGCATTTCGTAGCAATAAACTACGATAAAAGCATAGAAATACGTGCATAAAATAGGCCAAAAAGACTATATAAAATGCACGTATTAAATCTCCCCAAACCAAACCTTTACTCGTCCTCGAGTAAAGTAAAATGCAACTAATGGAACGGAAAAGATAACCCAGAGCTAGCTACAAATGCCCACTTAAGCCAGTTTAATGCAAGCAAACTAACAATTATAGCAAACAGTCAAATGCAAACGAGTTATAAGATATTTATAATAAAGCTGAACCGTCGACCTTGCAAGACCTTTAATAATGGACTCTCACGGGTCACTCTTCTCTCATGAAGCAAAGGGTGAACATATATATGTAAGAGAGAAAGAAAAATAGTCGCTCACCTAGACTACGACCCACATAAACATGCATGCAACTAATATGATAGACAATTCTAGCTACCATACACACATTCCAACCAAACAAGGTCCTGTCACAGCCGAGGGCTTACAAAAATATGGTAAAGTGAGGCAATGGGTAAGAAAGGGCAAAACATTTATGGGAATGTGGAGGTATAGGTGATCAAGCTAGTACCTAAACAGAACCATATGAGACATATCCATTTCCAACTCAATTTTGAATTAAGCACATGCCCTTCAATTGGCACAAAATCTCACCAAGCCGAACTGAAAATACTCCTCAAATGATATAGATAAAGCATAGGAGTGAAACCGTCAACCAATCAACATCCTTTTTTTCTTTCTATTCTTTTTCGAATTCTTCTTTTGGTTTTTCACATTTCTTTTCTTTTATTTTTCATTTCTTTTTTGTTTTTTTTTTCAACCTCCTTTTCTTCATAAATTACCAACTCCGAATCAACACATACAAGCCAAACTTGATACAATAGACAATATACCGCAGAACAATCTCAACTAGCTTGACAAGGCAGGCTAAATTTGGAATGTAGTTAAGGGTCAACATGCAAATTTGGCTAATGTGGAGTTTATGGGTAAAAATAAAAGAAAAGGTAATGTAAGCACCTCCCTGCATGTGACACCAACCACTAACCCGAATGTATGAAGGCAAAAAGCAATTGAATTTCATATACGTGCAAATTGATGATACATGATATGCAAGGAGTTAACTACTCACATTCCTACATGAAACTGGTCACAAATGACACCAGTTTATAAGGCTCTAATCTTTAGAATATATAAGTAGGTTGCCAAAATTTCAGGTCAAGTCTATTCGTTCAGCTAAATTAAACATTAACTCGTAGATATGCAAAAGACAAAGCTAAAAGATAATAGTTCAATGCAAGGCTTAAGCAAAAAGACAGTTGTAGTGCAATTTCATCACTGAAATCTACCGTTCCGACTCAACCTATATGCTAAAGTAAACGTGAATTTTTTTTTGAATTTTTTGAATTTTTAATTTTTATGGAATTTTTGAATTTTAACAAAAATAAACAACAATGCAAACATAAATTAAACATGATAACAGAAATGCAATAAAAACAAGATGCAGACACAGATATGGATGCATAACCTCCCCAAACCAAACCGTACAATGCCCCCATTGTACCAAAACATGGAAAGGAAACGCAAACTAAAGAGAGAAAGAGAGTAAAAGCGGAAAAACTCACAAGATAACGTGAATAAAGGGACCTCCCCAAACCGACCATGAACATGGGAGGTTGCTAAAGTCCCGGGAACCGTCTCAGGAAGCTAATCCAAGTCAATGGCACTCGATCAAGAAGAAAAGTAGTTGATCGAGTAAAATGGGCGTCTAAAACTACTCGATCGAGGAGAAAAGCAGTCGATCGAGTAGTTCTCTATTTTGCAGGTGGTCGATCGAGTAAAACTTTCACTCGATCGAGTGGATTCATCAGCAAAAGTGCTCGATCGAGTAGAAAAACTACTCGATCGAGTGATTCTCAGCGTGTTCCTGCAAAATGCAAATAAAACAGCCCGCAAATTAACGAAACAAGCATACTGAGATAGTCTATGGTATGAAAACCATTTATTACAACTGAAATTAAATAAAATGCAAAATAAAATTCTCTGGGTTGCCTCCCGGGTAGCGCTAGCTTCAGTCAGGTCCTACCTCGACCTTCTTTTCTTTGAGGCTCTCTAATTAATCACAATCAAAACAGCTCAAAGCGCGCAGCATTAGATCGTAAATCCGCGCATGTGCTACACAGAAGCATAAGTAACACCATAGTGGAATACAAGTATAGGAAATAAAATTATTTAACTGTTTAAGCCTAACAAATTTCCTATGCGAGCTCCTGAATTTAACCACAAAATAAAGGAGCGCGGGAGCAATTGTCAATAAAGTAGGGTATCGTTTCAGATTAACGAGATTAAGATGACAAGGACGGTGAAAATTCGTTAGATTACGCGTCCACATGTGAGAGGGTATAGCCTTAAAAGAAGAAGCACGAATCATATGAGGCAAAATACTGTTAAAACAGACAATAATGAAATTATCGTTTACTACCTCGGGTTGATCACTCTCAACGACGGGATCACTGACAAAGGAATGTATTACTTCATCCGTGCTAGGAGAAATTACCGTCTCAGCTGCTTCTTCATTAACCCCCTCAGTGGATTTCATCCCGTGAATCTCAGCTTCAAGTGCATCCGACTCGGCTGTGAATAAGGGAGGTTCACCGTAACCGTTATCATCGTCAAAATCGTCATCCAAAATGTACCCAAGTGACGAATCAAAGCTCCCAATGGCCAACTCACTCGATCGAGCAGATTTACTACTCGATCGACCACTTTCCTCCTGATTTCCACTCGAACGAGTAGAAATATCACTCGATCGAGCACTTTCTCCTGGAAATTTACTCGATCGACTAATGTTAGTCACTCGATCGAGTGATTCCTCCTGTACAGGGCTAAAATCTTCGCATAAACTCTTGAAATACGATATAAATTCGTCATCCGAGTCATAAAAGTCATTCTCAGCATTGGGCAACACGGGTTCTTCATGGGAAAAACCGCTCTCAGCAAGGTATGCCTCTTCTGGTTGCCAATTATCCGACTCGGCTGCTAACTGAGCAATTTCAGACTCTAGCTCAATGATTTGAGCTTCCATACGTCTATCATGTTCTTGTATTTGAGATGCAAGTGTCTCCAATAAAGATTTCAGCTCCGCAATTTCTTCTTTCTGTATATCAGGAGGATCTTGTTGCGGTGGCCATTGATAGGGTGGATGTGGCGGCACAACTATAGCTGCATTGTGCTCAGCAGCACCACATCTCCAAGATTTCTTCCTTTCCCAACTAACAGGTTTTTCAGCTTGGGCTTCAAACTGAGCGATTAGTCGGAAGACAGATGTCATCTTGGCAAGAGGGATCGAAGGTACTCAAGCCTTCCCCTCGATAATCTCCCTCGGTAGCCCGTCTAATAAACCTGTAGGCCTATCAAAACAGCACTAAAGAGAAATATAAGAACAGCCTCAAGGTACTTAGTCTTCCCTTGAGGCGAAAGACAAACAAAATAAAACAGATAAAAGCGTCGCCTCCCCGGCAACGGCGCCAAAATTTGATACGGTCGTTATGTACCAAAAATAAATACCCAAGTTACTACTAACAGAAGTCAGCGGTAAGTAGGGTCGATCTCCACATGGAGGCTATTTTGCTAATTATCTGTTTAACTTAGTCTGTCAGAATGTAACTATTGGGGGTTGAATTGATTGTGTTAACTAAACTAGAGATTAGGGCAAGAGAGGAAGGAATGCGAGAAATTAACAGTAAGGGAAAGAAAATATAGTAGGAGTCGGTCTACTGTGGCAGCAGCACTATCGGGTCAACTGAGTCGATTAAACTATTGATAAGAAGAGCGAGGTCGTCAGCTTTCGGTCCTTAAACCTACGATTATACCCTTTCGGTCTCTAATCGCCCTAGGGTCTCCTAACTTAGCTTTCGCCCTAATTAGGTGTCACCTATTGTAATTAAGCAAGCCTTCCCTTCCAATCTTTCGATCTAGGTTGGGGTTAACTAAATAAATTGGTCTCCTGCATGCATTCATTCAACCTGATAACAACTATATTGCCTAAAACTATTCTTATCGCAAGACTAATCTAATCATGTCAATCCTATCATATTGCTACCACGGCTTCCCTAATCCTAACATATTAAAGAGATTTAGCTAGACATAAATGAAAGAACAAGAATAAGGGAAGAGGGAATAATAAACATTAATATAAAATAGGAGAAAAAGGAGAGAAGAGAGTTACAGTAGAAATAGATCCGGAAATTAAGAGCAAAGTAACAGAACAGTGTATATGGAATATAATCGAAGAGGAGAAGCCCCCTAATTATGTCGTCCTAGCTCCTATTTATAAGAAAATAGGATTATTCCTAAACCTAATGACGGAAATAAGCTTAAAAGTCCAGCCCATCAGCGAATCCACTCGATCGAGTGGAATAAAACCACTCGATCGAGCAACTTAGGCTCAAAACTGGTCGATCGACCAAGAATAGTGCTCGATCGACTAAAGCTATATTATACAACTGGTCGATCGACTAAATAAGTTACTCGATCGACTAATTATTGAATCCTAAACCACTCGATCGACTAGAAAAGCACTCGATCGAGTGGAAACTAACTTCAGCAGCTCATTAATCACGTTAGTTCAGCTTTGACTTGTCCTTTTAACTCCCGAAACAGCTTCATGCGTCCCAAGACAGCACTAATTCCGCTCCAGATCTGCTCTTCCTCCAAATGTATGCTAAACGGACGATAAATGACTTGATTTCACTACTTTTGGGTCCATTCCTGCAAATAAGACAAAATAACCCAAAGTAGCATATTCGGGGCATTTCGTAGCAATAAACTACGATAAAAGCATAGAAATACGTGCATAAAATAGGCCAAAAAGACTATATAAAATGCACGTATCAATGGTAACCTGATATTACAGGTTAATAATGACATAAGTGCAATATGAGCAGAGAAGGGTGATAGTATGGTTTATTTTAAGTTAAACTGAAGATCAGATTACTACGAGAAGACGATTGATAGTTCGGATTATTCATATCAAATAACCCTTTTTTTTATTCAAAATAAAATAAACACAATCCACCCAAATGCCCTCCAAAAATCGGTCCACCCATACTATAGAAAACCATTTTATGTTTTTCAATTGTAACATTGTCATATAATATGTCACATGTAGCATGTAACATGTTATTAATCAATTTAATGTAGATTTAACAATTAAATATCATTAAATAAATTAATTAAATTACAAATAACAAATTTACCAGTAATTCATAATTACTTGTGTATAAAATTGGTCAAGTTAATATTGTAACACCCGCGAATTTCTCATTTTGACATTTATAAATTATTTAACCATTCAATTACTTTATTTTATATTTTTAAATTATTTAATCTAATTAATTTTTATTTTAAACATGATTTTTATAAAAATAATATTTTAAAGCTTAATTTATATAAAAATAAATATATTTAGTCGGATATTATTAATAGCGACAGTAATAATGATAAAGCTCTGTCTTAAATTATAGTAGGTTTAAGGCGAATTTCCGTCTAGCAATAGACCGTCACATTTTCATATGTGAGACTATTTTTAATCTCGACCAATTATATATCGACAACACTCCCTCTCTTACACTCTTACTTAAACAATCTTATTATTATTATTATTATTATTATTATTATTATTATTATTATTATTATTATTATTATTATTATTATTATTATTATTATTATTATTATTATTATTATTATTATTATTATTATTTTTTTTTTTTTTAATTTTTTTTTTTTGGTAAAATGTGAGAGGATATATATAAGCTCAAAAATAGGTACATACAAGTTTAGGACTTAGTACAGGCACTAAGTCTCAAAAAACCAAACCAAAACTGAAGCCACATAAAATAAGCAGTAAGCACAAAAACAACTCAACATCCTGTTTAACTGATTCACAACTAATGTCATAGACCCCATTTCCTCAACCAGATGCTATCATTTCTACTAGGAGTCCTTCCCATCTTTACTCTTATCCTGTGGCATACCTCATCTTTGATCATTCCAGCCAGTTTCTGAGGTCTTAAGAGAACAGAATATATACGGGCAGCATTCCTTTGAGCCCATATATGGTAATAGAGTGCATTCCATAGTAAGTAATGAACTTGCTGTTTTAGACAGTCTTTTGCAGTTTGCAGTCCTCCAAGCATACTGACATGTATGTTGAACCCACACCATTGCTCTAGCAATTGCAGAACCTGTTTACTATAAGGGCAGTCAAAGAATAGATGAGTTTGAGTCTCAGCTTCCCTGTCACAGATGATGCACCTTGTTAGAAATCTATATCTCATTATACTCAACATATTCATATATGTTTTAATTAATTTAGTCATAAAATTAAATTGGATCTTATGCATGCAAACATGAATAAAGATAAAGAAGAAATCATCATTCTTACAATAGAAATTTCGGATTATTGGGCACAAATGATTCTCCTACTCACTTGTTCTTGAGCTCTCCTAAAATTGGATGAACAAAGAATTCAAGTATAGAATCCCTCCCAAGGAATAATACCCAAGATAACCTCTTAAAAATTAATATTATTGATACTAGAACAATATTAATTTAACTAAAAATTGACCCAAAATTATTGTTTTGTCCTCTTGAAATTTTGGTCAAGAGGGAAGAAAAATGGAGTAATTTATCTCTCTAAAACTCTATATTTTAGATGATGTTAGAATGAATAATACACTAACTATTGATGTAGTGTATAAGGTGAATTATAGAGAAAACCCTTTGGTCTTTTCTACAAGGAAAACCGGGTAGGGGGAGGGTAAAGGGGCCAATGCATGACCAAGGTGTTCTTCACAAGAGTAACTAGGTATGCATGGCTAGTATTTAGGTAAATGATTATGCTTTTCACTTAAAAATTAATTAACACAATATTTAACCTAAATCACCCTCCATTTCGGTCAACATAAGATAAAATCGATTCCATTTTATCTTTGTCAATTTATCAATTTGTCACATGTCACAAGTCATGTAAAATTGTTATGCATTTTTAACATATTAAAAATCAATGTATTAATAAAAATACGTCATGTACAAAATCGACATAGTAATTCATAATTACTTGTACCAAAATGATTTACCAATTATAAATTACAACATCTTGTATTTATAATAAATTATTCATTCAAATTCAATTGTTTCCGTAAACAATAATTTCATCTAAGTAATAAAACAATTCGATCACTTAGACCGTATCTTATTTAATTAAATTATAACGAGATACGTAAATATTACTTCCAAAATCGTCCGTCAATTTTAAGTAATTTAATTAACCCGTATCGTCATACGATCAATTAAATAATCAATTAAGAGTGTTACCCTTTAGGTATGACCTAAGGGGATCAACTGATCACCACCGTCGCACGACAGTAATGTCAAACTCTAGTCAGCCAATCATTACCGATATGTGTGGAGCAGTTGACAATAAAATATTACTTCCCAATTGTATTCTTAAAATGAGACTTAAACATGTGATCATCATGATCGACAGTTTTGATCGCATTATTGTCGGAGGACACATATTTCAACACACTTGTCATCAGTGCAACATCCCAGCATGAACAATTTATCTTTCACATTGAGTCCCTTATGCATACTGATCCAAGTAATGACAGCATGTTTAGGGATGTTCCAACTGCTCCATCTCATTTGAGTCCAATTCTGTTGGGGTATTATTATTATCTCTCACACACTCACCATCAGCATGTCACTCATGTCCCCATCCCCTTTCATTTACCCTTTCTTCTTTTCGTTCTACCTGCAAAACAACAACAACAATCTCACCGTAACAACAATGAGACGCCATTTTTAATCGACCTTCAAAACTCATATTTCTCCCCTATTTCTCGACCAAATTCCATAATTTTTGTACCATTGTCTTCCCCTTTACTTCCTCCTCCTTTCAAAGTAAGAAAGTCATGTTTTTGTGGTGATTTCAGATTGACTTGTCTCATGAAAGTTCTGATTTTTAGCTCCTTTGTCTCGTTTTCTTTCCTCTAGTTGAAGAAACTGAAGACCCGGTGGGGGGCTCGTACTTTTTAGACGATTCACTAGGAGATTAAAGCGCTTTCGAGGTAACGGTGATAAGTTACTCGACATAATGTCGAAATTGTGTCCGTACATGTTGTGTTTAGCTCTTATATACTATAAAGTATGAACCTTTAATCGTTTTTCATTTCTATGGTTGAATGTGTCGGAATAATATTAGTTTTACATGCTTATTTGAGGTGATTTCGTGCCTTGTATTTACATGTTGGGTTATGTGTATGGATTGTGTAGTTTATATGGAGGATTCCGTCTTACTTACGGTTAGAATTCCGTCTTAAAATCGTCCCGAAACAGGCTGTTTTGGGAGAGAATTAGCAGGCAAAGTAGACTGTTTTTACATGGCTTAAATTGTTGGAGTTAGTGTCCTCCACAATAGTGCGTTTACATAATAAATCTCATTAATGGAATATCATCATATATTTAATTATTTGATCCTCGTCAGTTGATTAACGTAAATCGATAACGGTTGGCTCACTAGAGTTTGACGTTATTGTCATGAGACGGCGGTGATCAACTGACCCCTTTCGGTAACACCTATAGGAACGAACCCCAATAGACAACTAATTAATTGTATGAGATACAATTTATTTAGTCCCTTGATTTATAGACTAAAAGGTTAGTCAATTATTTTAAGAGAGAATTCGAGCTGCGAACTCGAGGAACGGCGGTTATTATTTAATTATGTGATAATTGAATAATAAATTTTGGCAGACGGATTTTAGTTAATTAATTGTTAATTCACTAAAATTGTACTAATTGATTAATGTGATTAATATTAGTACGTAAATAATATGTGTAGTGGTACACGTATATTTACGGAGTGATTTGGACGAATTAATTATGGAAGTATTTAAACATGAAACGATGTTTAAAATAAAATTACAAGTATTTGTGCGACAAATATAAGAACCAACATGGACCCGTAAATGGGTAAGTGGACCGTGTAAAATAGAGTAGTGGATGATTAGTAACATAATCATTTCACCTTACTTTATATACTATCATAAGTTATCTTATATTGATTTTGCATGTGTTGTAAGATAAAATAATATAAGACAATTGAACACTCTTCCTCACCTAACACTCCACCCCACCGGTTTTGTCCCCCATATAGACCAAAATTGTTGTTCATTTTTATCATTGACTTGTGCACTTTGCATGTGATTTATTTGGTCTTCCTCTCTCTAAAAATAATACACATCTCTACTAAGATTGTTAGTATACATATTAATATTTACTAAGAGAGTTAGTAATATTAAAATATTATCAAGGGTATAATAATAACAAGTTTCTAGTTAATTACTTGTTATTATTTTTGGGTTAAGTTCTTGGGTGCATCTTGAAGGAGATCTTCTCTTTGAAGATTAGTAAGGAGGATCATCCATTTGGTATAAGCTCAAGAACAAGCTAGTAAGGTAAACTAGTTTGTGCCATTTTACCACAAAATCAATGTAAGGAAATTGTTTTTCCTTAAACATTCATTTTTATGCCTTTATATTAGCATGCATGTTACATAGATCACTTAAATGATAACTTATGAGATAATTTAATTTTTGTTAGAGAGTCTAATATGGATCTATGATCTTTCAAGTGGTATCAGAGCTTAGGCTTGTAATTTGCATGCTGATTTTAAGCATTTTAATGAATTATGAGATAATTTATAAAAACTCAAAAATTGTGTTAGAAGAGGTTTTAGCAAGAAATTTTTGGGGCATGCATACCTACTGATCTTAAAAGGTTTGTGGTTAAGTTTGGTGATTTTTGAAGTTATTTTGCTATTTTTAATGATTTTTGGTAGAAAACCGAGTCAAAATGCCGTATTTTAGTTAAAAATTGACTAAAAATAGTTAAAAATTGATTCGGTTTATGGATTTTTTATGGTATTTCACGCATGTTTTCTACTGATTTTATGCAAAAGGTTGAAGGTTGGTTCGAATTTTTTGCATGTTTATTAATTTTATGAGATAAAAGTCGATAAAAGTGAAATCAAATAATCATAATTTCGAAACATTTGATTCTGCCCTTGATAAATTTATGTACAGTTAAAAATATTATTTAAATTTTAAAAGTGAATTTTAATATGTGTTTTCATTTTGTTTTGATGTTTATTGGTTTTAGTGGTTAAAAACCGATAAATATCGATCTTTTTCTACATAAAATTTATCCGGAATTTTTGGGCAATTTTTCTGACATTTTCGTGTTGTTGGGAGTGTTCTAGAATACTCAAAATTTTGTTTCAATTTTTGGGGTAATTTTCAATTATTTTGGATTTTTACTTAAATATTATGATTTTATCGATTAAATTAGCAAAATATCACCAAATCAAACTAATTATTTATCATAAAATTAGTGAGGACTAATTTTGAGGTTCAAAATAGTTTGGATAATTAGTTTGGACTTAAATGAGATTTAAGAATTGATTATTGATTTTTACATGTTAAAAATCGATTAAATCCACAAAAACCGAGATGGATACCAACGATTGATAGATAGGGTGATTTTGGCATCATTTTACAGCATTTTAAGCATATTTATTTAAATTGAATGAATGATTGTCATTTATTTAAAGTATTTATCTTGTTGTACCAAGTATGGCCTAATTTAATTTTAATCGTTATTACCCGAAATGAATGGGAATATCGATTTGTTTGTAATTAAATACGATCTCGTATCGTCGGTTTGTAATTAATTAATAGTTTTATTTATTTTATTAATTAATGTATAATAGGAATAGCTATGTAATTCAATTGTAATAGTTATTTTTACCGGCGTTTCCAAAAGACGGATTACATCGAGACATACTCTATTTTTGGAAGGTGTTCCAAATCCCACAAGGAAGAGCCACTTTTGGAATGAAGAGGCAAGGGACCAAGGAGTTGGTTTCCGAAATGTAATAGACTAGTTTTTATTAACTAGGTGGCCATACTAGGATTTATTCATATGCTTACTTGTTTGCTTGTTTTATTTTCGCGCATGCCAAAATCGCCACTCACATGCATTTTTATTTTCGCGATTGTCAATTCACGTCCTTTACATTCACCGAATTAATTCACTTATAAGGAATTTATGACTAAATTGACAAGATCTCTCACATAACTAAAATTGAGATTAGCCTTACCAATTAGTAACACCTATGAATCTCTTGTTCATTAGAGCCACGCTCGCCCAAGCGGGGTGTTCTCTTTTTACCTTGGGTAAGTAGGGTGGTAAACGGTTATCACACGCTAAAATTGGTTGGACTCAACAGGATATAATACGGTCTTGTGTTCCGGGGCTAGTAGATGGATTTAAGGAAATTCGTCGACCAAGAGTTCTAGAGGTAGAATTAGTCAACGTGACTTACCGAATTTACATAATTATGGGATGTTTCGCCCTAGCGATGCTCATTTTTGTTTAAAATTTGGGTCTTGGAATCATTTATATAATTTAGTGGGGGATCATTATATAAATGCTAAAACTTGTTAAACATGTTTTCACAAGTAAATTTTTAAACAATGAATGTTAATTTTTCTTTTTTGTTGTAGCATTTTAATTCGCAATGGCAACTTCATCAACTCCATCGACTACTTCACTAGACAAAGATTCATGGCTAAGGTCCGTAATGGACAAATGTATCTTAAAAGATGACGGTAGTAACTTTCTTGAATGGGAATCCAACATCAAAAGTGTCGCGTTGTCCGACAATGTGCTCACTTACTTGACCGATGCTCCTCCTATCGAGCCCGGTGCAAGGGCTTCATCGGCGGTGCGGACCACCTATGATGACCATGTGAGGATGTCGAATGATATCAAGAATGTGTTGATATGGTCGATGTCCCCAAAGCTCAAGCTATCATGCATTTCTTTAAATGCGTACGAGATATTCACTCGTATGATCACTATGTTTTCACAAACACCTAAAGTCCGTCAATACGATGCGGCGGCACGCTTCTTTGAAGCTAAGCTTGAGAGGGGCCAAAAGGTTGGTCCCCATGTTGCAGTATCAAAACCCAGGCCTGACACAAAAGACTTAATCTTTGCCTAGACAAGAGTTTTTTGAATTGTTCAGGAATGCAACAGACTTAAGAATATAATTAAAAATACCAAATGGCCTACTAAAATCATGAAATTTGGCGACAAGCTAGTTAATTGATTAAACTAACTCTGAGTAAAATTCCAGGAATTTTGAGACACTCTAAGTATTTTTAGTTGAATAAATAAGACAGGCTGACAGGAAGAATCAGACTGCTTGACACAGGAATGTTATTAGATGACTGAGAGGGAACCAAGGGATATAATTATCAACTTAAATCCCACAGAATACTCACAGGGAGACAAACTAATAATTTGGACAACTTAAAATGGAAATTATCACAGTCTAGCACAGATAATATCCAACTCAAGTTAACAGCAAGACCATACAACCCACAGTCTGAGCACAGGATTGAATGAACCTTACCACAGACTTTGTTCAACACCTACAGTCTAAGCACAAGATGTTAACACGCCTGACTCTTAACTACAGACTAAGCACAAGTTATAGAGATTTAAAATTGAGAGAAAACTCAGGTTTAATATTCATCAAAAGCCGCCTCAATGCAGTTGGAGGAGAGGTCCTTATATAGGCCTTCCTCTTAGAGATCTGGTACAAAGTTTAACCTAGTAATCTCATCCAAGGGCCAAGATTCGTTCTTAGGACATAATTAAAGTAATGGAAATATTTTAAAATGATGACAAAATGATTTAAAAGAAACTGCAAGAAAACAACAGAAGTCCTGCACTGATAGTGACATGCTGCTTCCTAGGCTGCAGTGTTGCTTTGGCTGGGAGTGTAAGGACGAATGGGTGTAGTGGGGGTCTTGACTTTGGCTTTGAGGTGGTATCTGAAATATGGTGAGACAAGCAAATGTTTTTCAGCAACAGCTCCTTCTTTGTTTAGCCAGAAATGGCAATTTAGTTTATGCTTTATGTCCTTTTCAGCAGCTTGACTTTCAGTTGGATTTTCTCTTGATTGCAGGGTGAATTTGGCCTGGCTCCTTAGGACTTTTCTGTTCTTAGTTGGTCAAGGTTTCAGCTGGCCAGGGTGGCAGCTGGTGGTTGAGCTTGTGCTGATACCTGAGACTTCCCAAGGCAGGCATGGCATGGGTTGTTGACAGGGTAGTATGATTGGAATTACTGCCTGCTGCCTGATCAGTGTTGCCCTGATCCCTGGCTTCTGCTGCAGCCTCCCCTGGTTGAATAGGGCTTGTCCTCAAGCCTGTAGCCTCCTCATCATCTGAATCATAGTAGGGGCCGAGATCTCCCACATTGAAAGTACCATGTACCCCATAATCACCTGGTAAATCCACCTTGTAGGCATTTGATCCAATCTTTTCAACAATTTCAAATGGGCCATCAGCTCTTGGCATTAACTTGTTCTTTCTCCTGGCTGGGAACCTTTCTTTCCTTAGATGAATTCAGACCAGATCACCTGGCATGAATTCTTTCGTCCTTTGAGGGACGTTGGACTGCTTCCTGTACCTTTTATTGGCTCTTTCAATTTGTTTCTTGAGTGATTCATGAAGTTTTAGCATTTGTTCAGCTCTGGCCTTAGCATCAAGGTTCATCTCCTCTCTTGGAACACTGGATAAATCTAAGGGCATGAGTGGATTAACCCCATAGACTATCTCAAATGGACTATGACCAGTTGCAGCTGATGGTACCCTGTTAAATGCAAACTCAGCTTGTGACAGTTTCAAATCCCAATCTCTCAAGGACTTACTGACTATGCCCCTCAGGATCCTGCCCAATGTTTTGTTGGTGACTTCAGTTTGCCCATCAGTCTGGGGGTGGTGAGATGTACTGAACAAAAACTTTGTTTTCAGAAGCCTCCACAAGGTTTTCCAAAAATAACTCATGAACTTGGTGTCCCTGTCAGACACTATGGTCTTTGGCACTCCATGTAACTTCACAATTTCCTGTAAATAGAGCTCAGCAATACTGGCAGCATCCTCGTCTTCTTGCATGCCACAAAATGAGCCATCTTCTTTGAACCTATCAACAACTACCATCACAGAATCCTTGCCCCTCCGAGTCCTGGGTAAGGCAACAACAAAATCCATTCTTACATCTTCCTATGGCTTATCGGCCTTTGGTGGAGGAGTATAAGGACCACTGGAACGAGCTTTTGGCCCGCCGACACACCGAACACCTCCGAGAATAATCTGGACATCTCCCATCATCCTGGGCCAATAGAGGTGATCCTGAAGGATGTCCAAGGTCTTTTGGACTCCAAAGTGACCTCCTAAGCCTCCTGAGTGAACTTCCCTTATTAGTAGATCCCTGTAAGATCCTCTAGGCACACACAGCTTGTTGCCCTGGAATAAGAACCATTCCTGCAAGAGATACCTGCTCCCTGGAACCCTTTGTCCTTCAGTCTAAGTTATCCATTCTTCAGAAAAATCAGGGTCTTCCTTGTACATCTCTTTCATACATTCAAACCCAAGGACCTTGTTTCCCACGACTGATAGTAAGGCGTGTCTCCTTCACAAAGCATCTGCTACCACATTTTGTTTTCCCTCCTTGTACTTGCTGGAGAAAGTGAAGGATTGCAAGAACTCCACCCACTTAGCATGCCTGTGACTCAGTTTGTGTTGACCATTGATATATTTCAGGGCCTCATGGTCTGAATGCAACACAAATGGTTTAGGCTTCAGGTAATGATTCCAATGCATCAGGGCTCTGATGATAGCATAAAAATCTTTGTCATAGGTAGAGTATTTCAGTTTAGCTCCATTTAGCTTCTCACTGAAATAGGCTACTGGTTTATGAGCCTGAATTAAAACTGCTCCAATGCCAACTCCACTGGCATCACATTCTACTTCAAACAGCTGATCAAAATCTGGCAGCTTCAGGATAGGGGTTTCACACATCAACTTCTTAATTCTTTCAAAGGACTGTTGAGCATTGTCAGTCCATTGAAACTCTCCCTTCTTCATGCACTCAGTGATTGGTGCTACAACTGAGCTGAAGTTTTTAATGAATCTTCTGTAAAAGGAAGCCAATCCATGGAATCCCCTAACTTCTGTGATTGTTTTAGGGACTGGCCAGGATTGGATTGCTGAGATTTTTTCCTGGTCTACTGATATACCCGTTCCAGAGACAATGTATCCTAGAAAGGTCACCTCTTCAACCATGAAGGTGCACTTTTCCAGCTTGCCAAACAGTTTCTTCTCCCTGAGAATCTTGAAAATCACTTCAAGATGCCTGAGATGTTCTCCTCTGCTGCTGCTGTACACTAGTATGTCATAAAAGTATACTACAAACAAACCGGCCTAAGCATGGCCTCAACACTTGATCATCAACCTCATGAAAGTCTTTGGGTGCATTTGAGAGGCCAAATGGCATCACAAGCCACTCATATAACCCATGCTTTGTTTTGAAGGCAGTCTTCCATTCATCTCCCTCTCTCGATTCTCACCGATGGTATCCTTGCTCGAGATCAATCTTGGAAAAAATTCGGCACCACTCGGCTCATCAAGCATGTCATCCAGCCTTGGAATTGGGAATCTTTACTTGACAGTAATATTGTTGATGGCTCTCTTGTCAAGTACACATTCTCCATGTTCCATCTTTCTTAGGAACAAGCAATGCGGGGACTGCACAAGGACTTAGAGACTCCCGACAAAGCCCTTGCTCATAAGCTCCTCAATTTGGTGTTGTAACTCCTTGGTGGGCTGTCTTTGGATCACTCCCGTAAGGTGTCTATTAGGCAAGTACAACACCTGGTACAAGATCAATATGGTGCTCAATTCTCCTCAAGGGTGGCAGTCCACTAGGTAGTTCTTTTGGAAAGACATCCCTGAACTTATGGATCAAAGGTTCAATTTCTACAGGCAACTCTGAACCTTCTCTTTCAATCACTTCCTTGGACAGTAGGATGAACACAAGTTGTTCTTGTTGTTGGAAAATGTGTCCTCCGACAATAATGCGATCACGACTGTTGATCATGATGATCACATGTTTAAGTCTCAATAAAATGAATACAATTGGGAAGTAATATTGTTACTGTCAACTGGTCAACATATATCGGTAATGATTGGCTGACTAGAGTTTGACATTACTGTCGTGTGACGGTGGTGATCAGTTGACCCCCTAGGTCATACCTAAAGGGCAATACTCTTAATTGATTATTTAATTAATCGTATAATGTTGCGAGTTAATTAAATTACTTGAAAATTGACGGACGATTTTGGAAGTAAAATTTATGTATCATATTGAAATGTGATTAAATAAGATACGGTCTGAGTAATTGAATTGTATCATTACTCGGATGAAATGATTGTTTAAATGTAACAATTAAATTGAATGAATTGTTATAAATACAATCAGTTGTAATTTATAATTGGTAAAATTTTTGGCACAAGTAATTATGAAATTACTAAATCAATTTTTGTATGTGACGTATTTTTATTAATACGTTGATTTTTAATATGTTAAAAATACATAACAAATTTATGTCACACATGACATGTGACATATTGACAATTGACAAAAATAATATGGAATCCATTTTATCAAATGGACCGAAAAAAAACAAGTGGTGGATTAAGCTAATTAATTATTTAATTAGTAGCTAAACATAATGATTGTTTTACTTTTCTAGCCATGCAAGCCTATTGTTCCTTGTGAAGAACAACCTTACCATGCATTGGCTCACCTTATGTCCTCCTATTACACGGTTTGGAGAAGGCAAATGCCATCATTGTTTTTCCTATAATTTTCACCTAATAACACTAAAATGTTTTAGTGTATTCATTCATTCAACTCATCCAAAAATATAGAGTTCTAGTGAGAAGAAAAATCCTCTCTTCTTCTCTCTTAAAAACCGAAATATATAAGAGTTTTATAAATATTTTTGGTTCAATTTTCTACCTTGATTAATATTATACTAGTATTGTAATATTAATTAAAATTAAGAGGAGCCTTGGGTATAAAGCTTGGGGAGAGATCTTATACTTAGATCTTGTTCATCCATAAGGGAATAGCTCAAGAACAAGAGAGAAAGGTGATCTCTCTTGTGCCCAATATAACCGAAATATTAAATGTAAGGACATGATTTCTCCTCTATTTATATTATTGTTTGCATGCATAAAATCCATTTTAATTTTATGACAAATTTATTTAGACATATATGAGTATGTTAGTATGTATATTAATCTACATTTCCTTCAATCGGTATCAAGAGCCATGGTTGTTTGCATGCAAATCGGTTAAAAGTTTTTCCGAGTTATAAGAATAACAAATAAAACTTGTAAAATTTGTGTTATTATGAGATATCACGAAATTAATTAATGCATGTTAATATTTCTGGTCCTAAAATGTTTTAGGATATTTTGGTTAATTTTTCGGATTTTTATTGTTCATAATTTACAATAATGGCATTTAAATGTGATTTTATGAGTAAAAATGTCATTTTTGGTCTAAAATTAGCTATACTTCGAATTTTCACTTGGTTTTTGGATATGTTGTGACATATATTATTTTGAGATAACCTGTAAAGTTTCATAAGTTTTGGACTTGTTATGCTCGAAAAATGAATTTTTCATTATTAAATTCGGATTTAAGTGAAAAATAGGTTAATATGAGTTAAATTTCGAATCTGGTCATAGAAAATTAATATGTTGTCACATGCAATTTTACAAGATGTGTGTAAAATAATTGGCTATAAAGAAGTCTTTTTGCATGATTTATGAATTTTTGAAGAAAAATAGCATAAATAGTGACATTATTAGTGGAAAATTAATAAAACATAATCTATGACTTAGGAAAAACGTCTAATGTTGCATTTTATTATATTTTTCAGATCTAAAATTGAAAAGTTAATGAAAATAATTTTTCCATGTTTTTATGATTATTTTATTAAAAATCGATAAACCGCAACATTGTTTTTCCGGAAAAATTTCGAAATTTTTAACCTAAGATTTTGAACATTATGAGTGTCATGGAATTTTTCCAGAATGTTCATGAGTTTAAATTTCAAATTTCAAATTTATTTGAAATTTTGTGAATTATTTGAAGTTTAATAGCTTATTTTGTAATTTTTGGTCCATTTATGAACAATTTTATAAGATATGGGTTAATTATGGTCAAATTATTAGTGAAGACTATATTTTGAGTCCTAAGAGGTTAGGGTAATTAACTTATGCATAAATATGAGTTTATGTAATTTTTGTGATTATAAAACGTTGAAATCACGCAAATCCGTAAAAACCGAGTAATATATGATATTGGCTACTTAAAGGCGATTTAGCATAAAATTTGAGCATGTTCATACATATTATAATGCTGCATTTTCTTTATGATTGTCATAATTTTAATTTATGTAATTTTTGAATTATGTAATTTTACTTAGTATGGCCTTAGATTTTAATTGGTATTTCCCGAAATGTATGGGAATATCGATTCGGTTGTAATTTTATTGTGATCTCGTATCACCGTTTTGTAATTTAATAAGATTTATTTTATTTTAGTTACAAATGTATAATAGGAAATTATGTAATTTATTATGTAATTTTATTTATCTCGGAGTTCCCAAAGACGGATTTCATCAAGATGGCGATACATAAAGAAGGTGTTACCTCGAGATGCGTGCCACAACCGAAGTTCAAGGGACCAATGGAGTTGGTTTCCGAATATGTAATAGTTAAATAGTTTTTCTATTTTAGGAAAGGCCATACTAGGATTTATTTATCTTTATGCTTGCATTTTATTTTATGTCACATGCATCGCTAAATCGCCATAACTAAACATGCATTGTCTTCTTTTATCGAGTTTATCGACCGTGTCAATTAAAATTATCGTAGTTCACCGCTTTAGTTCACTTAAAACGTGATAGATAATGAATTGACATGACCTCTCGCTAAAACTATCAATTGAGACATAGCCTTACCAAATAGTAGAAACCATGAAAACCTATTTCGCGAGGGAGTGCGCTCGGCCCCACCGGGGTACAAACCTTGTTACGTAGGGGAAGTGGGTGATGAATGTTAATCCACCGAATTCATGTTGATGAGGGATGTATCGGCCACACCGTGCCCAAGTTAATGTGGGTTTGGATCATGGACACATTTATTCGAAATTTGGATTGAACTCAACAAAAGTATTTGATAAGGGATGTATCGGCCCCACCGTGCCCTTGTCGATGTGTTTTGGGCTATAGATAATTGTTAATGTAATATTATCGACCAAGAGTTCTAAAAGTAGAATCGATTAAACGTTAATCCACCGAGTTATATTGATAAAGGATGTATCGGCCCCACCGTGCCTAAGTCGATATGAATTTGGGTCTTGGAATCATTTATCTAGTTGGGTAGAGGTCACTAGAAAAATGCGTAAAACTTGTTTAAATCATACATTTTTACGAGTATAATTAAAACGACATTTGTTTTACTCCTTATATTTTGTTTTGTAGACCACTTCTTTTTCATAACAAATGGCAACATCAACACCAACTCCTAATGCTACACCACTCGCTACTTCATCTTGGCTCCGATCCTTTATGGATCGATGTAAACTTGAAAAGAATGGGTCAAATTTCTCCGAATGGGATGCCCAACTCAAATTAGCCGCCGAAGGTGACGACAAGCTTCGTTACCTTACCGAGGCCTCTCCACCCGAACCCTCCACTAGGTCCACCGCGGCCACGAGGGAAGCCTATGAGACTTACCAAAAGGAGTCCGCCGCAATGAAAAATGTCTTAATATTTGCGATGGAGGCGGAACTCCAAAGGAGAGCCTTTAAAATGGGCAATGCTAATGAGATTTACTCCAAACTTGTGACCATGTTTTCACAAACTCCGCGGATCGTCCAATATGAGGCGGCCGCGGCATTCTTTGATCTCGACTTCAAAGAGGGCCAAAAGGTTAGCCCTCATGTGCTCAAACTCATGGAGCTTGTCGAGACCTTGAAGATTCAAAAGGTTGAAATCCCCAAAGAACTCATCGTAGATAGGATTCTACACTCCTTGTCTAAGGTCAAGGCATATGTGCAATTCCGGGTGAATTTCAATATGCAAGACAAGGATGTGTCTCTTGAGGAGTTGCACAAGTTACTTGTGCAAGCCGAGAGGGACATGGGGTTAAATGTGAACCCCCCCAAGGATGTGCTTAATATAAGCGCAAAGAGTAAGGGGAAGTTCAAGAAGAGTGTAAGAAAGGGTAAAAAGCAAGCTCCCACATTCACCAAAGCTAAGTCTTGTGAAGCTAGCACATCCAAAGTCAAGAAGGGTCCTCTTGATAAATGCCATTATTGTAATGGCATGGGTCATTGGAAAAGAAATTGTTCCAAATACCTTGGTGATATCAAAGCTGGAAAGATCACTCAAGTAGGTAAATGACTAACCTTCTTTTATGTTTCTAATTCAACTATGGTATTATGATGCAAAGTTGTGATAATGTATCTCCCCTTTTATTGTAAATAGGGCCTCCACCAAGCAAAGACAAGGGAAAAGAAAAACAAGCATGAGAAACCATGGAGAAGCTAAGGATAGCTTTTGTGGAGCCTTGTTTTTCATTGTCTTATTTTAAATTATGTTTTGAATTTTTAGAACTTTAAGTTTCCGTGTTCGACATGGAAAGGTATTTTGGATAATGGTTTGTATTTTGGATGATGGTGACTTGGTTTGCAACCCAAGTCACCCGTTTTATCATTTATCCTTTTATTGTTCTAAAATTCATCTTTAAATGCTTGCGTTTTGAAACATAAGATCATTCACTTAAAGGTGATCTAATAGACAATTATAATGACGGGTTTCATTATATGTCCACATGCTTAAGGCTTGTGTATGATCATTTATGAAGCGATTTTGAGTCTATGAACTCTCTTAAGGTATGTCAATCACCAAGTACACATATGAAATCAATAACTATTAGTCTATCTATGAGATAGTTCTCCTTATACTTCAACATCATTAATTTGTGTCTCATATGCTATCTTTGAATGTTTAGTGTATTTATTCTAAAGATAGAGTGGGAGAAAAATGAGGACACAACACACAAGACAAAGATCAAAATTGTGTACTTGTGTAAATAAAGATCTACGCAAGAGAGAATGATTTGAATAAAGGTATATCTATTTACATAGTATGCCGAATAGATGAGATCTATGGTCTCAAGTTAGTTCTATATGACTAAAGAGACCAAGTGTAGTAATCATAAGAGTATATTCTCAAGATAACTACACGAAAAGACCAAAAGAAGTTTTGGATGAAAATGACTAATGCAAAGTCTTAACAAGTTTTTGAGTCGTAACAAGTTTTTGACTAAGTTCTATATGATAAATTTTGACCAAATAGTTTCAATCATGAGTTTTACTTAAGAGCCTAAATGAATCAAAGTAACATACTAGTTATGATCAAAATCAAGTTGCAAAAATTGATATTCCGATATCTTCTATAGCCAACGTTTTAACCATACAAATGTCATTGCTTAACCTCCCTATGAAATGGTTAAATCTCCTTCCAAAAGGGTATTTGCGAGGGACGTATTCTAAATATTATTTGTATTTGAATAATGACATTGCTACACATCATTATGATATGAGTGTGTTAGAGATTTAAAATCTCTTTCCGTAAGGTTGAGATAAGACCACTTCAAAATAGGCATTTTGAAAGGATATGATGGGAACATATATGGTTTATCCTAGTAACTTGGCAAAGCAATTTATATTTATATTCTTAACAAATTTCGATTGAGAAGTCAATTTCGAAATATGTTGAATTGAGTGGGAGTTAGGAAATTCTCATGTGAAGACATGGAATTTAGTGGGAGCTATCATCCTTGAATGTATAAAACTCATTACTCATTAAAGAATGACGAGCCAATACCTTCTTTAATAAAGAAGCTTTTGAGTTTTCAATTCTGGATGAAAATGGACAATGATGAATCCAATTACATCATGGGATGTTGGATTAGTATTAAAGAGATACACATCGTATCAACATATACATAGGTTATTCATATGAATGAAAATGGGATTACCATTAGCAGTCATGGTAGTTCATTGAACCTGAGAACGGTTGATCTCATGATTATTAGTGACTAATGTTTCCGCCATTAGAATAATCATATACATGTCCAATTATGAATCATATGCATAAGAGCATGATGATTGATTTGTGAGCCATAACAAGAAACGTCATGAATTCTCAAGTAGAATCCAATGAGCGATTTCAGTGCTTGACGGAATGTTCCATTATGTGATAAGAGGTTGCACATTTTGTAGAAGATCCGAGCACATATAAGGATTTATGAGAATCCCAAATCTTTCAAACTTGAAAAGAGAAACGAGAAGTTTTGGAAAGATGGTTGGTTGAATAAGAAGTTATTCAAAGATAATCTTTCCTAGTTAAGCTAGGACTTGTGAGAAGTACTAAGCTAATAATCTTGTCAACTATTACAAGATTCTACAAAACATATACCTAGTGCATTGTGTGTGGATGGAATACTTGATCGGTACAAGTTGTATTATTCATCGCAAATTCGTTCGTTATGAGATGATCGATAAGAAAGTTCTTTCAAGTTAAAGAACCAAAACCAAGGTCGAGAACCTTGATGTGTACTTGGTAAAATTCATGGTATGAGAACATGAATGTGAAGGAAATTGCAAGTGTAAGAAGTTTGAACACATGGACACATGAGATGTTAAACTTCTATTGCAATCAATAAGTGTTTACACTTATGATAAACATCACAAGGTTGTAATATGATATTGACTACCCGAGTGTGATGTCGACATTTGTCGTTTGAGTTATTACTAACTCACTTTGTACATTGTTATATCCAAACGGGTTGTAGAGACAATTGAACCCCGTTAAAGTGAACATGGATTAACATTGTTTTTGCCCATAGTTACTTATATGAGGTGACGTCTCGAAGTGACTAGAGTGTGATGCGATTGATGGCAAGTTCAAGTGCCATAGAGTCATGTGAGATGACTAGTCGATCACATAGGCATATTGTTAGGAACTTTCTGTCGGGCCTTATGACCGCTTATAGAGTTCTGGCAAATTTATATAGCCTGGTCGTGGCGAGAGCTACTATAGTATTCGAATGAGTCGATTCTTTTGACTAAAGACTATTCTCCTAAGATGGCACAGTTTCAGAGTAACTTTGATTTGTGTTACTACGACCTTCGTAAATGGGGTCAAATGGGCATATTTTGGGTTATGATGGCTGTGGCTAGTCGAAGGGAATGAGTGCAATAGGAATTGTCCACCCCTAGTCAGGGTTATAACAATATCTCAGGGCCACTCGAGGAGTAATGAACTGGAAATGCGTGGCCACGCTCGGAAGGTATCCAGAGTGGATAAATCCGGTCAATCAGTTATTCTCCAGATCGAGGAAACCACTCTTGATATGATCACTTGCAAGTACGACCTGAAAGACACCTTGCATTGAGTGGGAGATAGTAATAGGGCAAGAGAATTGGTGACGCACACTTGTCGAGAACAAGTGGGAGATTGTTGGAATATGTGTCCTCCGACAATAATGCGATCACGACTGTTGATCATGATGATCACATGTTTAAGTCTCAATAAAATGAATACAATTGGGAAGTAATATTGTTACTGTCAACTGGTCAACATATATCGGTAATGATTGGCTGACTAGAGTTTGACATTACTGTCGTGTGACGGTGGTGATCAGTTGACCCCCTAGGTCATACCTAAAGGGCAATACTCTTAATTGATTATTTAATTAATCGTATAATGTTGCGAGTTAATTAAATTACTTGAAAATTGACGGACGATTTTGGAAGTAAAATTTACGTATCATATTGAAATGTGATTAAATAAGATACGGTCTGAGTAATTGAATTGTATCATTACTCGGATGAAATGATTGTTTAAATGTAACAATTAAATTGAATGAATTGTTATAAATACAATCAGTTGTAATTTATAATTGGTAAAATTTTTGGCACAAGTAATTATGAAATTACTAAGTCAATTTTTGTATGTGACGTATTTTTATTAATACGTTGATTTTTAATATGTTAAAAATACATAACAAATTTATGTCACACATGACATGTGACATATTGACAATTGACAAAAATAATATGGAATCCATTTTATCAAATGGACCGAAAAAAAACAAGTGGTGGATTAAGCTAATTAATTATTTAATTAGTAGCTAAACATAATGATTGTTTTACTTTTCTAGCCATGCAAGCCTATTGTTCCTTGTGAAGAACAACCTTACCATGCATTGGCTCACCTTATGTCCTCCTCTTACACGGTTTGGAGAAGGCAAATGCCATCATTGTTTTTCCTATAATTTTCACCTAATAACACTAAAATGTTTTAGTGTATTCATTCATTCAACTCATCCAAAAATATAGAGTTCTAGTGAGAAGAAAAATCCTCTCTTCTTCTCTCTTAAAAACCGAAATATATAAGAGTTTTATAAATATTTTTGGTTCAATTTTCTACCTTGATTAATATTATACTAGTATTGTAATATTAATTAAAATTAAGAGGAGCCTTGGGTATAAAGCTTGGGGAGAGATCTTATACTTAGATCTTGTTCATCCATAAGGGAATAGCTCAAGAACAAGAGAAAAAGGTGATCTCTCTTGTGCCCAATATAACCGAAATATTAAATGTAAGGACATGATTTCTCCTCTATTTATATTATTGTTTGCATGCATAAAATCCATTTTAATTTTATGACAAATTTATTTAGACATATATGAGTATGTTAGTATGTATATGAATCTACATTTCCTTCACTTGTTTCATTTCCTGAATCATGGCAGCCTCAGATAAGAACAGTACACCACTGATCTCTTCTGGCATGTTTGGGCTCCCATAGTTTCTTTGATTTGGTGGTAAGGGGGTCAAGGTGACCTTCTTACCTTCATGCTTGAAGCTGTAAACATTCTCCTTTCCCTGGTGAGTTGTATTCCTGTCAAATTCCCATGGCCTCCCTAACAGCAGGTGGCAAGCATCCATGGGCACAACATCACACAGTACCTCATCCTTGTATACCTTTCCAATAGAGAATGGGACCAGGCATTGTTTGTCAACCTTAACCTCTGCTCCTTTGTTTAACCATCTGAGTTTGTAAGGATTTGGGTGATCCTGGGTCACCAGATTTAGCTTATTGACCATGGTGATGGAGGCCACATTGGTACAGCTCCCTCCATCTATGATCAAGTTACAAACCCTTCCCCGAATGTGCATCTACTCCCGAAGATCGGGGATCTCGGTCAGCTTCTAAGGGTGCTTGTTGTGAATGCATAACTCTCCATAAGACCAAGTGTGCCCTGTGTCGGGGTGAGCTACAACCTGATCTTGGCCTGATTCCTCCTCAGCTTCCATTTCCTCCAACACTAGGCTCTCATCCTCCTCATACTCAACCAATCCTTCCCTTTCCCACTCTTCTACTTCCATTGCTGTCAGTGCCCTCTTAGAAGGACAATCCTTCCTGAAGTGTCCATATCCCTGACATTGAAAGCACTTGAGCTTTCCCTTTATCTAGTGTAGGTGGTGCAGCTGGTTTGGGTGTACTACCAATCCTGACTCCAGTAAAAGGCCTGAATGAAGGTCTAGTGGTAGTTTTAGGCACTGCAGGCTTAGCCTTTCCCATTTTTTCAACTCTTAAAGACAGGTTAACCACATCATCATAAGACCACAGGGGTTGCATCCTAACCTTTGTAGCAAAATTCTTATCAAGACCCTCCAGAAACCTAGCAATCCTTTGCTCAGGTTTTTCATTAATCTCACATTGCAGGGTCAACTGCTCAAACTCCCTCAGGTAGGTCTCAACTGGTCCTCATCTTGCCTAAGTTTGGACAGTTTAATAAAGAGATCTTGAGTGTAATCCTTAGTGACAAATTTACCCAACATCTTTTTCTTAAGCTTAGACCAAGACCTAAGTGGTTCTTTTCCTTCCCTAATCCTTTGGTGTTTCAGGTTATCATACCAAAGAGAAGCATATCCCTTTAGTTTCAAGACAGCAACTTTAAAGGCCTTAACATCAGTGTAACCTTTATACTCAAAAATTTTCTCAACATCCCTAATCCATTCTAACAAATCATCAGGATTTAGGCTACCAGAAAATTCAGGGATTTCTACCTTTAAATGCTTGTCTGTGTGCTCAGGAACCTCCTCTTGTGTTCTGATACTTTCCTCAGACTCTGACTCATAACCAGGTGGTGGTTGTCCTCTCCCTGCTCCCATAAAGAAGCCTATACCTCTGCCTCTTCCTCTTGGAGGGGGTTGTCCCCTAGGATCATGGTTTGGAAACCTTTCCATCACCACATGAACAACATTGAGTAGTGTGTCCACATTTCCTGCAAGAGTTTCTATTCTGGTCTCAATACCAGCAAGTCTCTCTTCACTCATGGTTGTGTTTGTGTTTTTGTTGTAGGTAGGGATAATGAACTCACAGTTTCTCTCAACCCAAGACTAACACAAAGGTGGAATTATGTTAAACCTTGCTCTGATTACCAATTTGCATTATCAAACCCTAGGCCTGACACAAAAGACTTAATCTTTGCCTAGACAAGAGTTTCCTGAATTGTTCAGGAATGCAACAGACTTAAGAATATAATTAAAAATACCAAATGACCTACTAAAATCATGAAATTTGGCGACAAGCTAGTTAATTGATTAAACTAACTCTGAGTAAAATTCAAGGAATTTTGAGACACTCTAAGTATTTTTAGTTGAATAAATAAGACAGGCTGACAGGAAGAATCAGACTGCTTGACACAGGAATGTTATTAGATGACTGAGAGGGAACCAAGGGATATAATTATAAACTTAAATCCCACAGAATACTCACAGGGAGACAAGCTAATAATTTGGACAACTTAAAATGGAAATTATCACAGTCTAGCACAGGTAATATCCAACTCAAGTTAACAGCAAGACCATACAACCCACAGTCTGAGCACAGGATTGAATGAACCTTACCACAGACTTTGTTCAACACCTATAGTCTAAGCACAAGATGTTAACAGGCCTGACTCTTAACTACAGACTAAGCACAAGTTATAGAGATTTAAAATTGAGAGAAAACTCAGGTTTAATATTCATCAAAAGCTGCCTCAATGCAGTTGGAGGAGAGGTCCTTATATAGGCCTTCCTCTTAGAGATCTGGTACAAAGTTTAACCTAGTAATCTCATCCAAGGGCCAGGATTCGTTCTTAGGACATAATTAAAGTACAGGAAATATTTTACAATGATGACAAAATGATTTAAAAGAAACTGCAAGAAAACAACAGAAGTCCTGCACTGATAGTGACATGCTGCTTCCTAGGCTGCAGTGTTGCTTTGGTTGGGAGTGTAAGGACGAATGGGTGTAGTGGGGGTCTTGACTTTGGCTTTGAGGTGGTATCTGAAATATGGAGAGACAAGCAAAAGTTTTTTAGCAACAACTCCTTCTTTGTTTAGCCAGAAATGGCAATTTACTTTATGCTTTATGTCCCTTTCAGCAGCTTGACTTTCAGTTGGATTTTCTCTTGATTGCAGGGTGAATTTGGCCTGGCTCCTTAGGACTTTTCTGATCTTAGTTGGTCAAGGTTTCAGCTGGCCAGGGTGGCAGCTGGTGGTTGAGCTTGTGCTGATACCTGAGACTTCCCAAGGCAGGCATGGCAGGGGTTGTTGACAGGGTAGTATGATTGGAATTACTGCCTGCTGCCTGATCAGTGTTGCCCTGATCCCTGGCTCCTGCTGCACATGTACTTAAAATGGTCGAATATGTTGACATCCTAGAGCATCTAGGGTGTAAGATTCCTAAGACTCTTGTGGTGGATCGTATCCTCCACTCACTCCCCACCAAGTTTGCCCACTTTAGGGTAAACTACAACATGAATGACATGGATAAGAGTTACCATGAAATTCATGCACTCCTCACCCAAGTGGAGAGGGATATAGAAGCTAGTGGGAGTGAAAAAGGAGATGTTTTAACCATAAAGTTAAAGAACATGTCCCTTGGAGTCAAGAAACGAAAAGGGAAGGAAAAGTCCCAATTCAAGAAATCGTCAAAGAAACATGACAAGGGAAAGGGGAAGGCCGTTGAGAATGGCAATCCCAAGGCAAAAAGTATCAAACTCTCCGAGGCCGAATGTTTCCATTGTAATGGGAAGGGGAATTATAGGAGGAGTTGTCCCAAATACTTGGAGGATCTCAAGGAAGGGCGTGTGACGCCTATTGGTATGATTTCCTCTCTCTATGTTATAGACATTAATTATGATTGTACTTCCACTTGGGTACTTGATACCGGATGTGGCTCTCACCTTTGTAATCATTTGAAGGGTTTAAGGGATGTGCAAGAAAATGGTGATGTGGATCTCCGCATGGGCAATGGAGCTAGAGTAGTCGCCGTTTCCGTGGGGACCTATGTGCTCACTTTAGCTAGTGGTTTAGAGTTGTATTTAAAGAAGTGTTATTTTGTACCAACTTTAACCAAGAACATCATCTCCATTTCCGCGTTAGACGCGGAAGGCTTTTGTTTTATGATTAAGGACAAGTGTTGTACTTTTTCTTTTAATGATGTGGTTTATGGCAAGGCCATTTCAATTGGAGGCATTTATGTTTTAAATGATGTTAATGATGTTTATCATGTGGAAACTAAAAAGCTCAAAATGGGTGTTCCAAACGAATCCTACCTTTGGCATTGTCGTTTAGGCCACATAAACGAAAGACGCATTAAGAGACTTGCTTCATCAAAAGTGCTCAAACCATTTGGTTTCGAATCTTATGGTACATGAGAGTCTTGCCTTTTAGGCAAGATGACTCGTGCACCTTTTGCGGGAAAAGGGACACGAGCTAGTGAGGTTTTGGCTCTCATACATACGGATGTGTATGGACCATTAACCATCACCGCTAGAGGAGGTTTTCACTACTACATTACTTTTACTGATGACTTAAGTAGATATGGGTATGTCTACTTAATGAAGAACAAGAGTGAAGCCTTTGACAAGTTCAAAGAATTCCAAAAGGAAGTACAGAACCAATTGGATAAAACGATTAAGACCCTACGGTCCGACCGTGGTGGTGAATATCTAAATTATGAATTAGATTCACACCTAAAAGATTGTGGTATAGTATCACAATGGACTCCTCCTGGCACAACGCAATTAAATGGTGTGGCCGAAAGGAGAAACCGAACTTTACTAGATAAGGTTCGGTCTATGATGAGTCTAACTGAGCTTCCTAGTTCATTTTGGGGTTTTTCCCTCTTGTCTGCAGCATTTTCACTAAATCGAAGCCCGACTAAAGCGGCCGATAAGACTCCAAATGAGATATGGACAGGGAAAGTCCCTCATTTATCATTCATGCGTATTTAGGGTTGCGAAGCATACGTTAAGATCAAGTCTGACAATAAGCTTGCACCCAGGTCTGACAAATGTCTTTTTGTAGGATATCCAAGGGAAACACATGGCTATTTTTTCTACAATAAACACGAGAAGAAAGTGTTTGTGGCTCGTGATGCAGTCTTCCTAGAAAAGGAATTTATTTCTAGGAGACAGAGTGGGAGAAAATTTGAACTTGAAGAAGTTCGAGAGCCACAAACCGAGAATGAGGTAGAGGAGAACGTGGAGGATAGCATTCCCTCTTCCTCTGAAACGGTAATTGTTCCTAGAAAGTCAAGTAGGATTTCTAATCCACCTGATCGCTACCTTGGTAACATCGAAGAAGATGGTGTTTTGTTACTTTTAGAAAGTGATGAACCCACTACCTACAAATCGGCCATGTCTAGTCCCGACTCCTCCCTTTGGCTAGAAGCCATGCGGTCCGAAATGGATTCCATGTACGAGAACCAAGTATGGGACATGATGGATTTACCTGAGGGAGTGCGACCCCTTAAGTGTAAATGGATATATAAAATTAAGCTCGGCGTGGATAAACATGTGGATGTTTACAAAGCTAGATTGGTGGCAAAAGGTTTCACCCAAGTTCATGGTTTACACTATGACGAAACCTTCGCTCCAGTCGTTATGCTTAGGTCCATTAGGATATTCATAGCGGTTGCCGCATTTCATGATTATGAGATTTGGCAAATGGATGTCAAAACCGCCTTCTTGAATGAGATTCTAGAAGAAGAGGCGTACATGATACAACCTGAAGGTTTTGTGGATACATTTAACCTTAAGAAGGCGTGTAAGCTTAAAAAGTTCATCTATGGTCTTAAGCAAGCATCTAGGAGTTGGAATCATCGCTTTGATCATGTTATTAAATAATACGGTTTCACGAGAAGTGTGGAAGAACCGTGTTTATACATGAAGTTTAGTGGGACTAAGGTTGCATTCCTTGTCCTTTTTTTTTAGCTGAAATGTGAGTATATATATATATAAAAAACCAAAAGTCCATATACAAGGAAAGGGGTTCAAACCCCGTCAAGCTCAAAAATAAACCATACAGCAACCAAACCTACTCAACCATTTTCTCATTACTAATCAAAGCAGCTAAGCCATCCATTGGTGCTGTGATGCAAACCAGGGCCTGCTTTGCTGCGTTCTCTTCATCCTGCAATATCCTCAATCTGTTTGGCTACAAGTTCAGGCCTCATAACTGAGTGCTGCAGTCTTGTGTTGTTCCTCTGGTACCAAATAGTTTATAGATAGGCATTGAAAACCATAGTCATTGCTTTCCACTGTAGACTATTTTTCCTCCCATTCTGGAGCTCATTAATATTAGGGAATGATCTCCCCAACCAGGTAGCAACAGCTGCCCTGATTTTGCAGCTGTAAGTACATTCATAGAAGAGATGAGCCATCGTTTCAGGTAGCTCCCCACAGATTAAGCACAAGTTGTCCTCACAAAAACCAAACTGGTACAGCCTGGTTTTAATATTTAACCCTTCTTGCATAATAAGCCAAGTAATAATTGAATGTTTGGGTACGTTCCAATTGTTCCATACCAGAGAACGCCAATCTACCTTGGGATGTTGATTGCAGAGCCATCTATATCCATTCCTAAGTGTATAACCCTTCTCATCAGGCACCCAACAGTTCTCAACAAATCCCTCCTTCAGTTTATCCTTAGTCTTGCATATATTTTTCCAAGTCCAAGGAGAATCTGCAGGAGGAGAATATGAATGCCAGTTCTCTGGTTTTTCAAGGTACACATTGCTTATCCACCTTATCCACAACCTGTCAGCTTTGCTATACACCCAGTTCACCAGTTTCCCTACAGCTGCCCAATTCCAAGCCTCCACTTTCTTAATTCCTAATCCACCAGCATCTTTAGGTATTGTAACTCTATCCCATGATACTAAAGGTACTCTGTGATAGTCAGGACTCCCATCCCAAAGATAACTTCTGCAAATTGCTTCTATTCTCCTTATCACAGCTTTGGGAATCAAGAACGTAGTAGCCCAGTAACTGTGAAGAGTGTTTAGCACTGAATTGATGAGGGTAATCCTGCCTGCATAAGAGAGTTTCTTGGCCCCCAAACCTCTAATCCTTCTTATAATTTTTTCAGTTAAACAACTACAGTCTTTCTTGCTCAATTTACCTGGTTGTATTGGAACCCCCAGATATCTGAAAGGCATTGTGCCCTCCTGAAATCCAGTGACTCTCAGAATATCAGTTTGTAGCTCAGGTAGCATACCACTGAAGAAGATATCAGACTTTGTATTATTCATTCTTAACCCAGAAGCATTAGAGAACGAAGTGAAGGCCTTCATAAAAAGTATAATTGAAGGAGCATCTGTAATACTCCGTATTTATAAGTCTTGGGGTACTCTATCGAGTAGCCCTTACTCTGTCGAGTAAGGGTAAGTTGCGAAATAAAATAGTTTCTGACCTGTTGGGTACTCGATCTAGTAGCTGGGGCACTCGATCGAGTAAGGGGGTACTCGATCGAGTACCTTGGGTACTCGATCGAGTGTCCGGTTTTACGGGGAGTTTTCTCGGGTTTTGTTAATTATGCGATTAAGGTATTTAAGTTCCGTCGTCATTATTCTAAACCACTTTTACAAAACCTAAATTCCTGTTTAAGAGAGAAAGCAACAAGTTCATCTTCCTAATCGCATTCTTAGCAATTCCCGGAGTTCAGACGGTCAGTTCTGGTCGTTGTTTATATTGTTGGGTTCCTTGCGTCGAGGGTAAGATCTATGTACCCTTTTTATTGTTTTTCCCTTGATTTGGTTAAACCCTAGTTTAGAGATTGGGGGTTTTTATGTGTAGTATGTGATTGGTAGCCTCTATGTGTTGTATGATAGGAGGAGGGTTCATAGAAGAGGCTTTTTGACTCAGCAGTAGAGACCGTCTGATTGTGTGCATACCAGGTAGGATTTCCTACTCAGTATTAGTCCCATAATGGGATGTTGATTGATGTATTGTATTTGGTTGTTTGATATAATAGTTGGGTTGTGATTGTGGTTGTGATCGTTGTTGATGGTTCGCGAGGCGTGGCCTCTACCGAGTGGGGTCACTTGCGGGAGTGGCTTCACGCCCTAGTTTCGCCTTCCGTGGAACCCGCCACGGGAGGGGATGTGCACATTAATGGACAGGGTTATCGCTCACTATGTGGAGCGGGGATTTGGTGGGTACGGCTGCGGTCCCCCATCGGTGGGTGGGTCCAAAGTGGACGGTCGAGTATTGAGATGATGGGAATTGGTTGGTTGTGTGTGTGTGTGTGTGCAGTTAAGTTGTCTGTTTATCTTATTGTCGTTATACATGTTGATTGTGTGATTAGTATCGACCCGGTGTTGTTTTGTAAACTGCGGTGATCCATTCGGGGATGGTGAGCAGATATTGAGCAGGTATTGAGATGAGTCTTTGGGATAGCTGGGATGCCACGACATGATGATAGGAGTCTTCATTGTAGCCTTTAGTTTATTTACATTTCGATTAGAACAGTCGGTTTGGAATCATGTATCGTACTTTTGGTTTGGTTTTGAGGATTGTAACTATTCGTTAAACTATTTATATTAAACGTTGTTTCTTCATTGTTGTTTGATTATCATTGCCTCAGGTAACCGAGATGGTAATGTCTTCATACCTGAGTGGTCCTGGTAAGGCACTTGGAGTATGGGGGTGTTACAAATGGTATCAGAGAGACGATCCTGAAACCTGTAACCAATGAACCTAATGAACATAGGGAGTCAATTAAAATGAACCCGGGGTAAAAGTTGTAGGAGCTAGTGCAAAGGCTTGGGAGACGTCCTAAAGTCGCAGGGGTCGCCCTACAACTTTGAACCGGTCACATGGGGGAAGTGTTTGTCGAGTCGTATGTGTGTTTGGTTAACTTGTGTAAGAATGTGGTGAAATGTGTTAATTGTTGGGTGTTGAAGTAGAAAGTTGAGCATGTGAAAAAAAAAAAAAAAAAAAAAAATAAACAAAATGGTGATATGTGGGAACTTGTTGATGAAGATGATAACATGTTGGATGATTTACAATGTGGCATTTAATAACCTGATGAAACGATCTCGTAGATAGTAGAAAGATGCGTAGCATGTTTATTATGATATAATGTGGTTTATAAGTTTAGCATGTTAGCATATGACGTAACATGCGGGTAGCTTTTATGCATTAGCGTGACTCGATCGAGTGGGACTGACTCGATCGGGTGGGTTTTTAACGATTTTGAGTCCAGAATCGCGTTTTTGGGTACTCGATCGAGTAACTAGGGGTACTCGATCGAGTAGGGGGTCACTCGATCGAGTAGCCTAGATACTCGATCGAGTAGGTAAGAGATCGAAGGTCCGTTAGGGGGTCGATGTTTGGGTACTCGATCGAGTATGTTGGGCACTCGATCGAGTAGCCCGTTACTCGATCGAGTGGGTCTGGGAACTCGATCGAGTAGGTTCTGGGGGTCGTGTCTTCGTGTTTTGAAGTTTAGTACGTATGTTCATGTCTACCCTTTCTTATATATGTATAGTTTCAAGATGCCGCCCAAGGGAACTGCTTTGTATGCGAGAGCTGAGCTTATGACCGTGGATGACATCGTTAAGATGTTAGAGAACCAGGATGCTCTTCTCCGAGACCCTAAAGAAAGTGAATGAGGACAAGAATAAGGATAAGGAGAAGGAGGTTGATCATTCAAAAATCAGCCTCTATATTGCGAGGTTTAACCCGAAAGAATACAAGGGAGTTGGGGAGCCTAATCTTCTTGATAGTTGGCTGAGAGAGATGGAGAACATATTAGACTTGGTTCATTGTCCTGATGAGATGAGAGTGGAACAGGCTGCGTTCTATCTGAGGGAGGCAGCAGGCAAGTGGTGGGATTCAGTGAAGGTGAGTGCTAAGGAGATATATACAAACCAGGGCTTACCTGCTATACCTTGGGAGGAGTTTCGTAGGGCTGTGAGGAAGGAGTTTGTACCGGAACATGTGAGGAGTAAGATGAGAGAAGAGTTTGATGGTTTTAAGATGACTCTTTGAGATGTCCGTGGTCGAGTACTACAGTCATTCAATGAGAAGTCTAGGTATCCGAGGATATGGGTTTGAGTGAGGAGAATCGGCATTGCGGTTTGAGAGGGGTTGACCCCTAAGATTATGGATAAGTTACCCGTGGGGATCCTTGCGATGTTAAGGAAGCTTATGAGAGGGCCGGGAGAGCGGAGGGTTGGTGGAGATGGCTCGGGAGAGGTTAGGTGGTGAGAAGAGGAAGTCTGAGAGCGAGGGTGGTGGCCAATCGAATCACAAGAAAGGCAACCACAATCAATCTAAGGGATTTTCTTCTCGGGTCCGGGTTTAGTTTGGGGCTTCCTTTGGGCGTGGCCGTGGAAGTGTGAGTAATAGTTGGGCAGTTACCTGCTATAGCTGTGGTGGTGTAGGCCACAAGAGACATGAGTGCACAAGTGCACCAGGGATCTTCGAGAGACCGCGCAGAGTTTCGCGAGCAAAGACCGGGGTGGATCATGGCCAAATCGGGAAGTCGAGTTACCAGAGTGGAGGCAACCGCAATGGCGGTAATTCTTATCAGAAACCACCAGCGAACAACAACAACAATCAAGGGTCGGGTGCTAAGCCGACCACCCTCGCCAAGATCTTGTCCAGGGAGGTGGGCAGAAGACCAGTGGCAAGTTATTCATGATGGAGAAGAAAGCAGCTGAGGAAGATGCGCACGTTATCACTGGTACATTCCTTGTTAATGGTATTCCTACATTTGTTTTGTTTGATTCGGGGCTTCTCGTCGTTTGTGTCTTCGAGTCATGTCAAACAGTTGGGTTTGAGAGTATATGAGTCTGTTAGTGAGCAAGTTTTCATACCTTCGGGTGAGTCTGTATCGTGTGGGAGATTGTTCAGAGATGTATCTTTGATAGTTGGGCAAGTTGATTTCCTTGTAGACTTGCTAGAGTTTCCTTTTAACGGTTTTGAGATGATAGTTGGGATGGATTGGTTAGGAAAGTATAAAGCTAAGATAGACTGTCATCAAAAGAAAGTGTCCTTAAGAGGTCCTAAGGGTGTTAGTGTGTCTTATCGTGGGTTTCTAGTCAAACCCAAAGTTAAGTTGATTGCAGCTGTTACCTTGAAGTCTTATCTGAGGAAGGGATGTCCTTTGATCTTGTGCCACGTGAGAGATGACCGGATAGAGAGTCCGACAGTTGATGAGATACCAGTGGTGGGAGAGTTTGCGGATGTTTTTCAGAGGAGATTAGGGGTTGCCACCGAAGAGGGAGATAGACTTCACTATTGAGTTGAAGCCGTGGGGGGGCCGATCTCTAAGGCACCGTACCGTATGGGTCCTAAGGAGATGGAGGAGCTTAGGAAGCAGTTGGATGATTTAATAGAGAAGGGGTACATTAGACCAAGTGTATCGCCTTGGGGAGCACCAGTTCTTTTCGTGAAGAAGAAAGATGGGAGTTTAAGGTTGTGCATAGATTACAGGGAGCTGAACCGTGTGACGATAAAGAACAAGTATCCTTTGCCAAGGATAGATGATCTGTTTGATCAGTTGAGTGGTGCAACAGTCTTTTCTAAGATTGATTTGAGGTCGGGGTACCATCAGGTGAAGATTAGAGAGGTGGACATACCAAAGACAGCTTTCACGTCGAGGTATGGCCATTATGAGTATGTGGTGATGCCGTTTGGGTTGTCTAATGCGCCGGCAGTGTTTATGGATTTGATGAACAGAATCTTCAGACAGTTTTTGGACCAGTTTGTAGTGGTATTCATCGATGACATCTTAGTCTACTCTAAGACTAAGGAGGAGCATGAGGAGCATTTGAGAATCGTGTTGCAGACTTTGAGGGATCATGAGTTGTATGCTAAGCTGTCCAAGTGTGAATTTTGGTTAGAGGAAGTTGCTTTTCTGGGGCATGTGATCTCTAAAGATGGGGTAGCTGTGGATCCGGCGAAGATTGAGGCAGTGACAAAGTGGGAAGCACCGAAGAATGTTCTTTGAGGTTAGGAGTTTCTTGGGTTTAGCTGGATACTACAGACGGTTCGTGAAAGATTTCTCCAAGATAGCTAGACCGATGACAGCGTTGATGAGGAAAGAGAACAGGTTTCGTTGGGATGAGAGTTGTGAGACGGCGTTCCAAACATTAAAGGAGCGTTTGACCACGGCTCTAGTCTTAGCATTACCTGAAGGGAGCGAGAACTTTGAGGTTTATACAGATGCCTCGAAGAATGGGTGGGACGTGTGTTGATGCGAGAATGGCAAAGTGATTGCCTATGCTTCTAGGCAATTGAAGCCTTATGAGGAGAACTACCCTACTCATGATCTGGAGTTGGGTGCAGTGGTGTTTGCTCTCAAGATTTGGAGACATTACCTTTATGGAGCAATCTTTAAGGTATTTTCTGATCACAAGAGTCTCAAGTACATCTTCACGCAGAAGGAGTTGAACATGAGACAGAGGTGGTGGATGGAGCTGATTGGCGCTTATGACATGGAAATCATCTACCATGAAGGGAAAGCCAATGTTGTAGCTGATGCTTTGAGTAGGAAGAGTGTACATTCCCTGTGTACAGCTCTATCTTTGATGAGGCTGAGGGATGAGGTAGCGAGTTTTGGGATATATATGATGCAGAAAGGAGATGCCATGGGTGATATGACAGTACATCTGGATTTTTATGATGATATTCGGGATAAGCAGGCTTTGGATCCTAAGATAGTGGAGTGGAGAGCTGGAGTAGAGAAAGGGACAGTGTCCCGGTTTTCATTCATACCAGATGGTAGTTTGAGGTTTGATGGTAGGTGGTGTGTTCCTAATGATGAGGAGTTGAAAAAGACTATCATGACAGAGGCACATTGCACACCATATTCAGTTCATCCAGGTGGAGACAAGCTATACAAGGATTTGAAGAAAACGTTTTGGTGGCCTGGGATGAAGAAAGAGACAGCTGAGTTTGTGTCCCGTTGTTTGACATGCCAGAGAGTTAAAGGGGAACAGCGACGACCACAAGGTAAGATTCAGTCTTTAGAGGTGCCTGAGTGGAAGTGGGAATCCATTTCCATGGATTTCATTGTGGGTTTGCCGAAGAGTCAACAAGGTAACAACATGATTTGGGTGATAGTGGATCGTCTGACCAAGTCAGCTCACTTTGTTCCAATGAAAGATACATGGACTAAGGCACAATTGGCTATGGCCTATCGAAAGAACGTGCTTAAGTTACATGGAGTCCCTAAGGACATAGTGTCTGACAGAGATGCGAGGTTTATATCGAGGTTTTGGAAGGAGTTGCAGGAATCGTTGGGAACAACTTTGAAGATGAGTACAAAGCATTTCATCCTGCTGACAGACGGGCAGATCGAGAGAACAATCAAGACTCTTGAGGATATGTTGCGAGCTTGTGTGATGGATTTTGGTGGTAGCTGGGAGCAAGAGGTTGGACTTGATAGAATTCTCTTACAATAACACTATCACACCAAAGTATAGGTATGGCACCGTTTGAGGCTTTGTATGGGAGGAGATGTAGGAGTCCAATGTTGGACGATAGTCTTTGAGGCAAAGTGGTTTTAGGACAGAGATGGTGGAACAGATTAAGATGATCGGGGAACGGATGAGAGCAGCTCAGGATCGACAAAAGAGTTATGCAGATCTACATCGTCGGGACATAGAGTTTCAAGTTGGGGACAAGGTTCTTTTGAAAGTGTCTCCTATGCGTGGGGTTATGAGATTTGGGAAGAAAGGCAAGTTAAGTCAGAAGTTTATAGGGCCTTATGAGATCATAGAGCGAGTTGGGGAAGTTGCTTATCGCTTTGGCTTTACCAGTGCACTAGAGAGAGTGCATAATGTGTTTCATGTATCGCAGTTGCGGAAGTATGTGAGTGACCCGTCACATGTGTTGGAGGCAGAGAGCTTAGAGCTAGATGAGTCCTTATCATATCTTGAGGTGCCTAAGCAGATTCTAGACCGAAAGGTTAGAAAGGCTAGGAGTGGTGAGACAGTTTTGCTTAAGATCATGTGGTCTAACCACGAGACCGAGGAAGCTACATGGGAGCCAGAGGAAGCTATGAAAGAGCGTTACCCTTTCCTTTTTGATCAGGTATGTATGGTTACGGGGACGTAACCTTGTTTCTTTTAGGGGGGTAGGAGATGATCGCGAGCGTTTTTAAGAGTTTTTACCCCTTTTATATGTTGTGTCGGGATGTTTGTCGGGATGAGTTGGGTTAGTATCATGTTTTATGTTGAATTTTGTTTTGGTTGCTGAGTCGGGAAGGTTATGGAAGTACCTTTGTTTAGTAGTGGTTTGAACTTCGGGGACGAAGTTCCTTTTAAGGAGGGAAGACTGTAATACTCCGTATTTATAAGTCTTGGGGTACTCTATCGAGTAGCCCTTACTCTGTCGAGTAAGGGTAAGCTGCGAAATAAAATAGTTTCTGACCTGTTGGGTACTCGATCGAGTAGCTGGGGCACTCGATCGAGTAAGGGGGTACTCGATCTCACCTTGGGTACTCGATCGAGTGTCCGGTTTTACGGGGAGTTTTCTCGGGTTTTGTTAATTATGCGATTAAGGTATTTAAGTTCCGTCGTCATTATTCTAAACCACTTTTACAAAACCTAAATTCCTGTTTAAGAGAGAAAGCAACAAGTTCATCTTCCTAATCGCATTCTTAGCAATTCCCGGAGTTCAGACGGTCAGTTCTTGTCGTTGTTTATATCGTTGGGTTCCTTGCGTCGAGGGTAAGATCTATGTACCCTTTTTATTGTTTTTCCCTTGATTTGGTTAAACCCTAATTTAGAGATTGGGGGTTTTTATGTGTAGTATGTGATTGGTAGCCTCTATGTGTTGTATGATAGGAGGAGGGTTCATAGAAGAGGCTTTTTGACTCAAAGAAGAGAGACCGTCGATTGTGTGCATACCAGGTAGGATTTCCTACTCAGTATTAGTCCCATAATGGGATGTTGATTGATGTATTGTATTTGGTTGTTTGATATAATAGTTGTGTTGTGATTGTGGTTGTGATCGTTGTTGATGGTTCGCGAGACGTGGCCTCGGCTGAGTGGGATCACTTGCGGGAGTGGCTTCACGCCCTAGTTTCGCCTTCTGTGGAACCCGCCACAGAAGGGATGTGCACATTAATGGACAGGGTTATCGCTCACTATGTGGAGCGGGGATTTGGTGGGTACGGCTGCGGTCCCCCACTGGCAGGGCTGGTCCAGTGGACAGTCAGTATTGAGATGATGGGAATTGGTTGGTTGTGTGTGTGTGTGTGCAGTTAAGTTGTCTGTTTATCTTATTGTCGTTATACATGTTGATTGTGTGATTAGTACTGACCCCGGTGTTGTTTTGTAAACCTGCGGTGATCCATTCGGGGATGGTGAGCAGATATTGAGCAGGTATTGAGATGAGTACTGGGATAGATGGGATGCCACGACATGATGATAGGAGTCTTCGGCTGTAGCCTTTAGTTTATTTACATTTCAGTTAGAACAGTCAGTTTGGAATCATGTATCGTACTTTTGGTTTGGTTTTGAGGATTGTAACTATTCGTTAAACTATTTATATTAAACGTTGTTTCTTCATTGTTGTTTGATTATCATTGCCTCGGGTAACCGAGATGGTAATGTCTTCATACCTGAGTGGTCCTGGTATGGGGGTGTTACAGCATCCCCTTTGCAAAACATGAGAAGATCATCTGCAAACATCAAGTGGGTAAGCTTTAAATTCTTGCATAGGGGATGATAGTGGAAGGTCCATCTCTCTGTAGCAAAGGTAATAAGTCTAGTCAAGTACTCCATACAAATAGTGAAAATTAGAGGGGAGATTGGATCACCCTGTCTAAGCCCTCTTTGCCCTTTGAAATATCCAAAATTGCTCCCATTCACGACCAGAGTAAAGGAGGTGGACTTAATGCAAGCCATGACCAGATTTGTGAAATGAGTAGGGAAGTTGAGACCAGAAAGAAGCTGCTCCACAAAGTCCCATTCTACAGTGTCATAAGCTTTCTGGAGATCTATTTTGAAGAGACATCTAGGAGATACATGGCTTCTAGCATACAAATGCACAATATCCTGACAAATTAAAACATTCTCAATAATTGACCTGTCCTGGATAAAAGCTCCCTGATTGTCATGAATAGTATCAGGTAATACAAGAGCCAGCCTGTTGCATAGGAGCTTGGATATAACTTTGTAGATCATGTTACAGCAAGCAATAGGTCTAAATTGCTTAACAGAAGTAGGCCTATCACACTTAGGGATGAGTGTAATATTTGTGGCATTGATCTGTTGGAGGATCTGACCTGTATTAAAAAAAAATCTACAACAGCTACATAGACATCCTTCCCTATCATGTCCCATGTATCCCTGAAAAACCCACTGGAATAGCCATCAGGCCCTGGTGCTTTGTCTTTAGGAATAGAGAAGACTGCTTGTTTCACCTCCTCATAAGTGACACTGCTATTAAGAATTGCAATATGTTCTGAGCTGCATACCTTGCCCTTAGCCAATATAGCAGCTTTGACTTCCTCAGTTGGACTCTTCTTACCTAGCAGGTCCTCATAGTAGGCTAAGAAGGCATGCTCAATGGTTTCAGTATTAGTGCAAAGTTTTCCTTCCTTATCTTCAATTTGAATAACCCTATTTCTGAAGCATCTCTTCTTAATAGCAGAATGAAAGTAAGCTGTATTTGCATCTCCCTCTTCCATCCATTGGACTTTTGATTTTTGTTGCAGGAAACTATCCCTGGCTTTTCTCAAATTTCGAAGCTCAGTCATGAGATGCACGTCTTCTGCAATAAGCTCAGCACTTTGACCAGTGGCTGCAATCTGTACCAGAACTTCAGCTAAGAGGTATGCAGCTTGGCTAGTCTGATTTTCAATATCAGAGAAGCATTTTTTATTTAAAGCTTTGAGTTTGTATTTCAATTCCTTCAATTTTTTTGTCAGACAGAACATTTTTGTCCCTGTTATTGGCCTGTCCTAAACTTCCTTCACAGTTGGCAAGAATGCAGAAGCACTACTCCACATATTGAAGTACTTAAAGCTTCTAGCTAGCTTTCCCATTGTTCAATTTTCTATTACTCACCACACATGGTGTTGCTCATTGGGAATGATATTCCATCGCTCACTTCCGTTAAGGAGTGGCTAGGGAAACACTTGCAAATGAAGGACTTGGGAGTGGCACAACGAATCTTGGGTATCCGGATCTATAGGGATAGGTCCAAGAGGATACTAGCATTGAGTCAAGAAGCTTATATTGACAAAGTTCTTGACCGGTCAATATGAAAGACTCCAAGAGAGGATTTCTACCTATGGGCCAAGGGATTACTTTGAGCAAGTCACAGTCTCCCTCTACCGATAAGGAGATTGAACACATGAATACCGTCCCTTATGCTTCCGTTGTTGGGTCTATCATCTATGCTATGACTTACACTCGTCCCGACGTTGCGTATGCCTTGAGCATGACAAGTCGTTATCAAGCCAAGCCTGGTGAGAGTCAATGGATAGCCGTAAAGAACATCCTAAAGTACTTGAGAAGGACTAAGGATTCGTTCTTAGTATTTGGAGGAGAAACTGAGTTGCGTGTAAGAGGTTACACGGACGCAAGTTTCCAAACCGATCGGGATGACATGAAATCCCAATCCGGCTATGTGTTTATGCTTAATGGAGGAGCTATTTGCTAGAAGTGCTTCAAGTAAAGCGTTACCGCAGATTCTACAACAGAGGCTGAGTACCTTGCAGCGTCTGAGGCTGCGAAGGAAGCTGTTTGGATTAGGCAATTCATGGAGGGACTAGGAGTAGTCCATTCCGCCAAAGATCCTATCACTCTATATTGTGATAACAGTGGAGCTATTTTTCAAGCCAAAGAGCCTAAGTGTAGTAACAAATCTAGACACATTGAAAGGAAATACCATGTAATTAGAGATTATGTGGAAAGAAAGGAAATTGACATTTATAAGGTTGGGAATGAGATGATAATATTCTTTGATCCTTTAACCAAGCCTTTATCAAAGGCTAAGCATGATGGTCATGTCGTCGCTATGGGATTGAGACGAGTACCAGATTTTATTTAGATTATGGATATGTAATAATTGGATAGTGTATCTCTTATTATATATATGATAATCACATTCATTGTTTTCGCATTCATTCTTTTATGAATCTTTTATTTAGTGTGACTAAATTTTAAATACCTTGTTTATCTGAATAAGTTGTGGAGACAATGTTGAACACTATTCAAGTGAATAAGATGAACATTGTATTTTGTCCCTAGTTACTTAATGAGGTGACGTCTCGGAGTGACTAGATTGTAAGTCGATTGATGGTTGTTCAACACCATAAGGTCATATGTGATGACTGGTCGATTACATAGGCAGAGTGTGTGACACTTTGCCGGACCATGACCATTTAGAGAGTCCCTAAGTTCTATTATAGACGCATGGTCGTGGCGGGAATCTCTAAGATGTTCTAATGAGTCGATTCTTTTGACTGGAGACTATTATCTGAGCAAGTGCAGTTTTCGAGTGACTTTGGTTTTTGTCCTAGGTCGTGCCGTGAAAGGAGGCCAAAAGGGCATTTACTAGGTCATGGTGAGCTGTATTGTGCAATAGGATAGATAGGGTATACAAGAATTGTCCACCCACGTTGGGTAACTATATCTCAAGGCCACTCGAGGAGTTAATGACTACAAATGCGTGGCCACGCTCGGAATTAATCTGGGAGAGATTTTTCCAGTCAGGTAGTCACACTCCCGATCAAAAAAACCACTCGCGATATGTTCGTGTGCAAGTGCGACCTTAAAGACACCTTGCATTGAGTGAGAAATTAAAACGGACAAGAGAATTGGTAGCGCACACCTTGTGTCGGACAAGTGGGAGATTGTTGGAGTTAGTGTCCTCCACAATAATGCGTTTACATAATAAATCTCATTAATGGAATATCATCAGATATTTAATTATTTGATCCTCGTCAGTTGATTAACATAAATCGATAACGGTTGGCTGACTAGAGTTTGACGTTATTGTCGTGAGACGGCGGTGATCAACTGACCCCTTTCGGTCACACCTATAGGAACGAACCCCAATAGACAACTAATTAATTGTATGAGATACAATTTATTTAGTCCCTTGATTTGTAGACTAAAAGGTTAGTCAATTATTTTAAGAGAGAATTCGAGTTGCGAACTCGAGGAACGGCAGTTATTATTATTAATTATGTGATAATTGAATAATAAATTTTGGGAGACGGGTTTTCGTTAATTAATTGGTAATTCACTAAAATTATACTAATTGATTAATGTGATTAATATTAGTACGTAAATAATATGTGTAGTGGTACACGTATATTTACGGAGTGATTTGGACGAATTAATTATGGAAGTATTTAAACATGAAAAGATGTTTAAAATAAAATTACACGTATTTGTGCGACAAATATAAGAACCAACATGGACCCGTAAATGGGCAAGTGGACCGTGTAAAATAGAGTAGTGGATGATTAGTAACATAATCATTTCACCTTACTTTATATACTACCATAAGTTATCTTATATTGATTTTGCATGTGATGTAAGATAAAATAATATAAGACAATTGAACACTCTTCCTCACCTAACACTCCACCCCACCGGTTTTGTCCCCCATATAGACCAAAATTGTTGTTCATTTTTATCATTGACTTGTGCACTTTGCATGTGATTTATTTGGTCTTCCTCTCTCTAAAAATAATACACATCTCTACTAAGATTGTTAGTATACATATTAATATTTACTAAGAGAGTTAGTAATATTAAAATATTATCAAGGGTATAATAATAACAAGTTTCTAGTTAATTACTTGTTATTATTTTTGGGTTAAGTTCTTGGGTGCATCTTGAAGGAGATCTTCTCTTTGAAGATTAGTAAGGAGGATCATCCATTTGGTATAAGATCAAGAACAAGCTAGTAAGGTGAACTAGTTTGTGCCCATTTTACCACAAAATCAATGTAAGGAAATTGTTTTTCCTTAAACTTTCATTTTTATGCTTTTATATTAGCATGCATGTTACATAGATCACTTAAATGATAAATTATGAGATAATTTAATTTTTATTAGAGAGTCTAATATGGATCTATGATCTTTCAGAAATGAGGACCCAATGAACTTAAATTTGGGTGATGGTATATGTAAATTATTGACTTTAGTTTCCGTCTGAAGTATGTTTATGAATTGGGTAAATTGTTGATGTAGTATATGAGGCCGTCGCATTTTTAGTTTGGAGGAATTTCTAGTCCTATGGTTACTTGGTTGTATGAATTGGATAATTTACATGGTTTATGAGTAGCTCAATCTCCTTGTCTAGGCCAATTACTTGTGATTAATTGTACCATGAATTAATTAGTTGGAATTAGTTGAGCTGATAACAATTGAGCAAAAAAATGGTTTGTTGGAAATTTGTAAGTTATGAATTTTCCGTCTCATGTGCAATTGGGTAAATGGTTGTTGTAATTGGTAAACCCGTCTTTGGTTTTCAATTTAGCACGGCTAGGCAATACTTGGCCACGGCCTGAGCAGTGACACGGCTGGCCTAGGCAACGGATGGGCATCAGCCTGAGCAGCGGCTGGCAGCAGCTTGGGCAGTGGCCTTGTAGCCTGGGCAGTGGCCTTGTAGCCTTGGTCTGCCTGGCCTAGGCAGCGTATGGCCATGGTTGAGCCGTGGCCTAGCCTCATGTTGCGTGCCATGTTGAGTTAGTTTATATTCGTGTTTGTATTATTTAAATCCCGTCTCGTGCGTTATAAAACGTAATTCGTTGAATATCGTCCATTATTATATATTCGTCACATGTTTTATAAGTGTGTACTTCATTCATTAATTATCTCATTTCTATGTGGAATGCCATGTTTTCATCTTAAAATGAGTCCAATTTAATTATTTATAGTTTATAAGTAATAAATGGTTTATCTTACATTTGAGTCATTTAGAATTAAATTCTTGTTTTTCTTATTATAAATGGTTCATTTCCGTTTATTTGCATTTTTTTATTCAAGTGACAAGTATTTTAGAAATAAGTTGCTAATTCACGCTTATTAGTATAAATTGGCATGGAATAAATTACTTGGTTCATTAATTGCTCATTTCTCCTATTTTTCTCATTCCAAGTTGATTCATGTCATTTTGTGTATTTACTTGGTTGAGTCGTATTCTTGTAGAAATGCCATAATACCATCGTATATGCTTGACATACATTTTCGCCCTGCTTGTGCTGTTCTGGCAAGTACGGGTTTGACCTACTTGTGCTGTTCTGGCAACTACGGATTTGGCCTACTTGTGCTGTTCTGGCAAGTACGGCTTTTGGCCATTCGTGCTGTTCTGGCAAGTGAGTTTTATCTTAGTTTTTCCGCCACTTTCGTGCTGTTCTGGCGATTGGGGTACTCGGTCTCCTTAGTAGTCGAGTCTTGGGTGCGTGCTGTGCTGGCGTACGTCGAATCGGGATGTACACCCGAGAATCTGCAGATTTAGACTAAGACCGTATTATTATCGTAGTCCTACCCGGGGAAATTATAGTCTAAGAGTGATAAATGTCTTGCATTATTTTAATGGTTACTTTAGTCATATCTCCTTGAAATACGTGCTCGTGGCTAAGTGGTCGTGTCTGCTTCCTTGTCTTTCTTCTCCCGTTATTTATTGTTGCTTATGCCTTACTCACTTGTTTATTCCATCATTTCTTTTTCCTTGTTGGTTTAAACACGTAAGATCCCATGTTTAGTTATAATTCGATTCAATCATATCTTACCTAATATCATTATTGTTTGTGTTCTTTGTTATGTTCGTTTTGACATTTTGTGGCTGGGAGAACCTTGAGTTACTCCGCACTAACTGTGGCTTTCATGTTTACATGATTGACAGGTTGTGATGATGCATCTACGGGATTTAGACGTGTGAGCTAGCGAGCACTTTGGCCTTGTAGTCGGTTTATTAGGATTGCTTAGATTCACCTTTTATTGTATTGTCATTCGAAGGATATATTTTCCCTCACCTTGACTATCACGTTTGTATAATTTAATCTTTATTTCCGAAATCTTTATTTGTGTTTTGAATGTTAATGAACCCGCGCTCTAAATTTTAAAAGATTAAAAAAATTTCTAATTTCCTCTTGAATTTATAAGTTACGATTTCCGCGTTATTGCGGGGGTTCACAGTTGGTATCAGAGCCTATGTTGCTCCCGACGCACACACGTTTACCGTAAATTTAAATTTGAACTTGACCTGGAATAATAAATGAGATATGGGTAGAAATAAGGACCTATGTTGGTAGTCTCTTTGTGTTTGCTTCGTTGTAGGTTCTAACATGTTTGTTGATTGTCAATTATTTTTGTAATCTTGGATCAATAACCGTGAGCTTACCTACGTGAAGATCAAGACTTGGTGCGTATTGCCGAGAATTGAAGAGTTGTTCAACCTTTGAAGAATGCTTCTGCTCACTCGGAGATATTTCTCGTTCTTGTGTACCTTGCATCGTTCTTTTATTTCTTGATGCTTCTTGCTTCTTCTAAACTCTCTTTTCTTTTTCCTTGGAAGTTACTCTTGTACTCCCAATTTGTCCTTTGTTCCTTGCTAATCCTCCCTTGACGCGTTTTTGATAGTTTTCTTTCTTTTGTGGGATGTTAACCTTGGTTGGATAATTTGGCTTTGTGGAGTTTGTTTGTGGTTGACCCATAACTCTGGTTTTGAGAGGTTGTGACGTTGGAAAGACTTAGGTAGTGTGATGAGATATACTTAGTGATTCTTATACCTAGTTCCTTGATAAAGTGAGTATATTTGATTGGTGGATTTTGTGTGTTAAGTGTGAGTTGCCTATGATACTAAGGTTATGGAACTTGGCCTTGTTGTTTATACTTGCAAGTTTGAGTTGAGCTCGAGGATAGCATAGTTGGTATATTTTTGTGAGTGTTGTGATGGTTACATAGGAACCATGTTAGGTGAGGGTTGTTGCTAGTTTTGGAATCTTATTTGGGTATCCACTTTGCGGTAATGAGGATTAGTAGCCAGAGTTCTTGAGATGTGATTATAAGTTAGGATTGATAGATGTTGAGCTGAGATGAGTTAGATGTTTTGGGTGGTAGTCTCGCGATTTGGAGAATGTCACCATCTATGCTTTAGGTTTCGAGAGTATAACAAGATCTCTTTGGGATGATAGAATGTGCAAAAGAACTTTTGAATTTGGATTTTGATCACGGGTTGTACCATTTTGAGAAATTCATATAGTTGACACTAGTTGGATATGAATATAGTTTTGACCTTGATCTCGTGGAGGTTGTTTGTGGATCTTTGAGGATTTGGAGTGGTGAAATCACACTTATAGTGAAGTACCTTGTTTCAAGGAATAGTTTAGGATGAAGTAACGTAAGTGTTTTGAGGAAATCCTTGGGAGTGATGTGGTCATGAGTTTTGTTGTTAGGAAGTTTTCGGAACCGTTTAGGATGACGTTGTTATTTGAGATTTGAGTACCTGGCGTTTCCTTGTTGCCTAATCTCCCTTTTTCTTTGACCATAAGAGTTAACGTCCATACCTCTCTTCCTCGCTTCATCTTGCTCCTCCTTTAAATTTGATGCTGATAACTTATAAAACTCTATCTTTGACGTCCTTGTTGATTTGACTTCAATTCTTACCCCTAGGAAGTTCATCATAACTCTTTTGTTGGTTAAGTTTGGATCCTCTTAGCGTACTTTGTGTTTATGATGTCTAAGTTACTTTTCAATTTGTACAATTTCTAACCACTTCAAACTACCATTTTTGGTTCGTTGTCAAAAAAAATTTATATTATTCTTACAGAAATTAGGGACGAGTTACCCCCCCTAATTTCCCTAAATGCCATCACTGGTAATGCTGCCTTTCAGACAATGAAAGTTACAGGGAAGGTTCGTGTTAATCCCTTGAATATACTCATAGATTCAGGGAGCACCCATAATTTTTTGGATGAAAAAACAGCAAGAAAATTAGGATGCAAAATTGCTCCAAGTTATCCTGTAGCCATTTTTGTGGCTAATGGTGAAAGCCTTTACAGCAAGTCTATGGTTAAGCAATTTAGTTGGCAGCTACAAGGGGAAACATTCCAGACTGACATCATGTTAGTACCCTTGGGAACCTGTGATATGGTGTTGGGTGTGCAATGGCTCTCTTCATTGGGACCTGTGCTGTGGGATTTCAAGCAACTTAGGATGCAGTTTCAGTAAAAGGGGAAGAAGCATGTGTTGAGGGGAGGAAAATTGGGAGCAGTGGACTGGGTAAATGACAAGCAACTGCAATCATTCATTGTCAAAGGTACTTGTAATATGGCAACAGCTCAGTTATTTGCACTATCTGTCCAGTCCTCTACAGACGAGATTCAAACACAAGAAGGTAACCCTGTACTTTCTACAATACAAGCTATTTTGGATGAATTTGGTGATGTCTTTAGAACACCCACAGAACTGCCTCCCCATAGAACCCATGACCACAAAATTCATTTGAAAGAAGGAACAACACCAATTAATGTAAGACCTTATAGATATCCTGTTGTGCAAAAGGATGCCATTGAGAGTATTTTGAAAGAAATGTTAGAATCAGGTGTTGTCAGGCCAAGTCAGAGCCCTTTCTCATCTTCTATTGTGATGGTTAAAAAGAAAGATGGTACATGGAGACTTTGTATTGACTATAGAGAGTTAAACAAGTACACTGTAAAGGATAAATTTCCAATCCCTGTCATAGAGAAGTTGCTAGATGAATTACATGGTGCTGTGATTTTTTCTAAGATTGACCTTAGATCTGGATACTGGCTGATTAGAATGCATCCAGATGATGTCCCTAAAACTGCATTTAGGACACATGAGGGCCATTATGAATTCTTAGTCATGCCCTTTGGGCTAACTAATGCCCCTTCAACATTTCAACACCTTATGAATACTGTTTTCAAGTCTTACTTGAGGAAGTTTGTGTTAGTGTTCTTTGATGACATATTGATTTACAGTATGAGTTTAGAAGAGCACACACATCATGTTAGGATGGTTTTATCTGTCCTTAGGCAACATACCCTATTTGCTAAAATGTCCAAATGTGTGTTTGGAGCACCTGAGGTGGAGTACTTGGGACATGTGATTTCTGCTAAGGGGGTGTTTACAGACCCTGCCAAAATTAAGGCTATGGTAGACTGGCCAGAACCAAGGAATGTGAAAGAATTGAGAGGATTTTTGGGCCTCACAGGGTATTATAGGAAGTTTATCGAAGGATATGGGATTATAAGTAAACCTTTGACCAATTTGTTGAAGAAAAATGGTTATAAATGGGATGCTACATCTACTGCAGCATTTCTGAAGTTAAAAGATGCAATGACTAGGGCACCTGTTTTGGCTCTCCCTGATTTTTCAATAGAGTTTGTGGTAGAAACAGATGCTTCAGACAAAGGCATGGGGGCTGTGCTTACGCAAAATGGCCATCCCATTGCTTACATCAGTAAGGCATTCTCGCAAAGAACCCAAGCTAGTTCCACCTATGAGAAAGAGCTGCTAGCTGTCATCGTTGCCATTGAGAAATGGAGGCATTATCTGAGTGGAAGGCATTTTAAAATTAAGACTGATCATTTAGTCTTAAGTACCTCTTGGAACAAAAAATAACAACAGTATTTCAAAGTAAATGTTGACCCAAGCTTTTGGGATTGGACTATGAGATTGTGTATAGGAAAGGGAAGGAGAATGGGGCTGCAGATGCTTTGTCCAGAGTTAATGGGGGTGAGCTGATGGCCTTGATTCTGTCACAAATTAACACTGATCTTAAGAATCAAGTTCAAGGCAGTTGGCAGGATGATGAACAATTGCAGGCCATGATTCAAGAATTACAAAATGGGGGCACTAAAGCTCACTATTCATGGTCTCAAGGGGAATTAAGGAGGAAGGTTAAGCTAGTGGTTGGAAACAATGAGGAATTAAAACAGAAGATTATCTCTTTATTACATGATGTAGCAGTTTGGGGTCATTCTGGAATCCAAGCTACTCAGAAGAGGATTACCACCCTATTCTACTGGAAAAAACTCAAGAAGGATGTCAGGAATTACATTAGGAAATATGGCATTTGTCAACAATGCAAGCCTATTTTGGAAAAACCAGCAGGATTATTACAACCACTTCCTATTCCACGAGCTATATGGACTGATATCTCAATGGATTTTGTGGAAGGCTTACCTAGATCGCAGGGTAAAGACTCTATACTTGCGGTGGTGGATAGACTTAGCAAATATGCACACTTTGTGTTGTTAAGCCATCCATTTTCTGCAATATCAGTAGCTCAATTGTTCTTGGACCAGATTTTCAGATTTCATGGTATGCCTAAAACTATAGTATCTGATAGAGACAAAGTGTTCATCAGCACTTTTTGGAAGGAGCTCTTTAGGCTGCAACAAGTGGATCTTTTAATGTCATCCAGTTATCACCCACAAACAGATGGCCAGACTGAAGTGGTTAACAAGTGTCTTGAGACATATTTGAGATGCATGACAGGAGAAAAACCGAAAGATTGGGCACATTGGATTCCATTAGCTGAATGGTGGTACAATACCACATACCACTCATTTGCCAATACTACTCCTTTTGAGATTGTGTATGGGCAATCTCCAAATCTCCACTTACCTTATGTTATGGGAGACAATGCTGTAGAGTTAATTGATAGGAGTTTAACAGCAAGGGAGGAGTGCCTCAAGATGCTCAAGTTTCACCTCAAAAGAGCTCAGGATAGGATTAAGAATCAAGCTGATAAAGGGAGGGTAGATAAAGAATTTGCAGTGGGAGATCTGGTGTATGTTAAACTGCAACCTTACAGACAGATGTCCTTGGCTTTTAGGGCTTCTGCTAAGATATCTCCTCGATATTTTGGTCCCTTTCCCATCATTGCTAGAGTTGGAAATGTTGCATACAAGTTACAGTTGCCTCCTGAAGCAAATATCCATCCTGTGTTCCATATATCTGTACTAAGAAAGCATGAAGGTCCTCTGCCATCAGTGTGTTCTGTACCAGATATTGATGAGCAGCAACAACTAAGAGCGGAGCCTTTTGCCTTACTGGACAGGAAGTTGGTCAAGAAGGGAAATCAAGCAGTGGTATATGTTTTAATCCAGTGGTCCAATGGTGATGTGACTGATGCTACATGGGAGCCTTATGATGACATTGCAAAAAGATTCCCTCAGTTCAATCTAGATGCAGCTTGAGGACAAGCTCAAATTCAAGGGGAGTGGATTGTCATGAGCATAAATAACTACCATAACAAACTGCTGAGCTGGCATAACAGAATTGCTGGAAGTTAGGGCCAGTTAGTTAGAATAAGTTAGTTAGTCAATTGCTATAAATAGGCTTAAGTCATTCATTATAGAATCATCTGTTGTATTATATTCTCTACACTTCTTCCTCTAAATTCTCCATTAATCTTGTAATCATCAAGCTTCCATTAATAAAACTTTCTGCTCGATTGTGTTCTTCAAATTGGCAATCCTGCAATTAGTTTCTCGAATTTCTTCGAATTGATTCCTAGAAGTTCATTCCATTGGACTACTAAAGATTCTTACTTTATATTGATAGTTATTAATACTCTATATCGATAAGTAATTTTATTATTGGGATATGAGTTATGTTTTGTGAATCACTAGTAGAAAAAACCCTTATAGTGGCGGTCGAAAATGACCTTTTATGGCGGTTATTGTTTGAAAACCGCCATCATAGGTATTTTAATAAGAACTTTGAATCACAAACCGCCACAACAGGTTAATATAACGTCAGTTCTTGTTAAAGAACCGCCACTAAATGTAATTATGACGTCGGTTGTTAGTAATGAACCGTTACTAAAGTTGAACTAATAGTGGCGTTTCATACTTAAGAACCGCCACCATAAATTGATATTTTAAAAAAAAAATTACTACCAAAATTTTGGTAACAATGACCTATAAATTTGACAAGTCAAATAGCAATATAAACAAACAATACAAACAAAAGAATGTCAACCAAGGAACTTGCATATTATCCGATAGAACAATAATGTCGATGTTTTTACATCCAAGTATATAAATAATCACATACACGCCTTAGTTAATAAACTAGTCAGCATTTCATGTTAATGGATGCAAAATACGGACTTTGTCTACGATAAACCCCATCAGTCAAGTAAAGATCACCAGCTTGAAAAGTTGTCAAGCCACCCATCCCTTTCGAATGTGAGCCATTCGAGGATAACTTGGCTGCACAATAAAGAAGCCCGGCGATGTAAGTGACAACATCAAAATGCTATTTTAAGACACCGACGAGAAAAAGTTGAGTTTTAAATAGTAAGCAATTAAACAGCAGTATACTCTATTCACCAAAAAAAGATTAACAGAGGGCAAATGACTAGAACACTCTAGATAGACAAAGAAAGAACACCTATCATAGTCAGGTAGGCCACATTCATGAAGTATAAATGACATTTGAATGCATCTAAACAATCGACCACACAGTTAAATAAAGAAGCATCAATGTCATTCTGAAACAATTACCAGGCCTATATTCTTACCGCAAAGCATAGAACACTAACAGGTTTGTCTGAAATAGCTATAAGAACTTACCGCAAAGCATAGAAAGGAACCAGTTTACATTCATATTCAAGCCAATAGTAAATTGAGCTATCATCTTTTACCTCTATATTCACAAGAGCCAAATGAATAGCTGGGGCTAATAATATGATAAATGTTAACTTTTGGATGACACGTAATAATACGACGTCCAAAATTGCATCAATTCAATGTTACTTGATAACATAGTCATAGAGTCATAGTCCCAAAAAAAATGAGAACGCAACTAATGCTAGATTTAAAAGAGCAGGTAATGAACTCACATTGATGTCATTTAGGTACCTCTCCTTCTCCACCCTTACAATCTGAAATTTTCAAAATCAACTGATGAAACTTGAAAGCTTGACGAAAAGTAGAATGGCTAATTAAGTTTCAAATAAAGGAGAAGTTCAGTTAGTCACTCGGTTCACTTGTATTCACTATATTTCCCTTTTAGAGATGCAAAAATTAGAATGACCAACAAAAAGGAGAAGGCAGTCCTACTATTGATAAAATAGTTTTCTTTTTTTTTTAACACAATATAACTTTGAATTCACAAACATCAATACATGGACACCCAAATAGCAAAAAATGGGGAAAGTCATTACACACTTTTGTCCAATATATCCGGATTTAGAGCCAATATTGAAGATCTATCAGTGGATGGTTATAAGAAGAAAGATGAAGGGAGATGTACCATGAAATGAGTCTCAATTACCTGTGGCATAGTAGGAGGCTGTCGTTTTGCTAATTAGTACTCTCAAATAGCAGTACAAATCAGTGACGAACATACAGTTCACATCGATTATCAATGACTGAGGCGAAGACCATGATAGAGGCGACGAAATTTTACTGGGAAATGGTTAGTGCAATAGGTTTATAAATACAGGAAAACCGGAAAAAAAAAGTTGTACATCAAGAGTACCGCAAAAGATTTATAAATATCAGTAAGTGCTCCAACTATGACTTGCATAAATGATATATCTTTTAAATTCAAGTCAATTCAAAATAGTTAGTGCATTTTAAACGAACAAATGAAGATACAGCAAAAACATACCCAAACAGGAAAAAGAGTTGCCAAGGTCTCAATAATATTTTCATACTCACTTATTTCCTTTGGGGAGCGCTAGGAATATCTCCGGAGTAATCTGTCGCTGCCTTGCATAAGAGAAGAGAACTCATACATGGACATCTAGTCAGCTATACTATTGTTACCATATAAGAGTAAGGCGCAAGTAAAAGCCAATCCTCGAACAATGGTGAATAATCGTGCCAAAACAGTTTCACAGATGATAAATTGGTGAACTTAAGAGAAATATTATACATATGCACACCTTGTTTTGCAAAGTTAACAATTCCGTCACATGGTCCAAGTAAATTCCCTGACATTGGCGAAGCATTAGAAATGGGGAGATGAGTCCTTGCTCCACTGGAAAGTACCAATATCTTGCCACTTTGCCAGTATCACTATTGATCATCTCTTGGCTTCAATCTGCTTTTGTTGCCTGAAATTTCATAAAGCAAAGAGTATTCATTTACAGACCAGAGGCCAATGCTATCCAATTTTAGCTAAGTTTATTTTAAAAAATATGGCCGAATACAATGCTGAGTGATTGAGACAGAATTAGGATGCGGTTTTAAGAGAGGATGAAGCCACTCATGAAGGAGAAACCCTTAATCAGTAAATGCTACTCCTTTACTGGCCCTTCATTTTCCATACATATCTCTAATTCCGTGCTAAATATGATTGATACAATGCAACTATGATTTACATACAGTTTACATAAATGTCTGCCAAGCATAATAATTAATGTAAGCTCCTTCAACTTTTACATGCACGTTTGGTACATGATGCATAATTGCATGTACTAGTGGACTTGCTTATGTTGTGTCCTTAAATGCTCACACACCCCCTCAAACAACTATCACAAACGAGTAACTACAACCAGAAAAGTAGTTTGCAATATCGAAAATTATTGTATCGTATTTTGCAATTAGCCAATTACTATCAAATCCTGTCAATCACATGTCATTATTTAACCAAGACAACATAAAATAATTTAACCAAAGACATGATGGAAATGAGACTTACCATTTCATAATAAAGGTTGTACTGGTGCCAGAACTCCACTGGCAATGTCCAGTTGAGACTGGCTTATAGATAATCTGTCATTGTTGGATTATATGTTCCGGCAATTCATACTATCCATGCACCAGTGCTGCACCACTCCAGCCTCGATTGATTTCATTGCTGAGTTATCGGCTGTAAGATGATAAATATCTTATCACTAGATTAAATTTTGAAAGATAAAGTGCTAAATTCTCTCTTAAAATTTTCTAGTGACTTTTTTTAAGCTCAAATCTAAGACAACAAATCATTATTGCACCCACAATGCAAAGGGGAAGCGAAACTTCTCTAGATACATGAAGAAAAATTTTCAAAAGAACTGGTATCCCTCTTTTTGCTCAAGTATCAAGTTTATGTTAATCATGGCCACTACAAAATAAAGACAGTAAGCTTAATGGATAGAGATAGAATGGAAACACTGCTTAATTACCTGCCTCAAAATTTTTTATCGTGATCTAGCTCGATTTTTTTTCTGTGCAGGCCATCCATCAATCTGTTATAGGAGGCAATATCAGGAAGGTATTCTCTATCCAGCATCTCTTCAACCAGGCGCTCACCCTCTTTTATTTTACCTTCCATTGTGTAACCAGAAACTAATATCTTAAATGTCATTGCATCGGCAGCTAAACCCTTGCTGGAAGCCAGCAATCTCAATCTGTCACCTTCAGCAGTTCTTCCTAGATGACCGGCATCTTGAAGAAGACAGTTAAATGTCACGCTATCCAAAAGAATGCCCTCTTTTAGCATCTTCTCAGTCAATGTCAGCGCCTCTTCTAACCTCTGAAATTTCCTCAAACCTTCTATTAAGGTGCTACAGGCAATGAAGCTAGGAGCTTTTTCTTTCTTCCACATCTCGTCGACGACCTCTAGTGCTCTACCCACATTGGATTCACAACAAAGCCTCTCAATTAAGTCAGAGCTATCAAACCCGTCAGGCAAAACCCCTTTCTTCACAAAGTCGATCAGCAGATCACATGCCATCGATTTCTTTTTTACCTGACACAGACCAAATCGATTACGAATATAATGAAATATACCTGAAGTCCCAAATGGATTTTGATAACAAATGGGTCGAAAATTGTGCGGTGTAGCCGGAAACAACAAGGAGATTGATGGTTGTCAAGGTCACATCGGCGTGAGAAGGAAATGGATGGTTATTGAGGGCGGCGTGAGAAAATGGAGTCGACAGTTGGAGATTGAATTGAGGGGATTGTGAGGTTTAATTTGGGGGTTGAGGAAATGAAGAAGGCGAAAGAAATGTAAATGGGTTTTGTAGGTTTTTTTTTTATTTTTTTCTATTAAAGTCGGTTTTAATTTAAAACCGACACAAAAATATATAATGGCGGTTTTTTAGCCCAAAAAATTATAACTTAGTATTAACTTTTTGCGTCATTCTTAACACCGGTTGTTAATATAACCGCCACAATTGCCTTATGGTGGCGTTTTCTATTTAGAACCGCCATAAAAAGTATCAGTTATCACGTCGGTTCTTACATAAACCGCCACAATAGACCTCTTACATATATAAAATTTGGGTTCCCGCCAATTTATTGGGCTTTTCAAGTCATTTCTATTAGAACCGCCACGATAACTGCGTCGTGATAGGGGTTTTTTCTACTAGTGAATGGAGTATTTGAGACGGGTAGGTTATTGATATATTATGGTTGTGTGAGATCAGTAAAAGGGTATGAACTCGGATTAGAATGGTGAGTTGTAAGATAATGGAAGAGCGAGGACTCGAGAATGTGCTTTAAATTGGGACAAGTGACAAGAAATGTGATTGAATAATTATCATGGCAATTGGTTAACAATTTGGTAAACTGTTACTTGGTAATTTTGTCATTATCTTAATTTAATGAATATACAACGTATGGACGAAGAGGATTGTGATCACTGGGATCGTTGATATTATTGATTTTGTATTGTATTTTAATTGTCGTTCCTTTGTTATTGACTCGTGGGTGAGTAGCTTAGAGTTTTACTCCAAGTGTTGAGCAATTCCTTTAATGGAATATTTGACAATATCGATATTGAAATTGAGATGGATATTGGTTACTGGTATTGAGTTATGAGTTATGGGGCCGTTGTGCCGAGTTATGTTTACGGTCTAGAGCGACCATGGTTATTGACTTATTTGAGTTGAGATCGATATTGAGATGGAAATATTTTTTCGCGGTTTTATTCCGCTAGTTCACTCACCCCTTGTCTTCGTCTTAGGATCGACGATGAAAATTTGATACGTGGTTACTTTGGATTATTATATTATGAGACGGTGTAATGAGTAAGATGGAGTAATGAGTTGAGATTGAGCTAATTATTGGGATGAGGGTGTCTATTATATTGTGGAGTAGCTTTGAGCTTGAGATTAGTTTATGGGGAGTGTTTTTATTATTCTCCATGTTTATTTTTATTTTTACATGTCTGTGTTTCCACGCCATGACCAAAAACTATTCTGCTTATCTTGAGATATTATCTGTTACTCAGGTTTCCGGCTGACGTGTTTTCTCCCTTTTGGGCTACTCGTCATGGGGGTAGTTTGTTTTTGTCTTCTGGTTTCATTTTCAGGTTGCTTCCGCTAGTTGTTCAAAAGGATTTGTTTTCAAGTCAGGTTTTATTAGAGACTTTGTAAAAGTTTTATTTCATTTGCGATCTTGTATATTTTATTTTAAACTTTTGTAATAAGAGACTTTGTATATTAATTATAATATCTCTGTATTTCGGCGAGTTTTATATATAAATATTAGTTTTAATTTATCCGAAAATCAGGGGTATTACAATATGGAGGATTCCGTTTTACTTACGGTTAGAATTCCATCTTAAAATCGTCCCGAAACAGGCCGTTTTGGGCGAGAATTAGCAGGCAATGTAGACTGTTTTTACACGGCTAAAATGAAGACCCAATGAACTTAAATTTGGGTGATGGTATATGTAAATTATTGACTTTAGTTTCCGTCTCAAGTATGTTTATGAATTGGGTAAATTGTTGTTGTAGTTTATGAGACAGTCGCATTTTTAGTTTCGAGGAATTTCTATTCCTATGGTTACTTGGTTGTATGAATTGGATTATTTACATGTTGTATGAGTAGCCCAATCTCCTTGTCTAGGTCAATTACTTGTGTTTAATTGTAGCATGAATTCATTTGTTGGAATTAGTTGAGCTGATAACAATTGAGCAAAAAAATGGTTTGTTTGAAATTTGTAAGTTATGAATTTTCCGTCTCATGTGCAATTGGGTAAATGGTTGTTGTAATTGGTAAACCCGTCTTTGGTTTTCAATTTAGCACGGCTAGGCAATGCTTGGACACGGCCTGAGCAGTGGCACGACTGGCCTAGGCAACGGCTGGGCAGCAGCCTGAGCAGCGGCTGGTAGCAGCCTGGGCAGTGGCCTTGTAGCCTAGACACTGGTCTGGCCATGGCATGCCTGGCCTAGCCAGCGGCCTAGGCAGTGGCTAGGGCTGGGCGGTTGTGGCCCTAGTCACGTGTAGAGGTATGACCATGGTTGAGCCGTGGACTAGCCTCGTGTTGCGTGCCTTGTTAAGTCGGTTTATATTCGTGTTTGATTTATTTAAATCTCGTCTAGTGCGTTATAAAACGTAATTCGTTGAATATCGTCCATTATTATATATTCCTCACATGTTTTATAAGTGTGTACTTCATTCATTAATTATCTCATTTCTATGTGGAATGCCATGTTTTCATCTTAAAATGAGTCCAATTTAATTATTTATACTTTATAAGTAATAATGGTTTATCTTACATTGGAGTCATTTAGAATTAAATTCTTGTTTTTCTTATTATAAATGGTTCATTTCCGTTTATTTGCATTTTTTTATTCAAGTGACAAGTATTTAAGAAATAAGTTGCTAATTCACGCTTATTAGTATAAATTGGAATTGAATAATTTACTTGGTTCATTAATTGCTCATTTCTCCTATTTTTCTCATTCCAAGTTGATTCATGTCATTTTGTGTATTTACTTGGTTGAGTCGTATTCTTGTAGAAATGCCAGAATACCATCGTATATGCTTGACATACATTTTCGCCATGCTTGTGCTGTTCTGGAAAGTACGGGTTTGGCCTACTTGTGCTGTTCTGGCAACTACGGATTTGGCCTACTTGTGCTGTTCTGGCAAGTAAGGCTTTTGGCCACTTGTGCTGTTCTGGCAAGTGATTTTTATCTTAGTCTTTCCGCCACTTTCGTGCTGTTCTGGCGATTGGGGTACTCGGTCTCCTTAGTAGTCGAGTCTTGGGTGCGTGCTGTGTTGGCGCACGCCGAATCGGGATGTACACCCGAGAATCTGCAGATTTAGACTAGGACTGTATTATTATCGTAGTCGTACCTGGGGAAGTTATAGTCTAAGAGTGATAAATGTCTTGCATTATTTAGATGGTTACATTGGTCATATCTCCTTGAAATACGTGCTCGTGGCTAAGTGGTCGTGTCTACTTCCTTGTCTTTCCTCTCCAGTTATTTATTATTGCTTATGTCTTACTCACTTGTTTATTCCATCATTTCCTTTATCCTTGTTGGTTTAAACACGTATGATCCCATGTTTAGTTATAATTCGATTCACTCATATCTTACCTAATATGATTATTGTTTATGTTCTTTGTTATGTTCGTTTTGACATTTTGTGGCTGGGAGAACCTTAAGTTCCTCCCCACTGACTGTGGCTTTCATGTTTACAAGATTGATAGGTCGTGATGATACATCTACAGGATTTAGACGTGTGAGCTAGCGAGCACTTTTGCCTTGTAGTCGGTTTATTAGGATTGCTTAGACTCACCTTTTATTGTATTGTCATTCAAGGGATATATTTTCCCTCACCTTGACTATCACGTTTGTATAATTTAATCTTTATTTCTGAAATCCTTATTTATGTTTTGGATTTTAATAAACCCGCGCTCTAAATTTTAAAAGATTCAAAAAAATTTTAATTTCCGCTTGAATTTATAAGTTACGATTTCCCCGTTATTGCGGGGGTTCACAAATATAATTCACAACATTTTGTAATTATAATTAACTATTCATTCTTATCTCAATTGTTTCATAAACAATAATCAATTTTAGTAATATAACATTTTAATTACTAAATTGAATCTTATTTAATCATATTACAATAAGATATAATATTCTCTCTTATATATCAATTTGTTCAACTTAAGGATTTAATCAATCTGTATCGTCGTACAATTGATTAACTTTACAATTGAGGGAATCGTCCTTTAGGTGTGACCTTAAGGGATCAACTAATCACCACCGTCAAAGGACAGTAATGTCAAACTCTAGTTAGCCAATCATTACCGATTAATGTTGATCAGTCGACTATATAATTGAATCATCCCTTACGTATTCTTATTAAGAGATTTACTAATGTGATCGCACTATTGTTGCGGACACATACTCCAACAATCCCCCACTTGTCCGAGACAAGTGTACGTCACCGATTCTCCTGTCCTATTATAATCTCCCACTCAATGCAAGGTGTCTTGCAGGTCGTTCTTGCAAGTGATCATATCAAGAGTGGTTTTCTCGATCTAAAGAGTAACTGTTTGATCGGAATTATCTACCATAGATACCTTCCGAGCGTGGCCACGCATTTTCACTTCACTACTCCTCGAGTAGCCCGAGATTCAAAATAACCCTGACAAGGGGGTGGACAATTCCTATCGCACTATTCCCTTTGACTAGCCACAGATTATCATGACCCAAAACATGCCCATTTGACCTCATTTACGAAGTCGTAGAGCATAATTTAAAGTCACTCAGAAACTGTGTCGACTTGGGTGAACAGTCTCTAGTCAAAGAATTGACTCAAAAGAATAATATAGTAGCTCTCGCCACGACCACGCTATATGAATTACCAGAACTCTATAAGCGGTCACTGCCCGACAGAGTGTCTCTTACAGTCTGCCTATGTGATCTACTAGTCATCTCTTATGACTCTATGGCACTTGAACTTGCTATCAATCGCATCACACTCTAGTCACTAGGAGACGTCACCTCATATAAGAAACTAGGGGTCAATACTATATTAATCCAGTTTACTTTAATAGGGTTCAATATTGTCTCAACAACCTATTTGGATATAATAAAGTAATGAAAGAGTTTGTAATTAAACTCTAACGACGAATGTGTTATCACATATGTAAAATTGATACAATATCAATTACTACATAATCTATAATCCATTTTTTATTTTGTATATGGTTGTAGATTTCAACTGAATTGAAATGACGTGACTTGTCATGTTAAGCCCTTGAGAAGGCTTTGGTTAGTAAGTCTCAGCAACACATTGCACTTAACTAACTTTACTATATACTTTTTCCCTTTGTTATGTATAATCTTTATTATAAAACTTTTGAGTATGTGACTAGATCCAATCTAGACATAAGCTATCTTGCCTTAGAATAGCTCCCACTGTCCTCACAGTGAATGGGATAGGATCTTCAGTTATTGGAATGAACTACCATGGTTCCTCCAATTCACAAAACCGAATCCTAATATCATCCCTTCTTTCTTGCATATCTCATTATTGCAAGTGTACTCAATTTCCGTTGTGTATATCTCATTGTTCAACTTCCTAGGACGTTTCTAGTAGATATCTTCTTTAAATAATATAGCCAAGATGGTTCTCTAACCATCCTTATGTGTTTAGAATATGGTTTTTGTGTAATTCCTTGCACATAAATCCATCTCATTTCTAAATGTTTAGCTTCATATCTTTAGTACTTCCTGAGTACTAACTAATGAACTATCTGGCTATATAGAGACTTTTCTCAAAGATTCGATTTGTAACTTCTTGTCATACTCCAAGTATACGAAATTTAAGAATGGTAATACATCTTAGCATAATGAATTAATCCCGCAGCGGAAGCAATTGGATTCAATTTCTACATGTTCAACACCTTTCAACTTGTCAAGATTCTTATTAATATAAGAATATTAACTTTATGCTAATATCCTCTTAGATCTATCTTTATAGGTCTGGATACCTTAGAGATGTATTATTCTTCTCCTAAGTCTTTCATCACTCACAGTGATCAATATGGCATTCACATATAAGACTAATAATACCACCCTACTCCCACTAAAATTCATGTATAAACAAAACTTCTCGACATTTCGAGAAACGTTTATCACATGATCAAAACATACAATTCAACTCCTTGACTTCTACTTAAGACTTCTTCTTAAATTCGCATCCTACCTTAGGATAGTTGCGATTTACAAAACTCATGCAAGATGATTTTAAAATCCAACAGTCAAATAATATTATTAAATCTGAATTTAACGAAGCGTTGCGATTGGTGTAAACCTCTTACAACCAATCAACCAAGTTATAGAAACATCTTTACATTTATGCTCATTCCGGACTTTTGCGGAATTGAAACTAGATAAAGCATCTTAATAAGTTATAGGTTTGTTACTTTTAAAAATAAAATCTGTCCACGTTAGGTTTCGAAGAAATAATTACTGATTTTGACCAAGAAGGAACATCTTCCTACGTCTTATTCTTAGTTTGTGGCTCTTGAACAATTTCTCCCACTCTGTCTTTAAGAAATAATCCTCTTTTCTCAAAAGACAGCATCACGAGCCACAAACCTGTTGTTCTCGTGATAGTTGGGTTATAAAGCCATATGCTTTCTTCCGAAACAAGCTACAACTTAGGTACCATGCCTAATCATATCTCATATGAAAAGTAGATGATTGCTTTAATCATGTTTTGTTTTAGTGGAAAATTTAAATGCCAAACAAATTTTATAACAGAAACTACCTCCAACTATATTGTCAAGATTCAATCATATCGTAATGAAAGTGAACTTGTGATACCATATCACTCTCTATTTCGTGTAAAATAAAGTCATTACTTCATGATTCTCATCCTAAACAAAGTACTAATACTTTGGTATTTATACTTCATAAGAAGAATTCATTGAATTTATTCAAAGAATTTCTCTTCTTACCTCATTAAGTGGATACCAGGTATCTACCTAGTTCGTCGGTAAAAGAGAAGAAGTAATAATGACCTTCTCAGATTGAAAATATATTCGACTATACACAAGATTCGTACATTTCATGAGATTCACAATCAAATGGTGTGGGATACTAGTCAAAACTAGTTATAATGCAACTTTCAATCAAGAAATGAGTAATAATTTGGGATCACCAACTCGAGTCTTATATAATATATATGACATTTATTTTAGTTTGAATATAATTACCTTGATATGTATGGTCTCACCATAAACTTAATCATGGTATGTTACGGCACAACGCTTGTTTTAATTGCATAATTGTGAAACCCTTTGTGTTTTATACAAAAACTTGAATTATATTCTTATTGAGAGTTGGTGTACATCATAATAATTATTGAGGTACATTTCTAAATACAAAACTAAAATGAGTACGCTACAACATTCATATGTTCATGGATGAAATGACAACTACCCTAGTTCCATTCATGCAAATTTTTGAACTTATTCTTGCTAGTCGTCGTACGATTATTCAATGTTAGGATTCTAAGGATTATCAAAACCCTCGGATTGTGTTATGAACAAATCCTCCTCTAAATACCCATTTAGAAAGGTGGTTTTGCCATCATTTTGCCATATTCCATAATCATGAAATGTGGCAATTTCTAACATCATTCACAAATTTGTATCAAATACTCATGAGGTGGTAATTGGCAAGAATGCAATGTCAATGTCATAGATATTCAAGAAGGAATATGTTGGAGTCACACGACCAACTTCCTAGATCTTTACTTATTTGGGGTTTGTTTCTCTTTTAGTGTCTAACACCTTCTCTTTCTTATCTAGTTCTATCCTTAACGATTTAAGATAGTTACTTACTTCTTATTGCTCCTACAGACTTCAAGAATTTCTACTTGATGAAGACTTATCTTCATATAAATTCTTAGTTAATCCTTCACAAGGATGAACTCTATTGTGGTATTTGGTCAATGAAAATTTTTGACAAATCAATTTACCAATTTAACATTGTCATGTTCTTAACAACTTAAGTACTTGATGACAAGTGTTTAGATTGAGCAATAAGACTTTTGAATCGTGGATGTATAGAAGATATTATCAAACCATATTTTGACTAATCATTACTTACATTCACACATCTTCACATGAAATCATACATAGGCATGTTAGGAATTTTAAGATGCTAATCTTATATGACATAGGACAACACCTATGGAGTTCTATGGAATAGAACGATTCCTATGGAACTAGTCCATGCCCTATTAAAGCGGTTCATTTGAGGATTTAGAAAGAGATTCTATTTGTCGTAAGTAATAGTGGTTTAGCGGAGACTCATGTTACAATCGAATTGATATCATATATTAATAGGAGAAATGATAAAGAACAAAACAACGAAATAATGGGAAAAGAAACATTCATCGTTAAAACTTGAAAACATTTTTGGATGTTTTTGCATTTATATAATGACCTCCACCCAATTATATAAATGATTCCGAGATCCAAATCCGTATTAACTCGGGCATGGGGAAACCGATACATCCCTCATTAATATAACTCGGTGTTTTAACTCTTTAACCGATTCTACAATTAGAACTCTCGGTCGATGAAATTACGTTAAGTTCATCTCTAGTCCCGGAACATAAGACTAGTCTTCATGTCCCGTTGAGTCCAACCAAATTTCGCGTGTAATAACTTGTTATTACCCCACTTACCCAATGAAAAATGAAAGTACCCCGAGAAACCGAATCTACCCCAAATGTCAAAAAAATTCATGAGTCCTACTATTTGGAAAGGTTAATCTCAATTTTAAATACGTGAAAGGTCTTGTCGATTTATTATCTATCACTTTTATGTGAACTATATTAGTGAACTAACGATAATTATAATCGACACGGTTGAAAAAAAACATATATATATATATATATATATATATATATATATATATATATATATATATATATATATATATATATATATATATATATATATATATATATGTATAAATTCATGTGATGTTAATGGCGATTTGGCAATGCATGCAACATATAAAGAAAAATGCAAAGCAATAAATAAATTTCCTAGTATGGCCTTTTTAAAATAGAAAATATAATATTCTATTTACAAATTTGGAAACCAGCTCCATTGGTCCCTTGAACTTCAAGTGGCACGCCTCTCAAGAACACCGTCTTCATCGGAACGCCTTTCCGAATTGCACCGTCTTGAAGGAACTTCGGAATTACAAATAATAATAAAATACATAGCTATTCCTATTATATATTTGTAACATGAAAAACTAGTAAAAAATAAAAGTGCTACGAGATCACATTAAATTACAACCGAATCGGTAATCCCTTACATTACGGGCAATACCGATTAAAACTAAGGCCATACTAAGATAAAATTACATAATTCAAAATTATATAAATAAAATATGACATTTATCATTGAAACATGCAGCATAAATATATCTGTCTAACATGCCAAGTTAATGTGCCAAATCGCCGTGCTAAAACTTATATCGTATATGATCCGGTTTTATGGAAATGCGTGATAATAACTTACTAAAATCACAAATCAATACTTAATTCAAATTTAAGCCCAAGTTAAATATCCTAACCTTCTTAGGACTCAAAAATTAGTCTTTTCTCAATTTTTTGACAATATTTCAACTCGGTTTTCTATTATTGCTTATTAAACTTCTCTTAATCATAGCAATTATAAAATAATTCCCAATAAATCATAAAAAATTGAAAAATACGAAATCACATTTTTTTAAATACTGGAATACTACCAAGATTCAAAAAACTCAATAAAATTTGCCCACAAAATATTTACAATTTACTTCATTAATAAATCGTATAAATCATAACTTTTATCATTTAATCAAAATTAAACATAACAATTATGAAAAAATCAAAATCAAAATTTTGAATATTCTTAAATAATTTACAAAATCTGGAAATGGCAAAATTTCAACCAAAAACTTTGAATTCATTTTTATGACTAATAAAGTTGCTCTTTTATCGATTTTATCACATAAAAATCAATAAACATACCAAATCAATCAAAATCAATAATACAACTTTAGATCTGATGTCCATATCATATATACAACGTTAGAGAAAAATTTCATGCCATAAAATTCATTTTAGCTATTTTTGCTAAAACTTGTCACTATTTATATCATTTTAACCATTAAAATTATAAATCATGCATAATAAATAACATTTATCTCAAATTTTACATACAATCTTTAAAATATGCATATGACCATATAATAAAATTTCGTGGCCTGTTTCGAAGTTTAACTATTTTTATTCATTTAACCTCCATTTATACCATTTTTATCACATAAAAATCATAGAACATGCAAAACTAATCACAATGATCCGAAATGTGAAATAAATTATGCAAAACATGTATGTGAGGTCATACTAAAAAATAACGGCCAGTAGTGAAGTTTAACTATTTTTAGTAAATAAAAGTTCATTTTACTCAATAAAATAAAATTATTTCACTAAATATCATTAAAATAAGCAATAATCATCCATAAATCATCAAAATGACGTAAATATATTTTAGGACCAGAATGTATAACATGCAAAAATTTTAGTGACTTTATCCTTATAAATCACAAATTTTAGTTTTAATTAAGTTACATTTAACTCGGAAAAACCAAACCGATTAAGCATGCACGACCTATGCTCTGATACTACTTGAAAGAGTTCAATAATCCTCTAATTAAACTCATTTAATTTATGATCTAAATTACTTTTGATTTAGTCATTAGACCTAGTGCATGCATAGCAAAATTGACAAGATTAGGAGAAAACGATTTTCTTACATACATTTGTGACGGAATTATGGGCACTAGATTTGGACTCTTTCCAAATCTAGATCTTGAGCTCATGATATTGGATGATCCTCCAATATGATCCCATAGTACAAATCCTCCTATTGATTGCACCAAGACTATCCCACAATACTATTAATCTTATTAACCATATAATATTAATAGTGAACCTTAAATTTTAATCTAATAAAATTACTACACATTTAGTAATATTTTCTTATTAGATCTATGAACAAATTATGATCTAAAAACCGTTTTTAGAGACAAGAGAAAGAGAGAGTGAGAAGGAAAATTTTGTGTAAGAATGAAATGATAACAATAAGAACAATTCTGTTTCTATATGGGAGAGCAAAAACCGGTGGGGTGTGGTGGTAATAGGGACCAATGCATGACTTCAACCTTTTGCAATTTTTGTCTTATCAAAATTCGTAGGGTGAGGTCTAGTTGCATAGGGTGATCATTATGTTTTTTTTTATTCAAAATAAAATAAACACAATCCACCCAATTGCCCTCCAAAAATCGGTCCACCCATAATATAGACAACCATTTCATGTTTGTCAATTGTAATATTGTCATACAATATGTCACATGTAGCATGTAACATGTTATTAATCAATTTAATTGATATTTAACAATTAAATATCATTAAATAAATTAATTAAATTACAAATAACAAATTTACCAGTAATTCATAATTACTTGTGTATAAAATTGGTCATGTTAATATAATTCACAACATTTTGTAATTATAATTAACTATTCATTCTTATCTCAATTGTTTCATAAACAATAATTAATTTTAGTAATATAACATTAATTACTAAATTGAATCTTATTTAATCATATTACAATAAGATATAATATTCTCTCTTATATATCAATTTGTTCAACTTAAGAATTTAATCAATCTGTATCGTCATACAATCGATTAACTTTGGAATTGAGGGAATCGTCCTTTAGGTGTGACCTTAAAGGATAAACTGATCACCACCGTCAAACGACAGTAATGTCAACCTATAGTTAGCCAATCATTACCGATTAATATTGAACAGTCGACTATATAATTGAATCATCCCTTACGTATTCTTATTATGGGATTTAATAATGTGATCGTACTATTGTTGAGGACACATACTCCAACAGTATGCGGACATTGCAAATTACTTGTGCGCTAGCTTTATTCCGGGAGAATTTGATAGCCAAGCTAGGAATAAATTGAAATATAAAGCAAGGATAAATGTGTGGGAAGACCCCTTCTTGTATAGAAGGTGCAATGACCGTATTCATCGAAGATGTGTTACTCATAAAGATGGTAAAACAATCCTCCAATCTTGTCATGCAACAACTTATGGAGGCCATCTATCCACTTCAAGGACTCAAGTTAGAGTTCTCCATTATGGGTTCTATTGGCCATCTTTGTTCAAGGATGCCTATGTCTTTGTTCATTCTTGTGACTCTTGTCAAAGAAAACGAAATATCGGAAGGAGAGATGAGATGCCTCTTAACAACATTCTAGAGGTGGAACTATTTGATGTATGGGGCGTGGATATCATGGGACCGTCTCCATCTTCCTTAATACATATTGGTTGCGGTGGATTATGTGTCTAAATGGATTGAAGCTATTGCCGCACCCACTAATGACTCAAGAGTCGTCACCAAGCTTTTCAAAGATTATATTTTTCCACGCTTTGGAGTGCCTAGGGCCGTGATAAGTGATGGTGGCTCAAATTTTATCAACCGCACCATCTATGCCTTGCTTAAGAAATATAGTGTTCGGCACAAGGTTGCTCTTACCTACAACCCCCAAACAAATGGGTGAGTGGAAGTGTCGAATCGTCAAATTAAGGGCATCCTTGAGCATGTGGTGAACAAGTCACGAAAGGATTGGAGTGCCATGCTTAATGATGTAGTTTGACATTGAGACTGCTTACGAAACCCCGATAGGCATCACTCCCTATCGGTTGGTTTTTGGTAAGTCGTGCCATCTCCCTCTTGAATTGGAACATCGTGCTAGATGGGCTTACAAGGAGCGCAATTATGATATAGACATTGCGGGGAACACGCGCTTTCTTCAACTAAATGAGCTCTATGAGCTTAGAATGGATGCATATGAGAAGTCCAAGCTCTAAAAGGAGAGAACCAAGCAATGACATGATTCAAAAATCACGAGGAAGAAGGTAAGTGTGGGGGACAAAGTCCTCCTTTTCAATTCAAGGTTCCAAATTTTCCATGGAAAATTGAAGTCTAGATAGTCGGGACCCTTTGAAGTGGTAGCCATTTACCCATATGGTGTTAGGTTCTTTAACCCTCTCATTAGACTAATCTAATATAGATCTAAGTTACTTATTAATTTAGATGTTGTGAATCTAGTTACATGAAAACATAAATCAGAGTAAAGAGAGAAAACGATTTTTCCTTACATTAGAATAAGGCGAAAAGTGGGCACAAGGATGGACTCCTTCCAACCTTGTTCTTGATCTATAAAGAAAAGGATGATCCTCCAATATTTCAAAGTAGAAACCCTCCTTTCAATTGCACCTAAGATTTTACCCAAATATTTTCTAGTAATATTAGCTAGATATTACAAGAAATCTAAATCCCTTAATATTATTTTTATTACTACTCTAGTAATGTAATAATAATAATATGTGGCTATGTTATTTTAGAGAGAAGCATACAAAAATTGGAACTAGAAAAATGAGCAACCAATTGCCCTTTTTAAGGGCTCTAAAACCGGCACCACTAGATCCATTTGTGGGCTATTTCTTTTTCTTATTTTAATTTGCATGTAAGAATAAGTTATGAGTGCATTAGGCTAGGTTATGTCATAAGCATGCATGTAGGTGAAATGATTATATGCATGGGGTTGATTAAAGAAAAGACAAAAATAAGATGTTGTCACACAACACCATATTTTTGACCACTTTAGAGTAAAATGGACCATTTTGATTTTGTAATGCTTGTCACACAAACATAAGAATCATTTACTTATTTATCTTACATGAATAAGTATTTGTTTGATCATATAAGAATTATAAACAATAATTAATATGCACTTAACTCTTAAGTGATAATTATGTCATTATATGAAAATATAATGAACCCTATAATGTCTAATTTAATTAATTTACAACCCTTGTAAATATAATCAATAAATTACCTCTACCTCTAAAAAATACAATACCTCGATTAATTTAACAGATTAAATTAAATTATTAAATCTTATTTAATCACATTATAATATGATATAAAATTTCATTAGTCAATCATCGCATAATTGAATAATAAACTTGCGTTGAATCGAGTTCTAAACTCGACCTCAACCAACTCACACAACTAAATATATATATATATATATATATATATATATATATATATATATATACATATATATATATATATATATATACATATATATATATATACATATATATATATATATATATATATATATATATTGGATTTGGTGATTTTGGTTCTTATGGTGAGTTGTGAGTTGGGGGAATCTCAGCCACTAGATTATATTAGAGATGAGTGGGCAAGATCAAATCTTACATGTCATATAAAATCATTGTCATTTACTTATTTTCTCTTTTTTCTAATGTTACTTTTTTTTTACTTTAATTTTTTTTCTCTTTTTTTTTACCTCGTGTTATTATGCTTTTTTTTTACCACTTTGATTTTTGTTTTCTCTTATGTTTTTCTTTAATTTACGCATTATGTTACCTTTTTTTCTTTTCCTTTTTGTACCGGATTTTTTTTACATGAAATTTTTTTTACTCTTATTTTTTTTACCTCGTGTTATTATGCTATTATTGTGCTTTTTTTACCTGGATTTTTTTTACGACTTTGATTTTTTTCTCTTTTTTTTTTTTTTTACCACATGTTATTGTGCTGTTATTGTTATTCCGCTGTTATTGTGATGTTATTCTGCTGTTACTTTGATTTTTTTTACGATTTGATTTTTTTTTCTCTTATTTTTTTACCATATGTTATTGTGTCGTTATTGTTATTCCGCTGTTATTGTGATGTTATTCTGCTGTTACTGTGAATTTTTTTACAACTTTGATTTTTTTCCTTTTTTTTACCACGTGTTATTGTGCTGTTATTCTACTGTTATTCTGTTGTTATTATGATGTTATTCCGGTGTCACTTTGATTTTTTTCACTACTTTTGATTTTTTACTTTTTTCTACTACATGTTATTGTGTTGTTATTTTGGTGTTATTGTTATTCTTCTGTTATTGTGATGTTATTCCGCTGTCATTTTGATTTTTTTACTACTTTGGATTTTTTGGACTTTTTTTAACCACATGTTATTGTGCTGTTATTCAGGTGTTATTGTGATGTTATTCCAGCGTCACTTTGATTTTTTTTACTACTTTGATTTTTTAACAACTAGTCTCAAATCAACAAACGACAGAATGCCAACCACAGAAGTCTGTGTACTCGTGTGTCGTGTGTAAGACCTTCCACATAAGGAGATGGACTAGTGTCTTATTTGAGACCATTCTCATACAAGAGTCCCTGGAATCAAAATTAGAAGCCTACAAAAATGACATCAAAGCATACTCCTCGTAATAACTAATAATCTGAATCTAATAGTCTAAGCATTAGATGAAAAAAACAAAGAAACGATTCCACAGCTGTGCAACGAAGATTTGGAGAATACTGAAGCAGCCGTGATACCAGGTCCACAGCTTTAGGGGGCATTCTCTTATGAAACACCTGAATAAAGAGTATACTGGAATCAGTAGCTTAGACAGCAGAGACAAAATGCAAGGATAATAAGGAACACAAAGCACTATGTAATTGACGAGAATAGCACTATGTAATTGACGAGAATAGGTGAACAATAACAAAACCACCAGGAGCTCTTCTGACCCGCTGTTCGCCTGTTCAATCTTCATCGCCGACAACAACCAGTCAATACACCCTCGACGACGACGAACAGCCACATCACCATCATCAACGTTGAAGAAACAATACATATTAATAAGAATGCATTCTTTATTGAATAAGACCGCTTTATGAAAACTTCTGATGAAACCGCTTTATTCTTTATTGACGAACAGCCACCCTCGACGACGACGAACAGCCACACACAGGTATTTTTTATCTGCTTTGAATGCATTCATTCATCCATTTTATAAACAACAAGAATCATTCATTGTAATCTTCATCATCATCATCAGAAATAATAATAATTATAATGAAGACGCCGATTAATAAGAAACTACTGCAACATCATAATTATCATCATAAGCAGAATCGCAAGGACGGAAAAGTTCAACCTCAAAATCGTGTACCTCTTTATTGAATAAGACCGCTTTATGAAAACATCTGATGAAACCCGTGTACCTCTTTATTGAATAAGACCGCTTTATGATAAAGATCAAAATTTAAAGCCTAAAGAGAGTCTTACAGTATAAAAGCTAAAGCCTAAACGGAGTGCTACAGTATAATAATTAATCACCCATTAACTAATTAAAGAATTTACTATTGGTCATCAATATCATACACAAGTTTATTACATCCTGGTCGTCGCGTGAAAGATATTGAAAGATGGACTAACCTCAGCCACAGATAAGTCAAGATCTGCTATAATAGCTTCTTAGTCAGGTGCTGTAAATCACCCAATTTAGTTACAAAAACAAAAACTGACATTGCTGAATTCCCATGAACAAATTTGCTTGTCCAACATTTCGTTAGATTTTTTAAATTATCTTTTCAGACTCCATCATTGTTCCTAAGCATCCGAAATTTTGAAAGTTGCTGTGACAAGATTTTGAGGCTGCAAGATCAGGCCACGATAACCGATTCTTGAACATGTTAAGAAAACAGAGATACTTACACAAGTGCCAAATACGTAAGAGCCACAAACAGCTATTAAAGTGCTCAATTTGACGAGGTCGCTAAAACTTCTGTGTTATACGGATTATCTATTTTCAGAGGTAGCGAAATCGATGACGAGTGAGTCCAGCGCTTCTCAGTTCACGGCTGTGGTTCCGGAGGCGGTGGTGGTTGTGATTTCGGCGGCGGCAGTTATGGTGGCGTAAGAATGAGGGATAAGAGATGATGATTCTAAAAAAGGATAAAGAAGAGATGGTGAGTAGTCGGTGTTTTTATGTTTGCTGTATTTGTTTTCTTAATCAATCCCAGCCATCCATTTTCTCTTATTTCAATGGTCCAGATTTCCAAACTCACAACTCACCATAAGAACCAAACTCACGAGATCCCGCCTCTATATATATATATATATATATATATATACATATATATATATATATATACATATATACATATATATATATATATATATATATATATATATATATATATATATTAGATATACATATACAAATAAAAGGGACTGATCAACCCGTATCAAATACATTTGATCAGAAATATTTGGGTTTCATCCTATAGGTGCGACCTGAAGGGATCAACTGATCACCAGCGCCAAACGACGGTAACATAAAACTCTAGTAAGCCAATCGTTACCGATAAATGTTGATCAGTTGACTATATAATGTATCAGCCCTTATGTATTCCTTTTATGAGATTAAAATATGTGATCGCACTATTGTTGAGGACATATACAAAAACAATCTCCCACTTGTCCGAGACATGCGTGCGTCACCAATTCTCTTGTCCTATTACTATCTCCCACTCAATTGAAGGTGTCTCGCAGGTCGTACTGGCATGTGATCATATCTAGAGTGCTTTCCTCCATCTGGAGAGTAACCGTTTGACCGGAATTATCTGCCGTAGATACCTTCCGAGCGTGGCCACGCATTTCCAGTTCACTAGTCCTCGAGTGGCCCTGAGATTTAGATAACCTTGACAAGGAGGTGGACAATTCCTATCGCACAATTCCCTTCGAATAGCCACAACTCATCATGACCCAAAAGATGCCCATTTGAACTCCATATTCGGAAGTCGTTGAGCAAAAATCAAAGTCAATCAGAAACTGTGCCATCTTGGGTGAATAGTCTCTACTTAAAAAATCGACTCAAAAGAATACTATAGTAGCTCTCGCCACGACCAGGCTATATAAAAATTAGCAGAACTCTATAAGCGGTCACTGCCCGACAGAGTGTCCCATACAGTCTGCCTATGTGATCGACTAGTCATCTCTTATGACCCTATGGCACTTGAACTTGCGATTAATCAACTCACACTCTAGTCACTAGAAGACGTCACCTCATATAAGTGACTAGGGGCTAATACTATGTTAATCCAGTTCACCTTAATAGGGTTCAACGTTTTCATTACAACCTATTTGGATATAACAAAGTAATAAAAGAGTTTTAAAATAAAACTCAAAGGGTAAATGCGATTATCTCATATGAACAATCAATATAATATTATTGCTTCATATCTTATATTCTTGAGAATATAAAATCCATGTTACTTCATGGTGGTTTGGTCAAACCTGCAATAAAACTTGGTTGAAGATTATACAATATAACCATCACCCCAACTTCATAAATTGCAATTTCCTTCTTTCGATGTAATATCTTAATTACATTAATTTTCTAAGTACATATCTAGACTTGAATCTAGACTTGGGCTTCTTTTCTTGAAAGATGCTCCCACTGTTATCATATAACTTGTGATAAGATCCATGGTTTAAAGGATTTACTTGAAGTTCCATTACAATCCATCTCATCCTTACCACCAAGTGCTCAGACTCTATTTGTAGATTTCACAATGACTGACTTTTCAAGGTTGTTCTTGCTATTCGCACTTCTGACAATTGACTACAAGATCAGCCTAAGAAACTTGAGCTTTTGTAACCCTTAACACAAAACTCCATGTTTCTATAAAAGATAAGTACGAATCCTTATTTCTTCTCAAGGATGTATCTAGCGGCTATCCATTGACCTCACATGGATTGACTTGTCTTGCTTAAAGCATACAATTTATCAGTGCTTGCGCATATCTTAGCACATTAGGTCGATCCAATGGCCGAAACATTGGGAATCGATTTCATGCGTTCAACAATTTCAGATTCAGTGGATAACTGTGATTCGGTTCAAAGTAATCCCACAATCCATTGGAATGAAATCCCTCTTAGATTTATCGATGCCGAAATCATGAAGAATCTTATCAAAATAATACTTTTGGCTTAATGCCAATATCCTTTTAGATCTATCCCCATAGATCCGGATATTTAATATGCGATGTGCCTTACCTGAATCTTTCATCTAGAAATGATTTCCCAACCACCCCTTAATGGAGGTAAGCATCGGTACATCATTCCAATGAGTAATATGTGAAGACAATTTTGCTCCCACTAAACCTCATGTGTAAACATGGTTCTTCGACACATCGAATGAAACCATTCTTTATTATCACATGAACTAAAAAGAAGCTCCCACTAAACTTCATGTATAATTATGGTACTTTGAAAAATCAAATGCAACCATTCTTTATTATCACATAACTGGGAAAAAAATGATTTTTACAATCTCTTAATGCGTTGCTTAAAACCACATATGGATCCCTTAAGCTTACTTAGCATGTAAGAATTCACAGACTTAAACCTAAAATCACTGTCACACACACACACACATCCTCTTCTAAATACCTTTTTAGAAAAGTGGTTTAACATCACTTTCCATGTTTCATCAAAAATAAAATACGGTAATTTCTAAGATGATTTGTTTCGATTAACATCACCATGTTCATCAATGCTATTCTATAGTTGAAGGCTTTGCTTCAAAGAGACCAATATCTTAAAGTAATCATTCTTAACTGTGCGTATAGAATCTATCGCGAATTGTAAAACCAAGACTTCCTTACAACAAATTCCGATTTGGTTCACTTGCAACAATTCACTCAATGGATAATAGTTCTATTACTTCCAAAAAGCAACTCAATTTATAATATGTGAATGACTTTTTGAACATCTTCTCGTGTCATTATTCTACAAAACAAGTTTGGAGAAATTTTATCCCACTCTATCATTTTAGAAATACATCTATTTTCCATGAAGATAGCTTTAAGACCTACAATTTTTTTTTCCTTTTAATGCAAAAAAGCATTAGGCACACGTTATCCGTGATTTATCAATTAAGATATGTTACCATTTTAGAGACTAATTCCTTCCATATCTTGTATGGAGTCTTGTTTGTGATTTATCTTGCGCATTTTCGCTCTAAATCACTCATGCTAATATTGTATTTCAAATCCCCAAATATGAGCTCAATAACTCATTTCAACTCTCAATCCATCGATCTTACATTACATAAGAAATATCATGGTGCCATGAATCTTTTAATTGGGAATCAAATTCACAACTTAGGTCTTTACCACATTGAACAAATCATCATCTCTAAATATTATCGATTGAGTTGAGTCGATTAATTTTATGTTATAGATATTAATAAAGAATGAGGAAAGATGTCTTAAAACTTAAAATGTCATAAACCGAAATGACTTGGGTTGAAACCCAAGTCATTCAAAACAAAATGCAGTATTTGTTCGGAAATGCAAAATAAAAGAAACTTCCACGTCTAACATGGAAAAAAAATATGTTTTTAAGACAATGTCATAACATAACTACTATTATGAAGACATATTCAAAATAAAAGGCCAAGCCAAGTCCATAGGTCTCTATCTATGCAGCTACTCTAGCTTCCTTGGGAGATCATCCTCATGCTTGCATAGCTTTTCCTTTCTTCTCACGCCCTAAATTCAATAAGAAGGGTGAGAAACACAAATAGTATCTTAATACAAAGTTGAGTTGGAAAATTAATATCAATATCATAAACTTTTGGAAGAAATATTACCTACTGGAGTCACACGTCCAACTTTGATGTCTTCCAAATATTTGGGGCAATTGCGCTTCCAATGTCCTATGCCATTACAATAATGGCACTTATCATCGGATTTGACTCCCCTTTTGGGTTTGGAAGAGCTATTCTCAATAGCTTTCTCCTTAACTTTGTAGGAAGTGGGCTTCATACCCTTGTTAGCATTTTTTCTTAAACTTTCCCTTACTCTGTGCATTGATGTTGAGTACATCCTTGCTAGTGCTAGCATCAAGCCCCATGTCTCTTTCGGCTTGCACAAGCATTTTGTGCAACTCATGGAGATCGGTTTTCAAGTATTGCATGTTATAGTTCACTCTAAACTGAACATAGCCCTTGATACGACTTAGGGTCCGTTTGGATACAATTTTAGGAGGGAAGGGGAGGGGGAGTGAGGGGAGGTGAAGGGAGGGGAGAGAAGGGGAGGGCAAATGGGATGTGGGTGTTTGGATAACAAAAATTATGAAGGGAAATGGAAGGGGAGGAAGGAGAGAGATGAAGAATGGATGGAGGATTGAAGGATGTTGGTAGTATAATTAGAGTCCAAATAATATTTTCTTTCCAAATCTTGCCACCATTGGAAAGATTATAGTTTGTTCTATAGGAGGGAAAATAAGTCCTCTCATTTCTCTCCCCTTCCATTTCCTTTCTCCCATATTTTTTATCCAAACAAAGGAAATTAAATCCCTCCCTTTCCCTCCCCTCCCCTTCTCTCTAATTCCTTCAATCCAAACGAACCCTTAATGAATGGAGCACTCGGTTAATCACGAGTTGTTCGGGGATCTCAACCCCTTGCAACTTGAGGGTCTCAACATACTCAATCATTTTGAGCACATGAGGACTCACTTTTTGTCCTTCTTTGATATTGAGGTCAAAGAATTGGGAAGCCGCTTCATATTGAATAATCCTAGGAGCTTGTGAAAACATGGTTACAAGTCTAGTATAGATTTCATATGCGGTGCTCATCTTTATGGCACTCCTTTGAAGATCGGGTTTCATGGAGAAAATCAAGATATTCTTGACCGCGACGGATTCTTTTTGGTAGGTCTCAAAGGCTTCCCTAACCGCGGTTGTTGACCTAGCATTAGAAGTAGCGGGAGGAGCCTCAGTAAGGTATTTGAGCTTCTCATCACCTTCCGCAGGTAAGCGAAGTTACGCATCCCAATCGGTGAAATTTGAACCATTCTTTTCGAGTTTGCAACGATCCATAAAGGATCGAATCCATGAAATGGTAGTGAGAGGTGGTGCGGACGAGCTAGTGGATGCCATTGTGATAAAACAAATTGACTACAAAATATGAGATGAAGGAAAAATTAACATTTGTCGTTTTAGACTTGTAGAATATTTTAAACATGTTTAGCATTTATATAATGACCTCCACCCAATTATATAAACGATTCCAAGACCCAAATTCATATTAACTCGGTTGTGAGCCAACGAGAAATCTACATCCTTACTAATATAATTTGGTAGGTTAACTCATTTAACCGATTCTACACTTAGAACTCTCGGTCGATGAAATTACACTAAGTTCATCTATAGCCCGAACCTATTGAGACAACGGTCGCTCTAATACTTTCGTTGAGATCAACCAAATTTCGAAGTGTAATAACATTTTATTACCCCACTTACCCAACGTTAAAAGAAAGCACCCCGGTATAATATTTCAATACCGTCTTGTACCCCTAATGAAATTGGGATTCATGAGTTCCTACTATTTGGTAAGGCAAAGTCTCAATTTTTATAAAATGTGAAGGTCTTGTCAATTTATTATCTATCTCATTTAAGTGAACTGAATTAGTGATCTATCGATAATTATAATTGACAAGGTCGATGATTCGATATAAAAAGATATGCATGAGATGATATGGCGATTTGGCATGCATGCAAACATATAAAGAAAGAAAATGTAAACAAAAACAATTTCCTTGTATGACCTTTCTTAAAATAGAAACTCTAATAATCTATTATATATTCGGAAACCAACTCTTTTGGTCCCTTGAACTTCACGTGACACGCCTCCCAAGAAAACATCGTCTTGTTCGGAACTCCTTTCCAAATGGGCCCGTCTTTAGGAAACTCCGGAATTACAAAATAATAATAAAATACATAGCTATTCCTACTATTGTAGATACCTCATTTTTGCACCCCCCGTAAGCCACCCGGTGATGATTGGGCCGCATGTTTCGTACACGGAACGATTTATGACAGTTCGTAAGTTTATCATCAAGTGATAGCTCAAATACTTGTGTCTACCCCTTGGTCGTCATCTACGCGGCGTTACGTTCGTTTTGACAGTAATTAGAGTACATTTGGAGTCCGGGTCAAAAACCGTCTTCATTTTCTAATAAACCGTTTAAAATGCCGAGTCGGAATGTTCTGGAATATTCCGGATATTTCTATTCCATATTTTAATTCTTTTAATCTTTTGGCAAAGTATATCCCGAAATTATATTTTAAAAACAATAAGGAAGTTGAGATCTACCGCAATTCCATAACAGAAACGCGGAAAATCTTTCTTCCGCAGGATGAAACTCCTAGGGAAAGGACGCAACACCTGTTGCGCCTCTTCCAAGAGCCGCAGTGGCTGCTGCGCCTCTTCCCCATCTCTTTTCTGTGTATTTTAAGATCTTTTCGAGATTTGTTTCCAAAGTTTTACCGAAACCCTAATTCCTCCGTGTGATAAGTATAAATAGGGACCTTCGTTCCTCATATTTCTCATGCGAGTGTCCGCCCTTCTCCTCTCCCTTTGCATTCTAAGACCGTGCAATTTGTTTATTGGCGTCTACGTGCTTGAACTTTCGACCACGTAAGCTCGGATCCCTCTAAGTACCAGCCTCGTTTTGCATGACCGACCAATATGACCAACTCCGCTCAATCAATCTAATCAATTTAATTTAATTCCTCTTACGAGGGCACTTTCATCATACATTCGAGTCGAGCAATCAATAATCGTTAACTTAGTCAATCTCGTTTCGTCAAACATGTAAGTCTGAGGGTGTAAATCCCATGTTTTAATATTGTATTTTATTATTGTATAAACTATTGTAAGGTTTACGTCGAAAGCATGTTTAATGCCGATTTACAAACCCTTTTATTAAACCTTTTTTTTACGGATTAATAGAAGACAGACGTCGAGAAGAAACGCAGCAACTGCTGCGCCTCTTCGAAGAGTCGCGGCATCTGCTGCACCTCTTCCTGTGGCTGCCGCATTTCCTGCTTTTCTTTTTCTTCCTCGTTTTTCTGTTAGTTCGTCTTCTTTCGATTTTCTTATTTTCTTCTTTTTCATTCGTATATAATAATTACAATCATAACATGTATAATTATCATTTTAAATCCCAACTTAAATCCTTTATAATCAATATGTGTGGGTTTTCGTCATTAAAATCAAACCCGGATTTTGGAGATTCGATTCATTCATATAAAATCCATGGGATTCGACTTTTGTATATTTTCATCAGTTTATCGCGTCTTACATTCGTTTTCGTCTTAGTAATTTGACCTAAATTAGTTGTAATTAATCTCTTATTAATCTTTAATTCACTCAAAATTAGTCTATGATTCGTTCTAATTCATTTAAGTTTGTTCTTTATCGCTTTTATGACAAATTTACATGTAAATAACCTGTTAAATCACTTCTACTTGAGTCGAATGTCAGTAATCGACCATTAAATTCACCAATGAACATTAACGATATGAAGTTCCGGTTTCATGGCCAGAACTCACCTCAGGAACAGACACAATGACCACTGCGCCTCTTCCAAGGGACGCAGCTCTGTTGCGCCTGTTCCTGGGTGATTTCTGTCCCTGAACTTCCGTTTCTGCTTTGACCTAGTTTATAGCATACGTATTAATTGACAATTATTTGTAATATCGTCAATAATCTGTCCGTTTTCTAACCTTAATTATTTTCCTTTTCTTCCAAAATTATCCGTTTTAAACTTATTTTCGACGTAAATCATTCAAATCATTGTAATTATTGTAATTTTAATTATCGTATTTCATTTATTATACTCTTTATTATCGTATTGTTTGCTTGTTCTCACATGTAATCAACCCTAAATCCTTACTTCGAGCCCTATTGTAAGCTAAATTACGTGTTCACCGACATAGTTTAATTCTCACATGCTAGGATTAAAACGATGGATGTTGCATTGCATGCATATAATCGACAACATATCAAGTATAGATGATTTTCTCTAATCATTAGTAGAGGCCGCTATCGAGGCATGCGGGATTAGGTGTTCGATCAAAAGAGCTTCCTAATACGTACCCTCACCCCTTACTCCAGATCTTTGTGAACATCCGTGTTCATTGGCATCCACGATTCTAGACATAAAATGCTAAGGGTAATGAGTTCTTAGTGTTCATGTCATTACTTTGTGTCTTGGCATGACACGAAGTATTCGAACGGTTTCCAATTTTCCACAATAAATTGGTGGCGACTCCACAAATGCAAACACTTGTTTTCCCAAGCTCCCCCGTGGGCCCCCCGTGTCCACAGTTTGGCGACTCCGCTGGGGAAGATACACTTACGTGTTAACAAGGGTGAAACTTGAACAAGGTTAGGGAATAGTTTATATGAGACAGTTGTCGGTTTTCATTACTCGATCTTCCTAGATCGTTTTATTTGGCCTTCCTAGGCCCAACCCAACCCATTCGACCAATCGTCCCATCTGGACGGTCCCAATTCTTATCTGGGCTTAAGGATGGATAGTGATTGATGTCAACCATACCACGATGCTTACTCCTGTTTGTATCAAGAGCCTTTACTACTCGAGGGAATGGACTAGGAACCGGCCTTACTCTTGTTTGGCGCGGACCTCTCCACAGACCCGGGTTTGATTGCTCGGTATAACAACCCACCCTTTAAACCAAAACCCTTTAAATGCACTCAGCATACGGTTATAATGCCTGTTTGAATGCTTGTATCATATGCGATCATCATTTTCTAAACAAAACCATGACGAATTTTTTAAAATCAAAAACCTCTTTCAAAATGTAAATATTTTCGATAAATGGCCCAAATTAACGCAAATTGAGTCGTAACTCTGTCCAAATATCGAGTCAAAAGTCGGGCCTTAAAAGCCCATTTCAAAACCTCACTTCGAGTCAACACTCCTACAACTACACTGTAGTTGATTAGGACAAACATTTCAAAACTTTTTCATTTTCAAACCTCACTTGACACAAGTGGCGCACTCCCACTTTACAATTCGAGACTTTTCTTTGAGTAAGTGTGATAGAGTGGTCGATCATGTTTTGATTCGTCGTCGATCGTTTATCCAGTTTCCAAGATGTCTGGAACTAGTCACACAAGTGTCAATGGACAACCCCAAAATGGTAATGATCAAATCCTAGCTGCGCTCGCTCGTCTCCAAACAAGTCAAAAACAAGCTTATGAACACCTTAATGCTATTGAAAACCGAATTGTTGCGGTAGAAACTAGGCTACCTCCTGCAGAAGATGAAATTCCTAATGAAGTTGTGAATGATAACCTTCCACCCTATTTTGGACAAGTAAAAGTCAACCCTCCAGTAGGTCTTACTCAAGCTGAAAAGCGACTTCAATACTTGGAAGAGCAACTAATGTACCTCAAAGGAGATGACATCTATAGGGAGAACAATCGCAATTATGAGGCCGTGAGCGCCAAAGTGCCAGCTAACTTCAACATGACTGATATCTCGAAATTCAAGGGACATGAAAACCCTTTGAACCACATTCGTGCTTTTAAAGACTACATGTATATCAAAGGCATCAAACCCGAGATGCTCTTAAGGATCTTTCCTTCATCTCTTGACACCATTCCTAAGCAATGGTTCTATTCCCTAGAGCACAAGAAGATTGCCACATGGGATAACGCCGCAATCGAGTTAAATAAGCAATATGCGTATAATGCTGAAATCGAAGTCAATATGCGCACTCTAGTGGTTCTTACCCAAAATGAGAAAGAAGGCTTCACCGACTTCCTAAGTAGGTGGAGGAAGACTAGTACACAACTTGTCGAGCGTCCGGATGACGCTACCCTCGTGGAAAAATTTGTAGATAACTTAAGGCCCATTTATGCAAATCACTTGAGATACCAAAATATTAAGACCTTCAAGGACTTAACCGTGCTAGGGACCAGAATCGAAGATGATATCCGTAAAGGACTCTTGTCCAAAATGGTGGGTCTTGGATATCAAGGCTCGACGAGTCGTTCTTATGGCTCTACTAGCAAGACTGATGAAGTTAACCTTCTTGAATCATCAAAGAAGAATAACCCCCAAAGGAAGTTCACAAACATTGGTGACACGTTCTCCAACGCCTTGAAGAGGTTAATGAAACAAGGTAAGCTCCAACCCATAGGGCCTACACCTGATCCAGAAAAGAAGTCCAAGTTCTGGGACGAAAATTCATACTGCGAATATCATAGAGGTAAGGGACACGATACAGAAAAGTGTTACAAGCTAAAGCATGTCCTTCAAGATATGATCGAAGACGGTCGCCTACCCATACCTCCTGGAGGTAAGCCTAACAATACTCAGAATCCTCTTGGAGTTCTAATGATTACAAATGAAGAATCTACCTTAAATTGTTCACATGTCATTTCTCCAGTCGAAGATGAGATCGATGCATTAGAAGGCGAAGGGAGTTACTCCACTATTTCTCCTACCATCACCAACTTCATTGCATGGTCAAGGAGTGTGAATAGACAAGTTTCAGAACTAGAAAATGTAGTGGCATCCCTCCGCAATCCAAGCACTACACCTAAGGAAAGTACACCACTAAATCTTTCCCGAAATTCTACAATGCAAGAAGTGATAACTGTGGTTGATAACCTAATCGATCAAATAATCCACTTAGAAGCCGAAATCATCAGGTTGAGAGGGCTTGCTACTGTCAACGGAATATGGGCCGATGATGATGAGGATGAATACCTCACTGGGCACTACCTAGTCAACCTTAGTGAGGACATAATCAAAAATGGTGAAGACCAAGATATAGATCACCTTACTCGTTCAGGGCGTCCATATCAAAATGTTTCTCGAAATGGACCTATAGCTAATGGTCCAATTAATAACACCAACACGCTAAATGATGGCAAAGATACGTCTACTGACCACTTGCTAAAGCAATTACAAAAGACAAAGGCTGATCTTTCAGTCTGGCAACTAGTTGCAAGTTTATTCCCTCACCGCCAAGCTTTACCGCAAGCCTTGGCTAAATTAAACGTGGCACACAACGCTACACCTGATGACGTACTCAACTTGGTCTTCCAAGATTTAACTAAGCTAAGTAACCCAGTTACTTTCTCGGATGAGGATTTGCCACCTTTCAGTGCTAGTCACAACCGGGCTCTATACATTACTGTCATCTGCTTAAAGAATAATATGCCAATGACTTTGGTAGATGATGGCTCCGCAGTCAACATCATACAATTGAAAACAACATATAAGTTGGGCATGAAAGGGTTGGATTGGACCCCTACCAACCAAGGTGTTCGCGCATACGACAGTACCCGACGTAAGGTAGTAGGACTAGTCAATCTCACCATAGCTATAATACTACGGTTTTATGAGTCTTTGGGTACTCTATCGAGTAGGGCTTACTCTGTCGAGTAAGTAGTTTTTGACGTAAATCAGTAGTCTTCCTGTAGGGTACTCGATCGAGTAAGTTGGGTACTCGATCGAGTAAGGGGCACTCGATCGAGTAAGGGGCACTCGATCGAGTAAGTCACTTACTCGTTCGAGTAAGTGTGTTTTACGGGTTTTTTTTGACGGGTTTTGCTAATAACGCGAGATTAATATAAAAGGCTTCCGTCATTTACTTTAATCACTTTTCACCTTTCTAAACCTTTCAAAAGAAATAGAAGTTACGTAGTTCTCTCTCGTCGCGTTGTTGGCAAATCCTAAGGGCTAGAGTCATCGGATCGCTGTGTTCTTTACGCCGTTGAGACCGTCGTATTATGGGTAAGGTCCTAGTACAATTTTTATGTTGTTTCATTGATTTTAGTTGAAACCCTAATTGGGTAATTTGGGGGTTTTGGGAGTATTGTGTTTATTAGATGTTGATTGTATGATTGTATGTTTGATAGGAGGTGATTGTATTGAAGAACGATTTTGATTAGCTGCTAGACCATCTGTGGTGATTGCATTCCAGGTAGGGTTTCCCTACCCAGTATTAGTTAAATGATGTGTGTGGTGATTGTGCTGTAGTTAGGGATTGTTGATTAATTCAGACGGTTGAGATGTCATATTGTTAATTGATTCAGACGGCTGTGATTTCATATTGTTGATTGATTCAGACGGTCGTTGATGTTGTATTGTGGTTGGTGTTTATCTGTCTGTGTTCTTCGGGGTGCGTCCCTGGCTGAGTGGAGTCACTTACGGGAGTGGCTTCACGCCCTTGATTTGCCTTCAGTGGAACCCACCACAGAAGGGATGTGCACATTAATGAACATGGGTTTATCGCTCGATGGAGATGAGCGGGGCTTAGGTGGGAACGGCTGCGGTCCCCGATTGGCAGCGAGGAGTATCTGTTGCGATGGGTACTCTGGCAGGGCTACACACTTTAGTGTGTAGTCAGTTATGAGGTGATTGGAGATGGAGACTGGGACTGTGTGTGAGCTGTATGTATGATTGTTTCAGTGTGGCTTTGATTGTGTAACTAGTACTGACCTCGTTTATTGTTTTAAAAACTGTGGTGATCCATTCGGGGATGGTGAGCTGTTATTGAGCAGGTTTGATATGAAGCGTATAGGATAGCTGGGATGAGTCATCACGTGGAAGTTAGATGTCTTCCGCTGTGTCAGACGATGTTTTATAGCTTTGATAGTTTAAAGCAGTAGATCGTCTGAGAACCTTGTATTTCAGTTTAACAGTTTTTGTTTTGATTGTGTAATCACTTTAAACTATATTGTTATTTAAATTACGTTTCTTCATTGTCATTCGGTTATCATTGCCTCGGGTAACCGAGATGCTGACGTTCTCATACCTTAAGTAGTCCTGGTAAGGCACTTGGAGTATGGGAGTGTCACAATAGCCACGGGGCCGATTGAGCGAAAGGTTAACTTTCAAATAGTGGATATCGAAGCATCATTCAACTTACTTCTGGGAAGGCCTTGGATTCACGCTTCCAAAGCGGTAACATCCACCCTCCACCAGAAAATCAAGATTCCACTAGATGGCAAAGTAGTGACGATAACTTCGTCACCTATTAAGGCAGTGATAGAAAAGATGACAAGCAACCAAGTGGTTACAGATCCGGTATATGAGTTTGGGGGTTTCCATAGCATAAACCTTGTAGAAAGTGAACTGGAACCCTTGTACTTCAATCCATATTCCAATCTAGTGGTCAACCACATACTCAAGTCTCAGGGATACTTCCTGGGAATGCCATTGAATCCTGCCCGAAGAAATACCTTTGCACCTTACAAAGAAGGAAACTCTCAAAGGATACCATTAGGATTGGGATACAAACCCACGAAAGAAGAAGCTCTAGAGATGCTCACATAGTTCCAAAACCGTAAGAACGTGGGAATCCAAATGCGACCATACCTCCCTACCCTAAATGGATACTTCGTTAGAGAAGGGAGTCAAGAATACTTTCATGGGTTCCCTGAACCTTGGTACTACAAAGGAAGGCAACTAGCTGGAATCGAGATCTTTCACGATTGCTACTTCATTCCTTCAGAAACGGTTCCTACCGTCAAGACTCGTCAAGCACCTTGCTTAGACGAACAGGCCGTTAGCCTTCTATTTGGAGAAGATCGATTTGTTAGAGCTGCGCAGGACGAGATCATTACCATGATAATTCAAGACGACCATTTCAACCCTGCCGCGTTAATCACCGAAACCAGTTCAAATCAGCAAAAAGGATGAAGAAAGTCAATGAAATGGACAAACAACCACGGAAGACTCTTCAATCTCACCACTGGAGAAGGAGAGATGTTCAAAGGAGAACCAGAAGACCACGAATTCGAGTCAGAGTCGGAGTCAGAGTCGGAATCAGAGTCGAAGTCTAGAGAAGTCCCTAGAGAGTCTCCTCTGGTCGTCACTTAATCAGAGTAGTTTGGGAAATGTCCCAAAAGCTGTACCTTTGCCACCACTGACTACTGAACAGATGGCTTCTTTGTTTCAACTCTTTTCGAAATTTAATATGAATAAATCAGATTCTAATTACTCCTTGTGTTATTCTGAATGCAATTCTATTTACGATGATAATGAGGATGACCCAAACCCAGACTCCATCTTACAACCTCCCTACATAGCTAAAGAAATATTACAAGAGGGGGAAGGGGCAACAGTTATAGAGAACACTGAACCCATCAACGTAGGAACCGAACTAGAATCCCAAGAACTTAGGATAGGGACAACCTTGAGCCTAACCGAATGGGCTAGTTTCATAGACCTCCTGCACAAGTTCAAAGACGTTTTTTGCTTGGTCCTACAAAGACATGCCAGGGATCGATAGGGACATTGCAGAACACAGAATTCCAATCAAACCATGTTTCAAACCTATAAAACAGAAGCTTCGTCGAATGAGGACAAAATGGGATCTTATGATCAAAGAAGAAGTCGATAAACAATTCAAAGCCGGGTTCATCAAAGTTTCCGAGTATTTAGACTGGGTAGCCAACATAGTACCCGTACCCAAAAAGGATGGGAGAATCCGTGTTTGTGTTGATTTCAGAGACTTGAATAGCGAGTCCCAAGGACGACTTTTCTCTACCACATATTGACATATTGGTGGACAATACGGCAGATCACGCGTTGTTGTCCTTCATGGATGGATACACGGGATATAATCAGATCAAGATGGCCATAGAAGACATGCATAAGACCGCCTTTGTTACTCAATAGGGCACCTATTGCTACACTATTATGCCATTAGGATTAATCAATGCTGAAGCTACGTATCAACGTACTGCAACCACGCTCCTACATGACATGATGCATAAAGAAGTAGAGGTCTACGTACACGATATGATTGTCAAGTCCAAGGATAGAGAAGGGCACATTAATAACCTTCGCAAATTCTTCCTAAGACTATGAAAGTACAACATGAGGCTCAATCCTCATAAATGCGCATTTGGGGTAACATCAGGTAAGCTTCTGGGATATGTCGTCAGTCAACGAGGAATAGAAATCGACCCTTCCAAAATCAAAGCTCTAATCGAAATGCCACAACCTCAGACAGAAAAGGAAGTTGGAGGATTTTTAGGCAAGGTGCAATATATAAGTCGATTCATATCGAAACTTACCATGATATGTGAACCCATCTTCAAAAAGCTAAAGAAAACAGATCACACCATATGGGATGACGACTGTCAAAAGACGTTTAACAAAATCAAGGAGATACTTGCCAAACCACCCGCGCTCATGCCTCCTCAACGAGATCAACCTCTTGGTTTATATCTCACAGTGACCGAAACAACCATGGGGGCTATGCTAGCACAAACCATCGGAAAAAAGAAAGAGCTATCTATTACCTTAGTAAGAAGTTCCTGGAATATGTATGCAAGTACACACCACTCGAAAAGACATGCCTCGCTCTTTTGTGGGCAACAAATAAGCTACGCCATTACATGCTTAGCTACTCCGTCAAGGTGTACTCCAAAATGGATCCTGTCAAATACCTCTTCAAAAAACCCGTTCACACCGGACGCATAGCAAGATGGACCTTAATGCTCTCAAAGTTCGATCTCAAATACGTACCTCTGAAGGTTATAAAAGGGCACGCCGTCGCCGAGTTCTTCGCATATAATCCCATCAACGACACCCAAGCAATAAACACATGGTCATTTCCAGATGAGGATATACTCCAAACCAATGTAGATTCTTAGGACCTTTATTTTGATGGAGCGTCGAATCTAAGGGGATTTGGAATAGGAGAATTGCTCATTTCTCCTGAAGGCGAGCATACACCACTCTCTGTCAAACTCGACTTCGAGGTGACAAATAACGCAGCAGAATACGAAGCTTGCCTCATTGGGATACAAGCGGCAGTAGGTTTAGGCATCAAAAATCTTCGAGTTCACGGAGATTCATCCTTGATCATCAACCAAATTACGGGATCTTGGAAAATTCGAAGTGATTGTCTAGCACCCTATCAGGCCAGGATAGACCAAGTTGCCCAATTCTTTGATCAAGTGACTTACCTACATCTACCTCGAGAAGAACATCAGTTTGCAGACGCTCTTGCAAAACTTGCATCTCTGATTAACATGCCTGACAATATGGTAGAAATGCCTTTATGCATCGAACGACGGTCAGAACCAACCTATGTTCACCAAATCACAGATGAAGAAGAAAGCCCAGCGGAACCTTGGTTTCAAGCCATTCTAGACTTCAAGCTCAATGGCACCTATCCTCCGGATATGGATAAGTGAGGACAACGTACTATACAACTACTCACCTCTCAATACATCTTTATGCAAGGAAATTATATAAAAGAACACCTCTTGGTGTAATCTTGCGTTGCCTTGATCATTCACAGGCACAGAAAGTGATGGAAGAAGTCCATGATGGAGAATGTGGCCCTCACATCAGTGGACCAATGATGGCAAAGAAAATCACGCGCCTGGGATATTACTGGACAACAATGGAATCCGATTGCATCAAATATGTCAGAGATTGTCACAACTGCCAAATCTTCGGGAATGTGCAACACGTCCCTCCTTCACTACTCTACACCATGACATCTCCTTGGCCATTTTTTGCTTGGGGAATCGACATCATCGGTAATATCATCCCAGCCGGAACAGGTGGTCACTGTTTCATTTTTGTGGCTATCGACTATTTCACCAAATGGGTAGAAGCAACATCCTACACTAGTCTCACAGCCAAAAACGTGGCAAAGTTCATACAAACCAATATCATTTGTCGATATGGTTGCCCACATGAGATTATCAATGACAATGGGTCACATTTCCAGGCTGAGACTGAACAATTGCTAGCCAAGTACAAAATCAAACACCACCACTCCTCGCCGTACTAACCACAAACTAATGGCGCAGTGGAGCCAACCAATAAGAATGTTGTCACAATCCTCAAGAAAATGATCGATAATTATCGAGATTGGCCAAGTAAGATACCATTCGCCTTATGGGGATATCACACATCCGTTAGGATGCCCACTGGGGCTACTCCTTTCTATTTGACTTACGGCATGAATGATGTGCAACCGGTTGAGCTAGAAATCCCATCCTTATGCAATCTACTCGAAAGTCAAATTTCAGAAGCCGATTGGAAGAAAGATAGATATGAAGAACTCATCCTCTTGGATGAACAAAGATTGCGCGCATTGCATAATGTGCAAACAAATCAGGCACGTATCAAACGAGCCTTCAACAAAAGGGTTAAGCCTAGAAACATCAAAGAAGGAGATTTAGTCCTCAAATCAGTTAGAGCTCTTCTACCTGTCGATCCACGAGGAATGTTCAAACCCAACTGGGCCGGACCGTTCTTGGTTAAGTCCATACTGCCGGGGGGGGGGGGGGTGCGGTTAGAATCACAGACGTGGATGGGAACGAATTTGCCAACCCAACTAACCTTGACCAACTGAAACGATATTATGCCTAGAATAGGACATAAACGCGCCTCGCGTAACACCCACGTGCTGCTCATGCGACACGAAATAAAAACGGCCCCTGGCCTGCTGAAATAAAGCTCATGTCACCTTGCTCTTGCATTTTGACAGTTCGTCATCCTCATATCATCAAATTAATCGAATTGTGTTTTGGAGTAAGGCTCATGCTCAATTTCTAGTTCACTACAAGCTCTTGCTTAGAACAATTATTCTTTTACATTTACTCGAACTACGCGCAAGGGTTTGATTTCATTTCTAAAATGAATACGTAGGCAATCCTTCATAGGATACAACCCATTATTTTAAATGTAAATAGAAGGACATTTGCATTTGCATTTGAAATTCGACAAGAATAATAAAAGGGAAATCACAATAGTTTCATAAGCAAGTAATCTTTTATTCATTTTTCCTCCATAAATAATAATAATACGCCACATAATATAAAAGTGCTAAAAAAATAATAAATAGGCTAGGATTCTAAAAACCCCACCATCTAGTACAAATAATAATAATAATAATAAATAATGCTATGACTTAGGCTACTCTTCCATCTTTCCCTTGCCTTTGGCATTTTTATCATACTTTTTATCTCGACCACGAGCCGGACGCTCCTGTGCTATATCGGACCTAATCATCAAAGGTCTCTCTCGCGGTCTAGCTTTACCATTTCGATCAACCACCATCTCTGCGGCAGGAGAATTCTTCGGTTTCTTTGACGGATGAACAACTCGGAATCCGGCTTCTTCCTCCCCCTCAGTCAAATATTTCTGGTTCTCCTATGCTACCTCAGGGATCTTGTAGTCAACAGGCTCACGCTTTCTCAATTTCTAGCTCTCCTCGGGAGTGGTAGCCTTCCTCCACGCAAATAGGTATTTGATACCCACAATGAACTAACAGAAGGATGTATGAACCACATGTTCCTCTGAGCCCATTTGAGGGCCCACTCTCTACGACTCTCGGCAGTATGTGCCACTGTAGTCTGAGGAATGGTATCAAGCTTAGGAATCTTCTGTTTTAGGCCCACCTGCCTCATCAATCTCTCCGGGAAGATGCATACCATGAATTCCAAGCCAGGAATGCGTACCGATCGAGTAGGATCTAAGGATGACACTCCAGTAACTGACTTGAGATGCCACCATGGCACAACCCATCTGATCAGGGGACCACCTTCATTCTTCAGCTTGTTCTCCCAATAGTTGCAAACCCGAGTGTAGTCCACCATATAGAGTCTGGTCCTCATCGCAATTGACCTAACATGATATCCGGGTAAATTAGCTGGGGGCTCGATCAACCGCAGACGCTCCATGAGCCAAACCTACCAAAGATAGGAATTAATGTCCAACCAAAAAAAAAACAAAAAAAAAACGAAAAAAAACAGAGAGACAAAAAAGGGTTGCGTTCTTACCTGCAAAATAATAGGACTTCCCAAATAAGGAAGCTCGCGGTTGGCTTTCCTGTTATCCAGCCCCAAAATGATCTCTCCTAGGCACAGATAAGCTGGGCTCCTGCGCAACTTCATTTGCTCAATCAAGATTAAATAACGAGGATCCCCTCTCATTTCCTTATCAATATGCCCTTGGAGGACATAACCATGCAGTAGGCAAAACCCGAATGCCCTACGCCTTGCCACATAAGAGATAGAAGGGTCTTCCCTGTTTATAAATAGATCAATAAAGTCAAGCATACGGACTCCTTTTGAGGTCACAAGGCGGTCAACCTCAGCTTTAGTCAGCCCAAGTAAATCTCTAAATTTGCTTTTATACCCTTGAGAGCTAGAGGGTATGGCAGGCATATTTTCTGGGTCCCATCCTCCAATTGCAGCAATTTCCTCAGGAAAAGGACAGATGTCACCTCCAGGGAAGGCAAACACGTGGAAATTAGGGTCCCAATATTCAAGGCAAGCATCCAATAATGGTTTTACAACCTTCACCAGTTTCAGACTCAGGATTGACCCCAAATTTAAAGCACCCATATCATGCTTCTCGACGTTTGTAAATTCATTTGTCCAATCTTTGAGACGATTTTCCAAGGCATCCATGATTTGTAAATTTTTTTTATGTAATAAGAGAGTTTTATTTAATAGACGGAAGAAGGACGGAAGAATTGTGTGAATAAAAGCTCCCTCGATGCCTATATTTATGCTAAATGCTGTTTCCTAAAATCCGCTAGAATTGGGGAAATGGCGCAGCACCTGCTGCGCCTCTTCGAAGGGTCGCAGCTCGTGTTGCGCCTCTTCCTCAGAGGATTTATGTGATTTTTCCGCGTTCGATCTTTCCTAATTCCTCTTGATATAATTTCCTATTCCTAATAGGCTATTATTTTGGTAATTCCGTCAAATTACCATATTTTATGTTTCCTAATTTTCCGGGCACACTTTTCGAGACGAAATTGACATTTTCGTCCAATAAGCACACTTACCCATTTCATTTTATTATCTTTTTTGGGGGAATCATTTCACTCCCGTTTCACATTTCATTTCAAACTTGTACATTTCATTTTTTTCGTTTTTTAGGGGGTAGCCCTCCCTACCGTCAGGTCATTATTTCGGCAATTTTATTTTTCGGCAATTTTTTTTTTCGCTCATTTCTGGGCATGTTCTTGCAATTTTTAGGTCTTTTCTTTGTTTTGTGGTACTTTAAGCTATATGTGTAATATGTGTTCTATGCGCAGTTTCTATGTAAATATCGGCAGCATAACGGTGTAAACCGTCATCTACCAAACATGTGCAAAGCTAACCTGCATGAACGAACATACAACCCAGCAGCAAAGGCGCTCAGGCCATCATATATACAACGAAAATGTTAGATGTACATCGAAATGAGGGCTCTTGCCCAAAACAAGTCCAAAATGAAGTCCTAAATGTACAAAATGTGTACAGTACAGCCGACGACAACAACAAAAGCAACGAAAAACAAAGACAACTACTCCTGGCCTCGAGAGCGGCAATCTCGGCGTCTCTGACCTCCAACTCCCTCAGCAGGTGAGCCGTCTCCTCCTGGGACTGCGCTAGCTCATGCTCCATGTCGCGCCCCCTCTGTAAATGACAAAGAAATGCCTCATTTCAATCATTTCAAATGCAAGAAAACTACAAATTCAAAATGAAGTAAACGAAAGGTTCATACCTGTCGTTCTCGACCACCAGTAAGTGCCTTAATGGCAGTAGCCCGTAGCCGGTTGGCCACCCTCCACAATGCCACGTGCTGAGACGGCGCCGCCTGCATTTCAATAAACGGAGGTGATGTGATCAATATTTGAGCATATTTAGTCCCCGAATTAGCCTCGTTCCTATGCTTTTTAGTGCATATTTGGGTCATTTACTATCGTTAGTCCTTTGTTTTGCATATTCTTTGAGGTTTTGTTCCCTTGGTAGGAGAGGAGTGCAAACCTTGCATTTTCATGGCAAAATAGAGCTAAATTGATCGAATCTAATGACCAAGCATCAAAGAGAAGACAAGACTAGAAGGCCTTTGTATATAATGTAGTAGATGGGCAATGATGAAGAAGATCCTTGCATCCCCGACAAAATCCCGAAGGATTGTTGGAAGAAGAAAAGAAGAAATGGCAAGCTGAACTAAGATTCGAGCGTCTCACCTATCGGGACGCTCGTCCAGAAGCTCCACTTGCCGCTCGTCCAAGCTGCCAGGCCGCTCGTCCAGAAGATATATAATCCGCTCGTCCCGACCTTTTGGACGCTCGGATTGTCCTCCAGAGCAACACGTCCCCTTCTTTCTTCATTCGAGATGCGCATATTTTTGAAAGACTAGCTAAAAGGAGACCCGCATAATTTCTTGAGAGGAGCGATTCCTTAAGGACTTAATCGTCATTTAAGCCCTTAGTAACCCTAATTTTTGCACCTAATCCCCACTATACATACCCCATTAGTCTAATTAGATTATCATGTTCTTCTTATCAATCTTTAGTGTAGTTTATATTATTATAATCTCTCTTACTCTTGTAATCAACTTCTAATCAAGTATTAGTTTCCTTAACTAGGGTTAATGGGGAATTAGGGGAAACCAACATGGGGGTGATTCATGCTTAATCTAATATATTTAAATAATTTATTTGCTTGCTTGTTGTGATCTCAACTTATGCACATGTTATGTTTGATGAAATGCGAGCCTATGAATCCTTGCATTTTTTACCCATCACTTACCTTTTCAATGAGACTTGTAAGACATAAACCAACTCGAGTCTCATTAGACCATACATATAGTTGAGTAGTGAGGATTAAGTCGACTTGTAGGTGTTGTACAATCTAATTGATTCGGCTCCGGGACCCAAACCTTCCTAGGATTGTAAGATATAAACCAACTCGATCCTATCACAACAATAATTGCTTGCTTATAATTTGAGAATATGTTTGTATGATCAATTCCCATGAATTCCCTATGAACCCATGACACCCTAGTGCTTTTAATCAATTGTTTACATCTCATTTTAGTCATCTTGCTTGTTTACTTTTATTGTTATTTAGTTTAGTGATCTTCTTATCTCAACCCAAATTGTGACACCCCTAGACACCACTACTTGCAATCGAAAATCGTACCAATATGCGTCCCTTGGGATCCGACCTTTACTTGCCTCATTACTAGTAGTAGAGTTGTTTGTGAAGTTATAAATATTGTTTTGGTCTAGGTGCTCCTAACGACAAGTAACTGAAATCTAAGCTCAAAGCGGACCGACCAAAAATGGCGCCGTTGCTGGGGACGGTGTTAACATTGATTTGATTTTCTTTGATTGTTATTAGTTGTGTCTTTCTTTGCCTTGGGGAAGTAAGACTCCTCAAGGTTTGTTCTAATTGTTTTCGAGTTGTTTGATATTTTGCATGTCTAGAAGATCAAAAGGTAACTTGTTACCCATTGATCATGAAATTGAAAGGACTTTGACAACCAATAGAAGAATCGCTAGAAATACATTGAGAGGTATTGGCGAGGTTGTAGATCTTCAACCAAATACTATTGAGTTCATCAACCCTTTTGCAAGAGTAGGTGAGGAGAACTCAACACAAAATCAACCACACAATCAACCCACAATGCCTAAGTTTTCATCACATTCCGTACCAACCGAGGAGAACGTACCCAATACAACTCCCACACCACAACACTTAACCGGAAATTTCATTGCAAAATCCGCACTTATCCAATTAGTCGAAAGAAGCCAATTTGGGGGGATGCCTAGAGAAGACCCTCATTCTCACATGGAGACTTTTTGTGACTATTGTGATGCGATTTCACAAACCGGAGTGACTCAAGACCAAATTCGATGGGTCTTATTTCCTTTTTCTCTAATTGGTACCGCGAAACAATGGTTGAAGAGCCTTGATAAGGCCGCTATGGGAATTGACTCTTGGAAGAAGTTGGCTCTAGCTTTCTACAAATAATTCTACCCTCCGGAAAAGACTAACATGCTAAGAGCTCAAATTACGGGTTTTAAGCAAAGGGACGAAGAATCTTTGTATGAAGCTTGGGAGCGATTCAAAGGAACTTGTCGCTCATGTCCTCGTCATGGACTTAGCGAGTGGTTCTTGGTACAACATTTGGAATGGTCTTTATGAAGACTCAAGAAACATTCTCAACATGGGATCAAATGGTATGTTCACCGAAGTTTATGATAATCAAACTTGGAACAAGATTGAGGAAATGGCGGTCCATAGCTCACAATATAGTAGACCTCGCAAGGCTACTAGACGAGGAAAGCATGAAGTTGACTCTATTACTCAATTGGGTGCTCAACTTAGCGCTCATATTGATACCATCAACTTGAAGTTTGAGAAGGTTATGGCTAAGCTTGAAAAAGCCTCAAAAACACCAAAGCATCATGTTAATGCCATGGTGACATCTTCATCAATCCCAAGTGGGATATGTGAGAATTGTGGAACTTTGGGACATGACCAAAGTGAATGTAGGGGAACAAATGAGCAAGTGAATGCTTTTCAAGCATACAAAAGTGGTACCCCTTATTCCAACTATTACAATGAAAACACCAAATTCCATCCAAATCTCTCATACAAAAGCCAAAATGTTCAAAACCCTCAACCAACATACACCCCACCTCCCATGAGAAACCAAAATCAAAGACCCTTTTTCAACCAAAACCAAGGTTATCAAAATCAAACTCCATACAATCAACAAAATGACCAAGGTTTTGATGTTGAAAAAGCGGTCCTCCAAATGCAAAATCACCGTCAACAACATCCTAGCCCACACAAAAATGTTGGAAACTCAAATGACCCAACTAGCATCTTCAAGCTCTCAAAGACAAAAGGAGCAATTATCACCTCAAAGTAATCCCCCAAGACATGAAATGGTTGTGCCATTCACTTGAGGAGTGGTACAAGATATGAAGGGCCAAAGAAGCAAGTTGAGGATGAAGTTGTGGAAGCTAGCGACAAGAAAAGAGTTGTGCAAAACTCTAGGGAAGAATAACCCACCAATCAAGAAGTTTCAAAGAAAAGTGAAGAAAAGGCCAAAGGGAAGGAGCTCATTGTGATTAGACTTCCATTCCCGAGTCGTCAAGCTAAGCCTAAGTTTGATGACCAACTTGTAAAGTTCATGGAAATTGTGAAGAATTTGGAAGTCTCGATTCCTTTCACGGAATTGATCAATCACGTTCCGGCCTATGCAAAGTACATGAAGGACATCCTTACGAAGAAGAAATCGATCCGGAAGCTTGAGACTATTGCCTTCAGTAAGGTGAGTAGTGCCATCCTTCAAGGGAATTCACCTCCAAAACTAAAGGATCCGGGAAGTTTCTCCATTCCATGCACTATTGGTGACACTACAATCAACAAAGCTTTATGTAACCTTGGGACAAGTGTTAGTGTCATGCATATTCGGTTAGCAAGAGGCTAGGAATGGGAGAACTCAAATGTACTAACATCACGCTTCAAATGGCGGATAGATCGACAAAGACACCTTTAGGCGTATGGGAAGATGTTCCCGTTAGAATTGGAAAATTCTTCATCCCGGTGGATTTCGTTATTCTTGACATGGAAGAAGACTTTAACATTCCTATTATCTTAGGAAGACCTTTCTTGCACACCGCGGGAGCGGTGATCGATGTGAAGCATGGAGAGCTCACCCTTGAAGTGGGCGATGAAACCATCACGTCCAATATTGACAAGACCATGAGAGCTCCACGATTGCATGAGCCATGTTTTATGGTTGATCACTATAGCCGGAAGGATGATAGGAAGAAGTTGGAATTTCAATGGAAAAAGAAAGTGGATGACGCTTCATCAAAAGAACAAGGAAATTGCAACAATGAGAGCTTGAAAATCTCACCCATGACAAGTGAAGAGGAAGGCCTTATTGGCCAAGACAAGAAAGAAGGAGAGTTGTCTCCATCAACTCAAGAAAGTTTTAGTGATCAAGTAGACGAAGTTTGCAGTCTTTGGGATGATGAGTTTGAAGGGATATTCAATCCCTATATTGGTAATGCTATGAACCAAGACCATCATGGAGAACAACAAGTGCAAATGTCTATTGAGGACATTTATCATGATAATGAGCAAGCTTTCGACTACTTCTTCAAGGTGTTGAGTAATATAAACAACACCTTGAACATGCCCCCTTGACATCTCACATTTGATGAGAGTTTGGAGGAGTCCTTCCTAAACCACCATTTGTAAATATTCTAACTCCCTAACTTGCATTTCAATTATTACACTGCATTTTTGTCATTTTTGGATTTATATTTTTGTGCCTTGATCAAGATATTCATCATTTTGAGAGAACTGAGGGAGGGACTTATGATTTCATTGATGTGTAGTGATTTACCCTAGTGTGGGGATAGCAATTGCCTAGGCTATTCATGCCTTTGTAGTGCCCCTACAATGATGAACACGAGAATTGAAGAATGAAAATGACACGGGTTACGAAGTACCCACGGATGGACCTGAATCCGTGTGTTTAGGGAAGAATCCGAGCGGCCAAAAGGACAATCCGCTCGTCCTGAAGTAACCCGAGCGTCCAAGTCACCAGACACTCGTCTGGTAGAGCTGCAGAAATCAAAAACCTGGTCTGACAATGAATCCGAGCGTCTCAGCAGAGAAACCGCTCGTCTCATTCTAGACGGTCGTCCTTCACAAAAGACGCTGGTCTTTTTGCTGCAAAATTCTAGGATTTTCTCTGTAAAGGAATCCGAGCGTCCACCTAGAAAGACGCTCGTCCCTCCACAAAGAATCCGCTACAACATCAAAAACTTCGGTTATTGAACAATTATCCAATTATCTGGAGGTAATTTTCACTCCCGACTCTCATAGGGAGAAATTTATTCTCTTTGCTAAGAAAACCATCATGTGTACTAAGTTTATTTGTGAAGATGCATTGTCAAAGTTGGGTGTTCTTGAACAAACCAAAACCTTCTATGAGTCTATGGGGTTGGGTAAATTGTTTACAATGAAAGAATTGACATACCCCTCCTTCACCTTGGAATTTTTAAGTTCTTTGAAAGTCACAAGGGTGTAGACTCGAACCAACATCGAGTTCCGTCTTGATAATGTTGATAGACGCATAACTTATGGCGAATTGGGTAAGATATTAGGCCTTAGTGATAACCCGAAATATACAAAGACTCCTATCAAGTATGACCCCGCTCCTCTTTGGATGACAATTTCCGAAAAGAAATTTATACGCTTTCATGATTGTCGTGCTCTCTTAGTCCACCATCCGGGCATTAGACTATGGCATAAGGTCATTGGGAATACTTCGATAGATAGAAATGGCACAAATCATCTTACCAAACTCGATTGTATTCTTCTTGAGCCGGCCTTGAACATTGGGAGGGAATTTACCAAGCCATACAATGCTCTAAGACTTTTGGTTGAACGATGGCTTAATGTCGATTGTGGCAAAGAAGGCACCGCCTTTATTATCAATGGAGGAATAGTTACCCATTTGGCTAAGCATTTCAACCGGAATTTCAACAACAATAACAATTATGTGCCGGTTAAAGGAGGCCATCATATTGATATGGACACCATGATTCACATGTTTAAGTTGGTCAAGCACGACACTCCTGACAACAAATATGGGTGGTTAACAAATGAAGCTAGATCCTTCACCTTACCTTCCAAAATTTGCCGATTGAATGTTCACCAATCGAACTGCCTTCTCCCACTCTCCGAAGAGACCGAGTATATTATTCAACAACAAAGGGGAGAAATTGCCGAGCCCTCCTCCTCCATTATCACCCCACCTTAGCCATTTGAATACCACGAGTTCAAACCCAAAGATGTTGAAGTGGGAAATGATTACTTAACTCTACTCATGAGGGAAATGCATAAACAAGCTTACAATGATAGAGTGGATGCTTACAAGGCCCAATATCCGCCCCTCCTACAACTAGCTAGGCAAGGACTTCTTGATCCGTCTTGTCCTTTGCCTAGTTGGGCGGATAGGGAAGTATTCTTCCTAGCATTCCTAGTGGTGGTAGACCGGGTGGAGAGGAGATGCTTGTTGAAGAGGGTGGTGACCAAGAAGGAGAAGAAGAGGTTCAAGAAGAAGAAGAAGTCGAAGAAGATGAAGAGGAAAGGGAGGAAGAACAAGCAAGTGAAAGTGAGAGTGGACACGATTCCACATCTATGGAGATTGATGATGCCTCAAGATATGATGATGATGATGATACGATGGGTGAGGATTAACAAACTTTGGAGGCTCCTACATTCTTACACCTCCCTTATGGTTTGTCTACTTCTCTTGCTTTTTATTTTATCTTGATCATTTTGTGGTGTCCTAGCAACATTGCAGGACTAACACCTTGGTTTCATTAAGGTGTTCAATATTATTGTTCCCGACTTTTAAAATCCAAAATGACAATCATTAGTTTCATGCATTGCATTCCATGTGCATAAACTGCCCCGAAATTCATGACATTAGAAATAATGTCTATTTTGGTTTGGGGAAGTCCATGCTTATGCATTGGGAGCTAATTTAAATTATGCGCTCCGCCATAACAAAAACAAATGCATCATGTAGTGTAGCTTAGTATAGTTTGCATTTAGTTTAGAAATCATGCATTTTCATTGCATAATTTCCTATCGTATTGGCCATTGAGGACAATGCCCATACTAGTGTGGGGATGGGAAATTCTCACTTGACTTTTATTCAAAATCCAAAAAAATCAAAAATTTCGAAAAATCCAAAAAAATTTGTAAAATTGAAAATCCAAAAACAAGTTCATTTCCTTTGTAGTATAGTCTTGTATATATTGTTTTGTATATATTGTGTTTGTTCATCCTTGTTCACATTGATTGACTACGCCACATCCGAGACATGAGGATATTGAAGACCGCATGGTATGATCTTTCCAATCTCCTTTTTCCTCTTTATGTTAATGACTATGTGGCTTTATTTTGATTGATGCGGTATAAACAATGTGAATTTAGGAATTTTATTTAGATTATTTGGCATAATATTTGCTAGAAGCATATGCATTAGGATGTATAGATGTTAGTTGCATCAGGGCATATAGTTGCGTTTTGGAAAATTTTTGTGAAACCGTCTATTTAGGAAACTTGACAAGTGTACATAGGCCCTAGTAGATGCTTTTTCTTCTTAAGACTTTGCTTGTTAGAATACTTGTAAAACACCCTAGGTTGTGTCATGCTAGTATCCTTTGACCCATGGATTAAGGCCTAGTCAAGAGTACCTTGTGGTGTGATAACTCCTTGGCTACCGTTTATTCCAAGGTGACCCTTGAAACCATGCAACCATCATTCATCCATGTTCTACCACATTTTGTCATCAAAGGGAATGGGCACAAAAATTATTCAAATTTGAGTTCAAGAAGTGAAATGAAATGTCAAAAAGTTTGAAATTGCATAAAAAGAAAAGAGGAGTAACAAAAATGAAAAAACTCCTATGCTTCAAATATAAGGCACCCTCGTTACTAATTTGGGTGACTTTGAAAATGATCAAAAGAAAATGCAAAAGTTGAAAGTTGTCAAGTATTGAAATGCCAAAAATCAAAAGAAATGGCAAAAAGAAAGCGTTCTCAAATATCAAATGCCACAAGAAATTGGAGGGAAAACAACAACAAAAGCAAACTCCTACATGAAACTCAAATACTATTAATCCCTTTATCCATCGTATTCATTTTTGTGCATGGTAGAGAGGGGACGACCCTTCTTCTTGTCTAGGCAAGAGGGGGAATTCCGCGATCCTCCAGTGTTTCTAACACCATAGGGAGTCTATTCTTGACAAAAGCATTTAACGAATGAGGACAAAGGTACCCTAGCTTGACACAACTTGGAGGTGATTTATTGGTATCCTTCTAGGCTTAGTAGTTAGAAGAAACCATATCTATGAAGGAGTGTGTACCCTTGAATTGCTTCCCCTTTAGAAAATTTCCGCCACTTAGATGAGGAAAGTGGCTATTCTTTTTTAGATGCATCCATTACTTATTTTGTGTGCTTTAATGATTGGATGTGTCGCTATTTTGGCAAGACCCACCTTGCCTTACAAGAAGGCATCCTACCTCATGGTTGTCTTGTTGTGAGTTGAAGGGGCGGAGTGAGACCCGTTAATTGTCTCATATCGGATATATTAGTAGGTGAATTTAAATGAGGGTCCTAATTTTGTCACCTCTTTACTCGGGACGAGCAAAGGTTCGGTTTGGGGATATTTGATGTGATCAATATCTGAGCATATTTAGTCCTTGAATTAGCCTCGTTCCTATGCTTTTTAGTACATATTTGGGTCATTTACTATCTTTAGTCCTTTGTTTTGCATATTCTTTGAGGTTTTGTTCCCTTCGTAGGTGAGGAATGCAAACCTTGCATTTTTAAGGCAAAATAGAGCTAAATTGATCGAATCTAATGACCAAGCATCAAAGAGAAGACAAGACTAGAAGGCCTTTGTACATAATGTAGTAGATGGGCAATGATGAAGAAGATCCTTGCATTCCCGACAAAATCCCGAAGGATTGTTGGAAGAAGAAAAGAAGAAATGGCAAGCTGAACTAAGATCCGAGCGTCTCACCTATCGGGACGCTCGTCCAGAAGTTCTACAAGCCGCTCGTCCAAGCTGCCAGGCCGCTCGTCCAGAAGCTATACAATCTGCTCGTCCTGACCTTTTGGACGCTCGGATTGTCCTCCCGAGCAACACGTCCCCTTCTTTCATCATTCGAGATGCGCATATTTTTGAAAGACTAGCTAAAAGGAGACCCGCATCTTTTCTTGAGAGGAGCAATTGCTCAAGGACTTAATCGTCATTTATGCCCTTAGTAACCCTAATTTGTGCACCTAATCCCCACTATGAATACCCCATTAGTCTAATTAGATTATCATGTTCTTCTTATCAATCTTTAGTGTAGTTTATATTATTCTATTCTCTCTTTAATCTTGTAATCAACTTCTAATCAAGTATTAATACAAATCTCATTTCCTTAATTTCTCTATTGTTCATCTTTTATTTTGGGTAATTGAAGATTATTTAGTTTTATTGTTATTTAGTTTAGTGATCTTCTTATCTCAACCCAAATTGTGACACCCCTAGACACCACTCCTTGCAATCGAAAATCCTACATCAATACCCTTCTCTTGGGATCCGACCTTTACTTGCCTCTTTACTAGAAGTAGAGTTGTTTGTGAAGTTATAAATATTGTTTTGGTCTAGGTGCTCCTAACGACAAGTAACCGAAATCTAAGCTCAAATCGGACCGACCAGGAGGTTTTCAATAAAATGGACAAATGTATTCTTATACAACAGCAAAAGCAAACTGAATCGGGAACTTACCCTCCTGACCAAGTGTTGCCACTCCTCTAGGCCAGCATCTGTCACCGCCTCGCCAAAGTTGCGGAGCTCGGAAGTCGTCGTCATCCCCGCTGCGTCACTGTACTCGAGGATCTCGGGGTACGCTGGGGGCTCGACGCCCGCCGCCTCAACCTCCTGAAAATTCAAATGAATTGTTTATTTAATGATCATTCATCATTTTATCAAGTCAACTCAAATAGGGAAAATGAAGCACTTACCACGACCGGCCAGTACGGCAGCCTCTGGCGAATGAACACAGAGTACTCCTCACCAGGAAGAAGAAGAGTGTCGCCACCGATGTCAGCCACGTCAGCCTCCCTCTCAGCGTTAGAAGGCTCCTTAAACATCGTCCGAGGAGGATCGATGGGAACTGTGAAAGCATCATGAGAGCACTGACGAGTCAAGCGCTCGCCCAGATACCACACTGGATCCCATCGACGTCCTCAACAACAACCGACTCGAGCTCCTAGGTCGAAGGACCTCAGCCACGAAAGAAGGGGCTTCAAGGTAGTCCTCCCAAGGCCTGGGCACCCACTAAGATAAGGAAACAAGAGGTCATTCTTATGATCGCTTCTAAGGAAGTAATGAATAAACAAATGAAGGAAAAGTGATTTAAAAAGTACTTAAATCGCTCAGCTTCGGGGCATTCACGCCCCGTCTACAGACATCGTAAGAAGAGCGCTAGCTCTTCCTACGACACATCACCCAATCCATCACAACGAGATAAGCTCTTGGCCCAGGCTCCGTCCTCTTGGTGCGAAGCCCGGAAAGTAGGAGAACACCCACGCCTGCAAAACAAGAAAGTCGATGATGATCTTTCACGGTTCGATAAGAAGATGAAATGATCTTTCATGATACGAAATAAAGGTTCATACCTCCAACAGCAGCCCAGGACCGACAGTAGCAAGAGAAATCCCCTTCTCCAGCAGCTTAGGACGAACCATGGCCCTCATGTAGAGAGTGAGGACCGCAAAGCCAGGAGTGACCCAGTCCCAACGACCTAGGTCACTCAGGTCAGAAAGGAAAGGAAGAAGCTTATTCGACAACCTCTCCCCCTTGTCTCCAAGGTAGAGTGAAGACAAGAACCACCAGAGCCACAGACGAGCCCTCTGCTCCGCAGTACAAGGAGTATGAGCCACCTCCCTCCCATCTATCGTCACCACCGTCGGGGTCTTACCCGCAAAGTAATCCCTGACGTAGGAGCTCCGCACTAACCTGGGAACCGTAGCAGCACTCGCCGCTAGGTTCTTGTAGATCAGCCTCTTGGCCACGTCCGAGTCCACCCTTATGGCCGTCGACGGCCACACCACAACCTCCACTCCACACGGCAGACCGGAAATCATGGCGTAGTCCTCCAACATGACCCCGACCTCGCCAAAAGGCATGTGAAAGGTCGAGGCCGTGTCCCAGTACCGATCAAGGAAGGCTCGAATCAGGCAAAGGTTAGCCCGAAGCTTCCTTCCCTTGATCTCCCTCCACGCTCCCACCAAAGCTCTGAAAGCTCCAAGCTCGATGATAGCCTACTCCTCCTCTGACAGTCTCCCATAGGCCTCCATCATCGTCGTGTAGCCAGAAAAGGACCTCATGTTCCGAGCCTCCTTTATCGATTCGATGCAAAGCTATCTTTAGCTCGAAGTGAAAGAGAAATGAAATGGCAAATAAATAAGTAAAGAAAGATGATGAGGGAATGACGAGTTTGAGATTTATCATGCTCTTCACCATCCTATAAGACAGGTGACTCTCCGCAGCACAAATGAGATGTCGGCCATCCCATTTATTAGCCCACTAGGGTGCCCTCACTAGCTGGTGACCGCCTCAGCCGATGTTGGCCCGCCTCGGGGTGTCCTCCTCAGCGGCCTCCTCCTTGGCAGCCTGCTCAACAAACACCTCCTCTAACACCTCCTCAAAAGTAAGAGAAGGGTCAAAGTCAGTATCCACGTCCATGGGAGCCCTCCCCGACGTAGAAGCCACGTCACCTGTAAAATTAGAGTAAATTAGGCCGCATCAAGTGACGGCGAGCCTTAGTCAGGGTGTTTTCAAGCCTTTCAAGCTCCGAGAATGGCTTTTTTCTCGCCATCTTTGGCCATTTCTTCAAAACCCGACCGCTCATGTGGTAAAATGGGTCAAGTCAAGTCTAAATTCGAGCCTAGTCATGGGTTTGAGTTGAAATTTTGGCAGCATTTTGCTATAACGGCGATTATGCCCTAGAAAAGTGTCCTAAAAAAGCCGTCACAAATCAAAAATCCATGATGGTAGGAAGTTTACCCATCACAGAAGGATTCCAAATACCAAATATCAAGACAAATGGGGATTCCTAAGGCCGTCATCTATGCGCCGTTACGGTCATTTTGACAGTAATTAGAGTACATTTGGAGTCCGGGTCAAAAATTATCTTCATTTTCTAATAAACCGTTTAAACTGTCGAGTCGGAATGTTCAGGAATATTCCGAATATTTCTATTCCATATTTTAATTCTTTTAATCTTTTGGCAAAGTATATCCCGAAATTATATTTTAAAAACAATAAGGAAGTTGAGATGTACCGCAATTTCATAATAGAAACGCGGAAAATATTTCTTCCGCAGGAGGAAACTCCTGGGGAAAGGACGCAGCACCTGCTGCGCCTCTTCCCCAGCTCTTTTCTGCGTATTTTAACATCTTTTCAAGATTTGTTTCCAAAATTTTATCGAAACCCTAATTCCTCCGTGTGATTAGTATAAATAGGGACCTTCGTTCCTCATATTTCTCACGCAAGTGTCCGCCCTTCTCTTCTCCCTTTGCATTCTAAGACCGTGCTCTTTGTTTATTGGTGTCAACGTGCTTGAACTTTCTATCACGTAAGCTCGGATACTTCTGAGTACCAGCCTCGTTTTGCATGACCGACCAATTTGACCAACTCCACTAAATCAATCTAATCAATTTAATTTAATTCCTCTTACGAGGGTACTTTCATCATACATTCGAGTCGAGCAATCACTAATCGTTAACTTAGTCAATCTCGTTTCGTCAAACATGTAAGTCTGAGGGTGTAAATCCCATGTTTTATTATTGTATTTTAATATTGTATAAACTATTGTTTAGTTTACGTCGAAAGCATGTTTAAAACCGATTTACAAAACCCTTTTATCAAACCTTTTTTTTACCGATTAATAGAAGACAGACGTCGAGAAGAAACGCAGCAACTGCTGCGCCTCTTCGAAGAGTCGCAGCATCTGCTGCGCCTCTTCCTGAGGCTGCCGCAGTTCCTGCTTTTCTTCTTCTACCTCGTCTTTCAGTTAATTCGTCTTCTTTCGTTTTTCTTATTTTCTTCTTTTTCATTCGTATATAATTTTTATAATCATAACATGTATAATTATCATCTTTAAATCCCGACTTAAATCCCTTATAATCAATATTTGCGGGTTTTCGTTATTAAAATCAAACCCGGATTTTGGAGATTCGATTCATTCATATCAAATCTCTGGGATTCGACTTTTGTATATTTTCATCAGTTTATGGCGTCTTACATTCGTTTTCGTCTTAGTAATTTGACCTAAATTAGTTGTAATTAATCTCTTATTAATCTTTAATTCACTCATAATTAGTCTATGATTCGTTCTAATTCATTTAAGTTTGTTCTTATTAATTTTATGACCAATTTTCATGTAAATAACCTGTTAAATCCCTTCTAATTGAGTCGAATGTCAGCAATCTACCATTAAATTCACCAATGAACATTAACGATATGCAGTTCCGGCTTCACAGCCAAAACTCACCTCAGGTACAGACGCAGTGACCACTGCGCCTCTTCCAAGGGACGCAGCTCTGCTGCGCCTGTTCCTGGGTGATTTCTGTCCCTGAACTTATGTTTCTGCTTTGACCTAGTTTGTAGCATACATATTAATTGACTATTATTTGTAATATCGTCAATAATCTGTCCATTTTCCAAAGTTAATTATTTTCCTTTTCTTTTCCAAAATTATCCGTTTTAAACTTATTTTCGACGTAAATCAATCAAATCATTGTAATTATTGTAATTTTAATTATCGTATTTCATTTATTATACTCTTTATTATCGTATTGCTTGCTTGTTCTCACATGTAATCAACCCTAAATCCTTACTTCGACCCCTATTGTATGCTAAATTACGTGTTCACCGACGTAGTTTAATTCTCACATGCTAGGATTAAAACGATGGATGTTGCATTGCATGCATATAATCGACAACATATCAAGTATAGATGATTTTCCCTAATCATTAGTAGAGGCCGCTATCGAGGCGGGCGGGATTAGGTGTTCGATCAAAAGAGCTTCCTAATACGTACCCTCACCCCTTACTCCAGATCTCTGTGAACATCAGTGTTCATTGGCATCCACTTGAGTCATTCTAGACATAGAATGCTAAGGGTAACGAGTTCTTAGTGTTCATGTCATTACTTTGTGTCTGGCATGACACGAAGTATTCGAATGGTTTCCAATTTTCCACAATAAATTGGTGGCGACTCCACAAATGCAAACGCTTGTTTTCCCAAGCGCCCCTGTAGGCCCCCCGTGTCCACAACTATACAATTGTAATAAAAATAAATATATTAAATTACAAAACGGTGATGCGAAATCACATTAAAATTACAAGCAGATCAATATTCCCTTTCATTACGGGTAATACCAATTAAAACTAAGGCTATACTAAGAAAAATTACATTATTCAAAAATTACATAAATTTAAATGACATTCATCCCTAAAATATGCAACAAAATATATGTATTCAAACATACAAAATGAATGTGCCAAATCGCCCTACTATATTATATCGTATATAGTTCGGTTTTTATGGAAATGCGTGAATTTTAACTTATTAAAATCACTAATTAATACTTAAATCAAATTTAAGGTCAAGTAATTTATCCTAACTGTCCTAGGACTCAAAAATTAGTCTCCACTAAAAATTTGACAATAATCTAACTTTATTTTATATTGTTGCTCATATTTAACCCCACATATCATAACAATTATGAAATAATTCCAAATTTTATTACAATAATCTAAAAATTTGAAATTTAAATTTTGAACATTCTGGCATATTACCGCGACCCTCAAAATGTCAAAATTATGGGTTAAAAATTTTGAACTAATTTAGAGAAACATATAGTTGCGATTTTTCGGTTTTATCAAATAAAATGCCCAAATCATACGAAAATTAATCTAATCAATTTTCCAACTTTAGATCTGATTTTTAGGACAAAAATGCAACCTAAAATAATTTTCTCATGCCATGAAATTCGTTTTAGTTATTTTTAGCTTATATAATTTCGATTTATTCCACTTTAACCATTAAAATCATAAATCATGCAAAATTAATCGAATTAATCTCAAATTTTACATACAATAAGTAAAAATCTGCATGTGAGATCATATTAAAATTTCATGATCATATTTGAAGTTTAACTATTTTTAGTTAATAAACCACCATTTTACCCACTAAAATGTAATTATTATACTAAAAATCATAAAAATGAGCAATAAACTTCCTAAACCATTTAAAATGACCTAAAATATTTTAGGACTAGAATGTATACATGCATCCAAAATTTCGTGCATTTCTCATATTTACACAAATTTTCCGGTTTTTATTTTAGTCATCTAATAACTCGTAAAAAACCTAAAATGATTTGCATGCAACAACCAAAGCTCTGATACCAATTGTTAGGTTCTTTAACCCTCTTATTAGACTCATCTAATATAGATCTAAGTTACTTATTAATTTAGATGTTGTGAATCTAGTTACATGCAAACATAAATAAGAGTAAAAGGAGAAAACGATTTTTCCTTACACTAGAATGAGGCGAAACGTGGGCTAAAGGATGGACTCCTTCCAACCTTGTTCTTGAGCTATAAATAAAAGGATGATCCTCCAAAGTTTCAAAGTAGAAACTCTCCTTTCAATTGCAACCAAGATTTAGCCCAAATAATTTCTAGTAATATTAACTAGATATTATAAGAAATCTAAATCCCTTAATATTATTTTTATTAACACTCTAGTAATATAAGAATAATAATAGGCGGTTATTTGATTTTAGAGAGAAGCATGCAAAAATTGGAACTAGAAAAATGAGCAACCAATTGCCCTTTTTAAGGGCTCCAAAACCGGCACCACTAGAGCCATTTAGTGGGCTATTTCTTTTTCTTATTTTAATTGGCATGCAAGAATAGGTAATGAGTGCATTAGGCTCGGTTATGTCATAAACATGCATGTAGGTGAAATGATTATATGCACGGGGTTGATTAAAGAAAATATAAAAATAAGATGTTTTCACACAACACCATATTTTTGGCCACTTTAGTGTAAAATGGACCATCTTGATTTTGTAATGTTTGTCACACAAACATAAGAATCATTTAATTATTTATCTTACATAAATAAGTATTTGTTTGATCATATAAAAATTATAAACAAATAATTAATATGCACTTAACTCTTAAGTGATAATTATGTCATTATATGAAATATAATGAGCCCTATAATGTCCAATTTAATTAATTTACAACCCTTGTAAATATAATGAAAAAATAACCTCTACCTCTAAAAAAATACAATACCTCGATTAATTTAACGGATTAAATTAAATTATTAAATATTATTTAATCAAATTATAATAAGTTATAAAATTTCATTAATCAATCATCGCATAACTGAATAATAAACTTGCGTTGATTCGAGTTCTAAACTCGACCTCAACCAACTCACACAACTATATATATATATATATATATATATATATATATATATATATATATATATATATATATATATATATATATATATATATATATATATATATAATTCTCGGATAGCCGGTGTTCTTCTAATTCACCAGATTCTTCAGCATTGAAAATGATCAAACTATCAATCTTGTCTTGGATTAAATTGATAGTATAAATACATTTTAACTCATTTGTATCTTTATCTTGTCTCATCATTGCATCCCAAAAGCGAGAATAAGATTCTCTTTTTAAACAAAATAAATTGAGATCACTATAACCTGTTTTGGGAATAAATTTCCAAATCCAGGGAATAGAAAATTCAATGAAGAAATTTAATTGAATAATAACAGGAATATTATCCTGATCCGTTTCTGGAAGCAAATCTTTCCATTCGTCATAAAGATTTTTAAACATTGGTGGTAAAATGTCTTCATGAGTGCCATAAAATTGCCACCATTTTATTAACCAATTTGGTAAATTTTGGTCAAAAACTTCCGGATAAATTTTTATGAGCCATGTGTGGCTCTTTGTAGGGTTTTCATATAGAAAAACTTTGTCAAAAGCCTGGATATAATCCCAGTAATTGTATTCAACTTTGACATTATTTTTGTTGATTAAGGTTTTGGAAGTGGATGGGGTAATTCCCCATTCTTCTATGGATATTATCCTCTTGATATTAATTTTTGAAAATTTAAAGAAATTTCCTGGATCCTCCCAATGATTAAAATTGCATTCATTTTCAGAAAGGATTCCTTCATAAAAACTTCGACTTTTATAAGTCTCCATAGGGTATTGATTATTCGTTAAATAACGGTTATATAATAACCAGGGATTATCTTCCCATTTCTTGTCAAAATTTTGGAGTATAATAATCTCCCTTTCTTCTGGTGATTTCACCATTTTCTCTTTTTCATCAAGAGACTCTTTCATAATTTTTTTGAAAGATGGAGAACTTATATTAAGTTCTTTTTGTTTCCATATTTGGAATTCTTCAAATTCTTCCTTTGTGATATTATCACATAAATTTTTGGCTATTAGCCTTTTTTCACCATATTGTGCCAAAATATTATTTGGTCTTATATAACCAGATGATGATCCTGGTCCTGGGTTATTCCCAGTTTTGATAATTTCGGATGATTGTCCTGGGTTATTCCCATATCCAATAATTGAGGATGATTGTCCTGTGTTATGGGTATTCCCATATCTGATAATTGAGGATGATTGTCTTCCTCTCCCTCTATTAGAAGGATGCATAAAGCGGCCACGGCCACGGCCTCGACCAAAATCCATTCCTGAAACAAATAACAAACTCTTATAGAGTTAAATACTCCCTTGTTAAAAAATCAGGGAGATGATTATCAGATCCTTTTTTATAATGTATTTCAAAATCAAAAGGGGCTAAATGAGCTTGCCACCTTGCAAACATTTGTTTGGACACATCATGTTTAAAATCTTTTTGAAACATAAATTTCGCAGAACTACAATCAGTTCTTATTGTAAATTTTTGGTTATATAAATCATTTTGAAATTTTAAAACACATCTGACTATGGCTAAAACTTCTTTAGCAACCGTTACATAATTAGATTGTGCAGAATTCCATTTTCCTGAATAAAAACGGACTAAAAATTCCTGTTTATTATTAGGATCTATTTGTTTAAGAATCCCTCCATAACCAATGTCTGAAGCATCAGTTTCTACTATTTTTTCTCAATGAGGGTTTGCCAAACTAAGGCATGGTAAAGATATAACTTTACTCTTAATTTTCCCGATGACTCGGTGTGATCATTAGACCAAGCACGGGATTTTTCTTCAACCTTTGTCATATAAAATAGCTGTATCTCTTGCCAAGTCATCATAATAAGGTGAAATATAATTCAAACTTCCTAAGAATCTTTGAAGTTGAGTTTTGTCAATGATTTCATCTGGGAATTTAGACCCAAATTCAATACTTCTATTAATAGGAATAATTTGGCCTTTCTCAATATTATGACCTAAAAATCTGACTTTAGTCTGAAATAGAGACATTTTAGTTTTAGAAATTACTAAACCATTATATATGACAATTTTTTTGAAAATATCTAAATGTTTAAAATGTTCTTCTATATTCATAGAGAAGATGAGAATGTCATCAATATAAACTATGATAAAATGACTATAATTGTTAAAAATATCATTCATAATTTTTCAAATTTGATGGAGCATTTTTAAACCAAAAGGCATAACATGCCATTCATATTGTCCAAAAGGAACATTAAAAGCAGTTTTGTATCTGTCTCATTGGTCAATTTGAATCGCAATAACCAGATTTTAAATCAAATTTAGAGAATATGAGAGCTTTATACAAACGATCTAATAAATCTTTTTTATTAGGTATTGGATATCTAATCCATTTTAAAACTTTATTTAAAGGTTTATAATTAATAACTAATCTAGGAACTCCTCGTTCCTTTTCAGCATTTTTGTTAACATAAAAAGCTGTACATGACCATGGTGATTTGGATGGTCCAATAAGTTTTTTCTCTATAAGAGAACTTATTTCTTTTTTGCAAAATTCCAAATATTCTGAATTCATTTGACAAGGTCTAGCCTTGGTAGGAACATTTTCTTCCCTGAAATCTTCTTCATAAGGAAGATTTACTATATGCTTTTTTCTGTTCCAAAAAGCATTAGGATGGTCATTGCAAATAGATAAAGAAAATTGGTTTTCAATATCAATAATTTTTTGTTTTAATCTAGGATTATTAAGTTTTTGATCTATAGTCAAAATGTTAACTTCATGTTTTAAAAAACTTAATTGATTTTCTTTTAAAGAAATTCTATCATAAATCTCATTTATAGCTTTCATAAAAGGTTTCATGATGAAACTGAAAGTAATAGTTTTTCCTTGATAATTTGCAGTTAAATTCTTATCATCTGCAGTAAAAGGATAAATTTTTGTTATAAAAGGTGTTCCAAGAATAATAGGAACTGAAAGTTTATTTTTTACTAAAAGAAAGCTTAAAGGAATGCAGGTGTTATTAACACATATATCAGCTTTTGGGAGTTTAAAATCAATATCTAATTTATCTCCTCCTGCTTGAGATAAACTATGAGTAGTTTTGACAAAATACCTGGAGTCAATTTCTCCTTCTTGTATAACATTTAAATCTGCTCCAGTATCAATTAAAGCAATAAATTCTTTAGAAAATTGATTATTAATTCTAAGAAGAATCTTAACATACCACTTTTGTCCAGCAACCATATTTATGGTTTGGAGAAATTTTTTATTTTTCTCAAGTTTTGGGAGAGTATCAACAAGTTGCATAGCTTGATCCTTACCATCAGGGTTAAGAATAGGAATCTCATGGTTATCAACTTTTTTGTCATTAGATTCTTGATCATTATTTAGCAAATCATTTTGAAAAATAAAAAGTTGTTCAAGATTAGAAATTCTTGTATCATTTCTTTGTTCTTCAATTTTTAGAAGTTTAATCTCAGATTTTAAATTATCCATCTCTTTCAAAATATCTTGTAAAGAAGAAGGATTAGAAGTTGTGTTTTTATTTTGAAGACGTTTATAAACTTCATTTAAAGAATAGGGTTTTTCTTCTGTAAAACTCTGTTTTTTATAATCAAAATTATTATAAGAAGTGCTAGGTATATTTTCAATAATTTGTGATCTTAAATCAGCACTTGGGATGGCTTTTAAAACATCCAACCAATCATTATTGGTGAGAACTTGTAATTTGGCATCTTGAAAATTGGATAAAAGATTAAAGAATTCATCTTTTTTGGGATTAATACAAGCTTTTCCCTGTCCACAGGGTTCACATTCTGAATTAGTAGTTGCAGAACTACTGTCTGTGTAAAAAGAATCATTTTTAAGGATTTTTAAATTATTACTAGAATTACTAGAATTATCAGACATAGTTTCTGTTTCACTCTGTAGATCTAATTCATTAAGAAATAATTTTGAAATCTTGTCTTTAAGATCATCATCTATATCAAGATTATTAATTTGTTTTTGGGTCCAGCAATTATTTGCCATATGACCTTTTTTATTACATTTGTAACATCTTATCTCCTTTGGAGGTATATAATCTTTTTTCTTGTAATATTTTTTATGAAATTTCCTTTGATTTTTCCGATGAGTTTTTTCTTCTAATTTTTCTTTAGAATATCTTCTCTTTTTATATCTAGGATAATAGGTTTTATCCTTGCCTTTGTGTTGTTTTCTACGAGAAGTAGAAGGCATATCCATACCAAATTGTTCACAAAATTCTCCTAATTGGTTTCTTTCAATAATATTTTGGTGCTTGAGTTGTTGGTTTAATTTAATTTCATTACAATGGTTTATACCTTCTGCTGTACAAGCTTTAATAAGGTGACCATAATTATATCGTTCATAATTAATAGAAGGATTTTCTCCACGAAGAATTTTTCTAATTCTTTCAGCAAATAAGTGTGGTAGACCATCAATAAATTTACCTTTCCAATGAGAGCTATTGCATTCGGTAACAAAGATGACTCGCTAAGGAAGGTGTCTTTGTACCACCTAAAATCAGTTAAAGTTTTACATCTAAAATTTTGTAAAAGAGTTCTTGTGGAATCATAATTATTCCCCAATTGACCAGTAAAATGATCAAGTATATTGACAAGTAAAGTGTAAACCGCAGTTTCTGTGGGCACTTCATCTTTAATTTCTGTATTAGTAATAATAGCTGTTTTTTGTTCATTAGTGAGGTAATTATCCCACCATCCTTTTAGTTGACCGGTGAATCCTGATGCTATCATTTTAGCAACAGTGGAATCACTGTTATTAGCATTTTTACAAACTTGAGAATACATAAGCATTCTATGGCAATGGTTATGAATTTGTTTTTCAGCAAAATAATCTATATTCCATTCATAGATATGAGATCCACTATAACTATGTCCAATAATCTCAGCATTTTCTTCCTGCCCAATATCAACAGGTGAAGGTCTTCTATTATAGTATAGAGTATTAATAGGTTTTTGACCCCATTTATTTTTTGAAACAACATTCAAATCATCTTTGAAATCCGGATTGAATTCTTCATTTAAAGTTTGCAACTTTAAATTTGCAACCTTATCAGCCAACTGACTTATAAGTTGTTCATTTTTAACATCAGATAAAAATCTAAAATTCTTTATCTCAGGAGGATTTTTGATAATAGGAGTTATTTCTTGCGAAGAAGAAGAAGAAGGGTTTTCAGTCTTGATATTTTGAATGACTTGATTAAGAAGATTTATGACTTTATTAGCCTTATGGTGTAAATCTGTAACATGTTCACCAAGAATTTTTAAAGAAAGATTAGCATAATTATTTTGTTCACTTAAATAATTTAAATGTTTAGTAGTCGTGGTAATAATCCCATCTTCATAAATTTTTGAAAGGGGCATGTACGAACACCCATCTAATTTAAATTTCTTAAGAGGAGGATAAACCCCCTTAACTTCATTACCATTGAGAAGTTCAAAATTTCTTTCAAGAATAGTTAAATGATTATATAAATAAGTTGAACAATACCAAGGGACAAAATAAATAACTGCATTTACTGATTTGCAGTATTCATAAAACTCATCTTGCAAGATGTCTTGTTGTTTTTCATCAAAATTATGAAAAAACCAATTTCTAAATTTTTCCCAAATATGAGATTGAAATTCATTACTAATTAATTTTCTGGTTATTGAACCAGGAGAAAAATCTAGTAAGGCCTTCTTAATCATCAGTATAACTCATTTGGGACAATGTGTCCGCTTCTTTTTTAGAATGTCGTCTTAAAATTTTATCAGAATGCATTCTTAAAACATCTTCATCCGTTTCAATAAAATCTTCATCTCTTAATTGAGAAGTTGAACACCTAGAAGTACTAGGTATGTCTAAATCTTGATCAAGGGTTGAAATAAAAGTCCTATTAGAAAAAGATCTAGTCATTTTTGAAGTACTACTTCTAGGTCTAGTATGGTTATTACCAAAATTTAAAGTAACAGCTCCTTCAGGAGTTTGTTGTACATCAAGTAAATTAGTTTCCATAATAGGTTGAGGAGGCATAGCCTGGGTAATAGTCCAATTCTCAGGGAAAGATATTTCTTCCCATTTAATAGCTTTTCTAGTAGTGATATTAGATCTGTTACAATTGGTCTCAATAATAATAGTTTCATTTATAGCTTTATCTGCTAATCTACAGTGAGGATTTAAAGTATATAAAGGTTTATAATAAATCCTGTAGCAAATACAAATTAACTCAGATCCTTTTGCATAATTGTAACCATGAGTTTTAACATTTAAAGTTAAAGCATCTAATATATTAGAATCTGTCAAAGATAATTGTAAATTTGGATAAACGTCAAAATAGACTGGACCATGAGCCAGACTGGATTTAACAACTCCAATAATTGACTTTTGCCAATTCAAATTTCTGCCATCTCTTAAGGCTGCAATAAAACTTTCTGGTAATCCTTCCAGAGTTAGTGGTTTAAAAGCCACTTGGACTAAACCAATATGAATAAATTGGTGCTTAGATTTTCTTAGTGGTTCTAAGTCACTGTTGTTTAAAAGTTGAAGATACATTTCTTCATTATTTAGAGAAATAGATTCCTCTGTGGTTTTTACTCTGTGTTTTAACCCGATATATTCAAAAAACCCATAATTATAAATAGTTCTTTTGCTAAACGGAATTGTCCATTTGTTTAGCAACTCTAAATTCGAGGATATTCAACCTCTTGATCATCTTTTTTTCACAGTAGACTTACCCGTATTAAGTACGCGTAAACTCATAAGATGAGAGAGTGTTGAATTATGACTTAACTATCATAAATTATATATACTTCCATGGCTCTGATACCAAGTTAAGCGGATCTTTTTACAGTACCAACATAGTATAAGACAAGGGTGAGAACTCCTAAATATTTGAGGATTGAGTAACGAATGAAATATCACACCATATACAAAACAATATCGCGAGGAAAATTGACAAACAAAACCACCTAAAACTCTCAAAATCAGTCAATCGTTTCTCTCTCTAAAAAATCCAAAATCAATCTAAAATATTTCAAACAAAAATATATCACAATCCTCTCAAAAATCTCACTGAAAATCTGCGAAAACCTAAAAATTCAAACACGATTTCAATTGTATTTCAACATCCTAGATTTATTCATTCACTAGATTGAATACTCAGAAGAATTCGCGCAAAAATCGTTGAGGTACATTTGTTTCTTGTTTTCTTTGATTTCTGCGATTTTATTTCAACTTATGTAGTGTTAAATTGATTTTACATGTTAATTTTGTTCGAAATTATTGTATGTATGTTGATTACATGAATTTAATAGGATTAAATCAAAAAAATTGAACTCATCGGCAAGTTATTTAGTGTACTTTCATGTTCTTGCTGTAAATTTCTAAATATCTTATAAATGATTTTAAACGTTTTTCGTTCATAATATCGATACATTGAATCAATTACTATCATCAATTGAAGTTGTAGTTGTTTATGAGATGTCTTTTTTTTGTTTTAATCGCTGAAATTAGGGTTTAATATTGATCGATTGTGAAAATTAGGGTTCAACATTGTTTAATTGCGAAAATTAGGGTTTCATATTGTTTTAATTGCGAAAATTAGGGTTTAACATTGTTTAATTGTGCAAAATTACAGTTTCATATGATAGAATTGAAGTAATCGTTTGTGTTCAGTAAAATGAGTAATGTCGAATTACATGTTGGCTATGATAACGGAAAACGTGTGATATTGTTGTTTGTATGATGTGATATTGAATGTGAAGATTAGTGGTACTCTATTTTCATACATTTTGGCAGGTTGACTACATAATTAAGTTGCAAAATGTCATCAAGGCACTAAAATGCTATAGTATAGTATTTTCGCTGTAAAATGTCACTGATTTGTTGTAAAATAATGTGAAATGTTGATGTAAATGCTGTAATATGGTGTATTTTTTATATTTGGTGTATTTCTTTTGTCTGAAAGATGATACTAAGATGCTATTTTGTACTTTGTTTTCCTTTTTTTTTGCAGATTTCTTCGCTTTTGGAGGTTACTTAAGAGTATGTGTGCATGCTGGCGAAGTCTATAGTGCATGATCAACTAAACAAATCATATTTTTTTATTCATTATTCCTCTTATAAAGACAAATTCTTTATTCTTAGATATCGTTTCAAGCGATTATAAATTTGTATTTTTTTTCCATTTTTGAGTTGGAATGTAAAATAATGGTAACAATATTATAGTTGTATCAGGATTTGCCTCTTTTTTTTATGTTATTAAATAGAAATATATGGTTTTAAAGTATTTCATTTTTTTGGTAAACAATATCACACGTTTGTTTTAACAATATCACAAGTTCTAGTAAACATTATCACACTTAATTATAAGCAATATCACCTTTCATGACACAATATCAAATGACTTTGAGAACAATATCACACTATTAGTTTAACAATATCACAAGATGTGGTAAACGATATCACACTACTGACTTAACATTATCACAAAATGTAGTAAACAATATCATAAAACAATATCACCCTTATTGTGTTAATAATATCAAATGATTTGGTTCTTTTAAAAAAAATATCAAATGATATGGTAAACAATATCAAGTTATTGTTATTTTGGATATTTCCCTGGATATTTCCCTGGTAAGAGGGGTTTAAGGCAAGGAGACCCTATTTCTCCTCTCTTATTTTGCATTTGTATGGAGTACCTCTCAAGAATCATGCTTTATGCTGCTGATAATTGGCATTTCAGATATCACCCCCTCTGCAAGAGTCTAAAATTGACTCATCTTTTATTTGCTGATGACTTACTTATGTTTTGCAAAGGGGACAGTCAATCTATTATGTTGCTCCTGAGAGTCATGGCTACTTTCTCTGCACTTCCGGCCTGAAAGTCAATGCCAAATCCGAGGTTGTCTTTAATGGAGTTGCTTCTACATTGAAGGCTGATATCATTCAGGTCTCTGGGTTTCAGGAAGGAACTTTACCATTTAAATACCTGGGTATCCCCATTCAACCTGGCAGGCTTTTAAGGAGGGATTGTCAAGTTCTTGTTGATAAGATAGTAAGGAAAATTAGAGGCATTGGGGCAAGGAAACTCAGCTATGCAGGCAGACTGATTCTCATTAATTCTGTGCTGAATACCTTGCATAACTATTGGGCATCAATCTTTCTTATTCCTAAGTGTGTGATTCATCAAATTGAAGCTATTTGCAGGAATTTTTTATGGGATAATAGCTCTGAACACCATAGAGCTCCTTTGGTTGCTTGGACTGATATTTGTCATACTAAGAAGGAAGGAGGACTAGGGATTAAAAATGCTGGGGTGTGGAATGTGGCTAGTGTAGGGAAGTTGGTGCACTGGCTGTATACTAAAGCTGATAGGTTATGGGTCTTATGGATTGATCATGTATACCTAAAAGGAGCTGACTGGTCTAACTATCATCCACCTCCAGATTCTAATTGGAATTGGAGGAATATCTGTAAAACTAGGGAGCTTCTTTCTGGTGGTTATCAGGGACATCACTGGAATGGGCAACCTAATGGTACTGGTTATACTGTTAGTTCTGGATACTGTTGGTTACAGGGCACACACCCCCCTGTCCAATGGTACTCTGAGGTTTGGAGTCTTTGGAATATTCCTAAGCATGCTTTTATAGGATGGCTGGTTCAGAGGACGGCTCTTAATACTCGTGTTAAGCTAGCAAGACTGAGTCTGTGCAGCTCTGATAGGTGCTTTTTGTGTGAAGCAGATGCTGAAACTCATGAGCATCTGTTCACTGGCTGTATCTATACTTCTAAGGTGACTGCAGGAGTTGAAGCTTGGATGCATCTGACTCTTACTGGTGGCACTGGTTATACCAAGCTTCAATGGATAATTTGTAGTATGGCAAGGATGGCAATCTGGTATAACATTTGGTATATCAGGAACATATGCAGATTGGACCATAAAGTGAAGAAGCCTGAACATGTTGTTGCTGAGATCATAGCCCATGTTCGTCAAAGAATCATTCACAGAATAGATAGCATAGATAAGTTAAAGAATAGAGATTGGTTAGCCAAGTTAAATATTTGTCTCATGTAATGGTGTTGGTTTCCCTTTGACTAACACATGAATGCTTTATCTTGTAATATCTCTTTTATTAATACAAAAGCTCACATTTAACCAAAAAAAAAAAATATCAAGTTATTGTGCTAATAATATCACACTATGCTATTAACAATATCATATATATATCTTTATTTGCTAGTTTCCAAACAGTTATAAGAAATAATATATATCTTCATAAGTATCACGTCATATTGTTCTAGAAGCATTACCGAACAATATCAAACTTCACGCACAACAGTATCACACTTTAGCCAAAACAATATCACATTCACAAGGAATCTTGAAACCCTCCAACTTTTTGCTATTGAGAAACAATATCACAACATATAAGATAAAATATCATTGCTGATTCTAAACAATATCACAAAATTACAGCAAGAATATTAATTTATAACGACTACAACAGATTACTATCCTTCCAAAATTACATCAATCAGTGCATATTCAATTAAAGTTCTGTCAACACAATCTGAGTACACAGATTAGTTCATTTCTCTTCCTCTACCTTTACCAATTTCTTTTTATTATCCTTTTTGGCATCTTTTTCCAGCACAATCTTCAACTTCTTGCTTGACGTTTGTTCAACCTCATCTTGTTTTAAACACCAGTAAAACCATTTTCATACAACCATTTCATGACCATGACTCAATTTAATACAGCCACCAGACTATCTACTCAACTTTCAGGAACTCAATTACATCAAACTTTTAGTACGACACTAATAAAGAATATCATGAGACTTCATATCCCCTTGAAAAGTAGCACAGATCCTTAGCTTCATTTCTGACTTGACTTTATCAATTAGCTTCTCTGGACGCATCACATAACAATTTACTCGACTGGAATTCCCGACCATCCATACATTATAGTACACACCAACCACAATTGCACTCTTCACCATCCGAATGAACAATGGATTATGTTTGTCCTGCAAGATTTTGTCAGAAGTAATTAGGTCATTCTAATCAATCCCCAGCTAGTCAGCCAACATCCTAAAGCATTCCTTGATATAAAAGCATTCCCCAAACAAATGTTCATGTGAATAACACAACTATACCTTTACAATAACACAGTTATACACTAACAATAAAACTTTGTCAAGGTTATGCTTTGACAATGATAGCTTATTAATACGAAGTAACTTAAATAAAGGATTAGAATCCATGCCTCTGTGTAAAGATACACTATTACAATAACATAGTTTTACCATTAGAATTACAATATCAACTAATATGTGACTAAGGAGTTATATATACCATTAGACTAGCACAGTTACATCATTAAAGTAACATGTAGACCATTACAATAATACTATTGTACCTTAGATACTAGTCTTATCTATGCAAACATCCTGACCAAACAATAACGTCAGAGTAAGAAGGAAAAAAAAGGACATGCAATATAGAAAACACTATGATACAATGATATTATGTCTATTGCAAATCAACTAAATGATGAAGTAATTACCATTACCAGTTCTCCTATAAGATTAGGAGTCATTCTTAACTGATCACCATTTAGAATAAAACAATCACATCATTAAAGTAACAAAGGTATACCATTAAAATACAATGTAAACAAACAAGTAATAATTGATGTCTGAGAATCAAAGTAACAAGAATGGAGTAAAACAATATCACACAATCTGCTAAACAATATCACATAGTCTGCTAAACAATATCACACTGTATATATATCACAACCATCATCTTTTGCTATATTCGAGAATTCATATCACAACAATAATCTTTTGTAAGAATATCAATATCACAACTTAATGAATATCACAACGATCATCTTTTGTTATTTCCATCAAATAAAACTGAAAATAACAATAAAGGTAGATGAACATAAGAATTAAAATAGAAATAAATTAAAAATAGGTACGAAAATTATAAGAAGCGCAGTAAGATGCCTATGAATTGGAAATATATGTACGAAAACGAAAATAACATGTGATTTTAAGTTGAAATTAGGAATTAAACAAAACAAAAAGCTGAAATCAACAACAATAACAAGACTTCGAAATAACTTAAAATCGCAATCAAATAACAAGACTATGAATCAATCTCATCAAAATTATAAATTGAGAAAAAAAAAATCATAGAAACAGGTGAATTGAACGTAGATCAGGACAACTTACTGAATATATAACAAATTCGTAACTTGTTCGAATTAAATTAACCTCGATGTATGAGAAAGAAGACAAATAAATCATATGAAATCCTCACAAATTAAACCTAATTTAGGAAAAAGAGATACAAAGCATTGAAATCACGAAGAGTAGCTACAAAATCATAACAAACGCAGTAAGATGACTAGTAATTGCAAATATATGTAGCGAAAACAACAATCACATGAAAATAAAACTGAAATTAAAAATTAAAGATAAAGTAGATGTTCCTGACATCGCGATTTCGATTGAAAGAGTATGATCATTGATAAGAAATAGAAGAACGACAAATGATTGAGCTGAGATTGAATTTGAAACAACGAAATCACGAAAGCATGAAAATTAGGGATTGCGTCGAAGAAGATAGAAGGTAGAGAGAGAAAGGCTTTGGGTAAGAATGAATGAATTAGGTTTATTTCGATGGAATAAGGAGTATATATGCGCACCCGCAAAATTACCATATTACCCTTACTTATCCGCACTAAATCATGGACGTTGGATCTCTTAAATCCGACCCTCAATCCTCAAATATATGAGTCATACTCACATGATCCCATTCCTATATATATATATATATATATATATATATATATATATATATATATATATATATATATATATATATATATATATATATAAGGGATGATCAACCCGTATCAAATATATTTGATCAGAAATATTTGGGTTCCATCCTATAGGTGTGACCTCAAGGGATCAACTGATCACCACCGTCAAACGACAGTAACGTCTAATTCTAGTCAGCCAATCGTTACCGATAAATGTTGATCAGTTGACCATATAATGTATCATCCCTTATGAGATTTAAATATGTGATGGCACTATTGTCGAGGACACATACTCCAACATATGGTTCATTCGAGTTAAAGAACAAGAAAGGTGAATGTTTCAAAGTTAATGATCAACGTGTGAAGTACTACTATGAAGGGCAATGAACTTTGGGTTTGGTGGAGTTCTCTAAGAACCACAATTTTTTGTAAATATTGCATTGATGTTAGTATAGTTGCATTGTAGATACATGGGTTGCTCGGGATTATCGTCGCTTGGAGTTGGGTTTGAGCGAAAAAGTTGGAGTTTCGGAGGAGTTCTTGTTGGTTAATTGTGTTTGTGGTTCGTCGGTTTTGTTACCCGTCGTCAAAAGGGACGGGTATTGATGTAGGACTTTCGATTGCAAATGGTTGTGTCTAAGGGTGTCACAATTTGGGTTGAGATCACTAAACTAAATAACAATGTAAATAAACAAGCAAGATGATTAAAATGAGATGTAAACGATTGATTAAAAGTACTAGGGTGTCATGAGCTCATAGGGGATACATGGGAATTGATCATACAAACATATTCTCAAATTATAAGCAAGCAATTATTGTTGTGATATGATCGAGTTGGTTTATATCTTACAATCCTAGGAAGGTTTGGATCCCACAGCCGAATCGATTAGATTATACAACACCTACAAGTCGACTTAATCCTCCCTACTCAACTATATGCATGGTCTAATGAGACTCAAGTTGGTTTAAGTCTTACAAGTCTCATTGAAAAGGTAAGTGATGGGTAAAAAATGCAAGAATTCATAGGCTCGCATTTCATCAAACATAACATGTGCATAAGTTGAGATCACAACAAGCAAGCAAATAAATTATGTGAACATATTAGATTAAGCATGAATCATCCCCCATGTTGGTTTCCCCTAATTCCCCATTAACCCTAGTTAAGAGACTACTCACTCATTATCAAGTTTATCATTCTAACAAGGTTGTCAATCATATTAACAAGGCAAAACATGATGAATGAATGGAAATGATTAACAATAATTAAAAAGTTATTAAGAGAATTATACCTAATGATGATTCCAAAATAATAAGCAAAGAATAATAGAAGTACTTGATGATTGATGGAAGGTTGTCAATCTCCCAATAATACCCAGATAATCTTCAATTACCCAAAATAAAGGAGGAACAATAGAGAAATTAAGGAAATGAGATTTGTATTAATGCTTAATTAAGAGTTGATTACAAGATTAAGATGAGATTAGAACATAAAAAGTGCATAAGAAGGATATTAAGATTGGATGCTAATCTAATTAGTACAATGGGGTATTTATACTAAGGACTAGGTACATAAATTAGGGTTACTAAGGGCTTAAACGACGATTAAGACCCTTAAGAAAAGTTGAGGAAGTGCTCCTCTCGAAGGAGATGCTCATCTCCGCTTCGCTAGTCTTCAAAGAATATGCTCATCCCGAGAGGACTGAGGGAGAGACGTGCTGTACTGGGAAGGAATCCGAGCGGCCTGAGGGATGCGACGCTCGGATTGTGGAGGGTCAGGACGAGCGGACTGGCTATGGGACGCTCGGATTGTAGCCAGCCAGGACTCTCGTCCCGTAGCTGCGATGTCCGGATAGTAGTTTAGCAAGCTTCTCTTCTTTTCTTCCTCCAACAATCCTCAACGATTTTGATGGAGATGCAAGGATCTTCTCATCATTGCCCATTTACTTCATTATTTACATAGGCCTTCTAGGCTTGTCTTCACTTTGATGCGTGGTCATTAGATTCGATCAATTTAGCTCCATTTTGCCACGAAAATGCAAGGTTCTTACTCCTTTTCTACCAAGGGATCAAAACCTCAAAAAATATGCAAAACGAAAGACCAAAGATAGTGAATAACCCAATTATGCACTAAAAAGCATAGAAAAGAGGCTAATTTAGGGACTAAATATGCTCTAAAATGAGTCACATCAAATATCCCCAAACCGAACCTTTGCTCGTCCCGAGTAAAGAGGTGACAAAAACTAGGACCTTTATTTAAACTAAAATACTAATATAGCCGATATGAGACAATTAACGGGTCTCACTCCGCCCCTCCAACTCACAACAAGACAACCATGAGGTCGGATGCCTTCTTGCAAGGCAAGGTGGGTCTTGCCAAAATAGCCACTTTCCTCATCAAGTGGCGGAAATTATCCAAAGGGGAAGCAATCTAAGGGTACATATTTCATTATAGATATGGTTTCTTCAAACTACTAGGCCTAGAATTATACCAATAAATCACCTCCAAGTTATGTCAAGCTAGGGTACCTTTGTCCTCAATCTTTAAATGCTTTTGTCAAGGATAGACTCCCTATGGTGTTAGAAATACTGGAGGATCGCGGAATTCCCCTTCTTGCCTAGACAAAAAGAAGGGGCGTCCCCTCTCTACCATGCACAAAGATGGATACGATGGAAAAGGGATCAATAGTATTTGAGTTTCATGTGGGAGTTTGCTTTTGTTGTTGTGTTTTCCCCCCAATTTCTTGCGGCATTTGACATTTGAGAACGCTTTCTTTTTGCCATTTCTTTTGATGTTTGGCATTTTCAACACTTGACAATTTTTCAACTTTTTCTAGCATTTCTTTTTGAACATTTTCAAAGTCACCCGATTTTTGAAGCTTTAGGAGTCTATTTTTGCTCCTCTTTTATTTTGATGCAATTTGCAAACTTTCTGACTTTTCATTTCATTCCTTGAACTCAAATTTTGAACAATTTTTGTGCCCATTCCCTTTGATGACAAAATGTGGTAGAATATGGAAGATGGTTGTATGGTTTCAATGGTCACCTTGGATTAAGTGGTAGCCAAGGAGTTATCACTCCACAAGGTACTCTTGAGTAGGCCTTAATCCATGGGTCAAAGGATACTAGCATGACACATCCTAGGGTGTTTTAGAAGTATTCTAACAAGCAAAGTCTTAAGAAGAAAAATCATCTACAAGGGCCTTATATACACTTGTCAAGCTTCCCAAATAGACGGTTTCACAAAATGTTTCCTAACTGTAACTATATGCCATGATGCAACTATCATATATACATCCTAATGCATATGCTTCTACCAACTAGTATGCCATATAATCTAAATGCAATCCTAATTTCACATTATTTATACCGCATCAATCAAAATAAAGCCACATAGTCAATAACATAAAGAGGAAAAAGGAGATTTGAAACATCATACCATGTGGTCTTCTATATCCTCATGTCTCGGATGTGGCGTAGTCGATCAATGTGAAAAAGGATAAACAAACACAATATATACAAACTATATATATACAAGATTACACTACAAAGGAAATGAACATGTTTTTATATTTTTGAATTTTTGAATTTTTTTGTATTTTGTTTTAGTGAAATTAAAAGACATATTTTTGTATTTTTCAAAATTTTCAATTTTTATCATTTTCATTTTAAAAAGGTTATGTTAGAATTTTCCATCCCCACACTAGTATGGGCATTGTCCTCAATGGCCAATACGATAGGAAACTATGCAATTTATATGAAAATGCATGATTTCTAAGCTAAATGCAAATTATATGATATATAAACAAGAGTGAATGCAAACTAAGCTATGCTATATGATGCATGGTTTTTGTTATAGTGGAGAGCATAATTTGGATTAGCTCCCAATGCATATGCATAAACTTCCCCAAACCAAAATAGACACTATTTCTAATGTCAAAAATTGGGGGAGTTCATGCATAAAAAATGCTATGCATGAAACTTAAAATTTGTCATTTTTGATTTTGAAAATGGGAACAATAAAATGAACACCTCAATGGAACCGAGGTGTTAGTCCTCTAGATGATGCTAGAACTCCTCAAATCATGATCAAGATAAAAATTATAAGGAAAACAAGAGAAGTTGATAAACCATAAAGGAGGTGTAGGAGTGTATGATCCTCCCAAGAGTTTCCTAGTCCTCGCCCATTGCGTCATCATCATCATCAACATCCTCGCTTGAGGCATCATCAACCTCCATGGATGTGGAGTCATCACCACTCTCACTTGCGCTTCCCTCTTCTTCCTCTTCTTCATTCTCTTTTTCTTCTTCACCTTCTTGCTCACCACTCTCATCAACAACCATCTCCTCTTCACCCATGTTACCACCTCTAGGAGCACTAGGAAAGAATGTTTCCTTATCTGCCCAACTAGGCAAAGGACAAGATGGATCGAGAAGTCCTTGCCTAGCAAGATGTAGGAGGGGTGGATATTGTGATTTATAAGCATTGGCTCTATCTTCATAAGCTTGCTTGTGCATTTCTTTCATCAAGAGAGTCAAGTAGTCATTCCCCGCCTTAACATTTTCGGGTTGAAATTCATGGTAGGCGAATGGGTAAGGTGGGGTGATAATGGAGGAGGAGGGCTCGGCAACTTCTTCCCCTTGGTGTTGAATAATATATTCGGCTTCTTCGGAGAGTGGGAGAAGGTAGTTTGGTCTATGAACATTCAAGCGGCAAATCTTGCTAGGCAATGTGAAGGATTTAGCTTCATTTGTCAACCACCCAAATTTGTTATCAAGAGTATCATTCTTGACCCATTTGAACTTTAGAACCATGGTGGCTAGATCAATGATATGGCCTCCCTTTACCGGTGTATAAGTGTCATTCTTGTTAAAATCCCGGTTAAAGTGCTTAGCCAAATAAGTCACTAATCCTCCATTGAAAATAAAGGCCGTGCCTTCTTTGCCACAATCAACATTGAGCCATCTTTCAATCAAAACTCTCTTTCAATGTTCAAAGTCGGCTCGAGAAGAATAAAGTCAAGTTCGGTAAGATGATTTGTACCTTTCCTAGCTATCAAGGTATACCCAACAACCTTATGCCATACTCTTATGCCCGGATGATGGACTAAGAGAGCACGACAATCATGGTAGGATGTGAACTCTTTTCCGAAATGGCCTTCCATAAAGGAGCGGGGTCATACTTGGTAGGCTTCTTTGTAAAAGTTGGGTCATCACTAAGGCGAAATATTTTACCAAACTCTGTATAAGACAAACATCTATCAACATTCTCGAGACGAAACTCAATATTGGTTCGGGTCTCCACCTTGGTGACTTTCAAATACCTAAAAAACTCTAAGGTGAGGGATGAGTAAGTCAACTTTTGCATTTCAAATAATGTACGCAATCCCATAGACTCGAAAAAGGTCTTTGTTTGCTCTAGGACACCCAATTTCGACAAAGTCTCTTGACAAATGAACTTGGTGGGCAAGATAGTTTTCTTAGCAAAGGAAATAAATTTCTTCCTATGGGAGTCGGAAGTGAAGACTACCTCCGGATAATCGGTTAGTTGTTCAACAACCGGAGTAGTAGAAGTAGTAGCTTCCATAGGACGATCTTGCTCTTGAATTTCCAACCTTGCATTATGAACTACCAATGCCTTTGATGCTTGAATATCTTAAAGCACTTGTTGTCTCTTAGAAAGGTTCTTCTTTTGGGGTGCCTTAATTTCACCTTTTGTTCTTGCCATGCTCCTTCACTTAGTAACACCAAATAAAGCTTGAAATCTTCAATTTCTAGTAATACCCAAATCGATTTTAGGATAGATGAATGTTGCCATGTATCCCAAAAATTGACTCAAAACTTTAAGATTTTGGTGTTTTAATCACTTGTTATTGATAAAGGAGTGATTTAATTTGATTTTGAGGAAGTTAAGATTTGATTTGGATGATTTTGGTTGGGGATTTTGTTGTTGCTTGATGGAGGGAATGAGGGTTTTGGCGTTTTGGGTAGTGTTTATGTTTGAATGAATGAAAAGAATTGGGGAAATGGGTTTTTTTAAGACCCATTGGATTTGAAAAGCAGAGGGGGGATGAGCGGATAGGCTTCGGGACGCTCGGATTCTTCGGTTTCTGGGTTCAGGAAAAGACAACTGGGGACGAGCGTCTTATAGGCAAGACGAGCGGATTCTTAAGCTGGGACGAGCGTCCTATGCTCGAGACGCTCGGATTCCTTTCCACGGAGAAATCCCAAAAATTGACAGTGCAAAGACGAGCGGATTACTGGTGAGACGCTCGTCCTGGCTGAGACAAGCGGATTCCTTGCGGGGACACTTTGATTCTCAGTCAGACCCAAAAATTATTTTTGCAGCTTCACAAGACGAGCGTCTTTAGCCTTGGATGCTCGGGTTCCCTTCAAGACGAGCGGACCATAGTCGGGTCGCTCGGATTGTCCCTCTTCCTCACGGATTCAGGTCCATCCGTGGGTGCTTCGTAACCCGTGTCATTCATTCTTCATTTCTTGTGGTCTTCATTGTGGGGGCACTATAAAGGCTTGGATAGCCTAGGCAATTTCTATCCCCACACTAAGGTAAAACACTACACATCAATAAACTCATTAGTCCCCCCTCACTTCTCTCAAAATGATGAAAATCTTGATCAAGGCATAAAAATGTAAATCCAAAATTGACAAAAATGCAATACAATAATTAAAATGCAAGTTAGGGAGTTAGAATATTTACAAGTGGTCGTTTAGGGAGGACTCCACCAAACTCTCATCCAATATTGAGATGTCAAGGGGGCATGTTCAAGGTGTTGTTGATGTTGCTCAACACCTTGAAAAAGTAGTCGAAAGCTTGCTCATTGTCATGATAAAGATCTTCAATAGACCTTTGCACTTGTTGTTCTTGATGGTGGTCTTGGGTCATAGCATTACCGATATAGGGATTGAATATCGCTTCAAACTCATCATCCCAAAGACCGCATACTTTGTCTAATGTCATGAGCTGATAAAGACAACTCTCCTTCTTTCTTATCTTGGCAAATGAGGCCTTCACTTGTCATGGGTGAGCTTTTCAAGCTCTCTTTGTTGCAATTTCCTTGCTCTTTTGATGGAGCATCATCCACTTTCTTCTTCCATTGAAATGCCAACTTCTTCTTATCATCTTGCCGGCTATAGTGATCAACCATAAAACATGGCTCATTTAATCGTGGAGCTCTCATTGTCTTGTCAAGATTGAAAGTGATGGTTTCATCTCCCACTTCAAGGGTGAGCTCTCCATGTTTTACATCGATCACCGCTCCCGCGGTGTGTAAGAAAGGTCTTCCTAAAATAATAGGAATGTTGGAGGCTTCTTCCATGTCAACAATAACAAAATCCACCGGGATAAAGAATTTGGCAATTCTTGCTGGTACATCTTGCCATACCCCAAAAGGTGTCTTTGTTGATTTATCCGCCATTTGAAGCGTGATATTGGTGCACTTGAGTTCTCCCATTCATAGCCTCTTGCACTCCGAATACGGCATAACACTCACACTTGCCCCAAGGTCACATAAAGCTTTCTTGATCGTGGTGTCGCCAATAGTGCATGGAATGGAGAAACTTCCCGGATCTTTTAGTTTTGGAGGTGAACTTCCTTGTAGGATGGCACTACTCACTTTAGTGAAAGCAATAGTCTCAAGCTTCCGGATGGATTTCTTCTTCGTAAGAATATCTGCCATATACTTCGCATAGGCCGGAACATGATTGATTAATTCCGAAAAATGGAATTGAGACTTCCAAATTCTTCACAATCTCCATGAATTTTCCAAGTTGGTCATCAAACTTAGGCTTAGCTTGACGACATGGAAAAGGAAGTCTAATCACAATAGGCTCCTTCTCTTTGGCCTTCTCTTCATCCTTCTTTGAAACTTCTTGAGTGGTGGCTTCTTCTTCTTTACTGTTTTCAACAACTCTTTCCTTGTCACTGGCATTAACAACATCTTCATCAACGGGCCTCTTCGACCCTTCATACCTTGTACCACTCCTCAAATGGATGGCACTCACCAATTCTTGTCTTGGGGGATTAGCTTGAGGTGGTAATTGCCCCTTTTGTCTTTGTGAACATAAAGATGCTAATTGAGACATTTGGGTCTCCAACATCTTTGTGTGAGCTAGTATATTGTTAATGGTGATGTTTTTTGCTTGGCTATCCTTTTGCATTTGAGTGAAAAACTCTTGTTGGTTCTTTTGTATTCGGAGGACCTCTTTTTGAACATCAAAACCTTGGTCATTTGATTGAGTGTATGGAATTTGATTTTGGTAACCTTGGTTTTGGTTGTAAAAGGGTCTTTGATTTTGGTTTCTCATTGGAGGTGGGGTGTATGTTGGTTGAGGGTTTTGAACATTTTAGCTTTTGTATGAGAGGTTGGGATGGAATTTGGTGTTTTCATTATAATAGTTGGAATAAGGGGTACCACTCTTATATGCTTGGAAAGTATTCACTTGTTCACTTGTTCCCCTACATTCACTTTGGTCATGTCCCAAAGTTCCACATCTATCACATATTCCACTTGGAATTGATGAAGATGCCACCATGGCATTAACATATTGCTTAGGCGATTTGGAGGCTTCTTCAAGTTTAGCCATAGCCTTCTCAAACTTCAGATTAATGGTATCAATATGAGCACTAAGTTGAGCACCCAATTGAGTAATAGAGTCCACTTCATGCTTTCCTCCTCTAGTAGCCCTCCGAGGTCTACTATATTGTGAGTTATGGACCGCCATTTCCTCAATCTTGTTCCATGTTTGATTATCATCAACTTCGGTGAACATACCAATTGATCCCATGTTGAGAATATTTCGGGAGTCTTCATAAAGACAATTCCAAAATTGTTGTACCAAGAACCACTTGCTAAGTCATTGTGGGTTCCGAGGTCTACTATATTGTAGGTTCTCCTCGGTTGGTACAGAATGTGATGAAAATTTAGGCATTGTGGGTTGATTTTGTGGTGAGTTATGTGTTGGGTTATCCTCTCCTTCTCTTGCAAAGGGGTTGATGAACTCAATATTGTTTGGTTGAATATCCACAATCTCACCAATACCTCTCAAAGTATTTCTAGCAAGTCTTCTATTGTTTGTCAAAGTTCTTTCAATTTCGTGATCAATGGGTAACAAGTTACCTTGTGATCTTCTAGACATGCAAAATATCAAACAACTTGAAAACAATTAGAACAAACCTTGAGGAGTTTTACTTCCCCATGGCAAAGAAAGACACAACTAAGAACAATCAAAGAAAATCAAATCAAGTTAACACCGTCCCCGGCAACGACGCCATTTTAGGTTCGTCGGTTTTGTTACTCATCGTCAAAAGTTACCTAGACCAAAACAATATTTATAACTTCAAAAACTACTCTACTATTAGTAAAGAGATAAGTAATGGTCGGATCCCAAGGGACGGGTATCGATGTAGGATTTTTCGATTGCAAATGGTCGTGTTTAAGGGTGTCACAATTTGGGTTGAGATAAGAGATCACTAAACTAAATAACAATGTAAATAAACAAGCAAGATGATTAAAATGAGATGTAAACGATTGATTAAAATTACTAGGGTGTCATGAGGTCATAGGGGATACATGGCAATTGATCATACAAACATATTCTCAAATTATAAGCAAGCAATTGTTGTTGTGATAGGATCGAGTTGGTTTATATCTTACAATCCTAGGAAGGTTTGGGTCCCGGAGCCGAATCAATTAGATTGTACAACACCTACAAGTCGACTTAATCCTCCCTACTCTAATGAGACTCGAGTTGATTTATGTCTTACAAGTCTCACTAAAAAGGTAAGTGATGGGTAAAAAAATGCAAGGATTCATAGGCTCGCATTTCATCAAATATAACATGTGCATAAGTTGAGATCACAACAAGCAAGAAAATAAATTAAGTGAACATATTAGATTAAGCATGAATCATCCCCCATGTTGGTTTCCCCAAATTCCCCATTAACCCTAGTTAAGAGACTACTCACTCATTATCATGTTTTTCATGATAACAAGGTTGTCAATCATATTAACAAGGAAAAACATGATGAATGAATGGAAATGATTAACAATAATTAAAAAGGTATTAAGAGAATTATACCTAATGATGATTCCAAAATAATAAGCAAAGAATAATAGAAGTACTTGATGATTGATGGAAGGTTGTCAATCTCGCAATAATAACCAAAATAATCTTCAATTACCCAAAATAAAGGATGCACAATAGAGAAATTAAGGAAATGAGATTTGTATTAATGCTTAATTAAGAGTTGATTATAAGATTAAGATGAGATTAGAACATAAAAAGAGCATAAGAAGTATATTAAGATTGGATGCTAATCTAATTAGTAAAATTTGGTATTTAAACTAAGAATTAGGAACATAAATTAGGGTTTCTAAGGGCTTAAATGACGATTAAGACCCTTAAGAAAAGTTGAGGAAGTGCTCCTCTCGAAGGAGATGCTCATCTCCGCTTCGCTAGTCTTAAAAGAATATGCTCATCCCGAGTGGACTGAGGGAGAGACGTGCTACACTGGGAAGGAATCCGAGTGGCCCGAGGGATGCGACGCTCGGGTTGTGGAGGCTCAGGACGAGCGGATTGGCTATGGGACTCTCGGATTGTAGCCAGCCATGACGCTCGTCCCGTGGCTGCGACGCCCGGGTAGTAGTTCAGCAAGCTTCTCTTGTTTTCTTCCTACAACAATCCTTAAGGATTTTGTTGGAGATGCAAGGATCTTCTTATCATTGCCCATTTACTTCATTATTTACATAGGCCTTCTAGTCTTGTCTTCACTTTGATGCCTGGTGATTAGATTCGATCAATTTAGTTCCATTTTGCCACGAAAATGCAAGGTTCTTACTCCTTTCCTACCAAGGGATCAAAACTCAAAGAATATGCAAAACGAAAGACTAAAGATAGTAAATGACCCAATTATGCACTAAAAAGCATAGGAACGAGGCTAATTCGGGGACTAAACATGCTCTAAAATGAGTCACTTCAGTTTGGAAGACTTGATTTTTGAGTGGAACATACTTAGTAAAAGTTGGATGCTTGAAATGGAAGATATGTCTAAAATGGTTTTGAGCCTGTGGACAGGCTCAGAACCCGCTGGAACTTTTGTGCATTTTTCAAGAGGTTAAGACATTAGAAAATGAGGAAAAGGACTCCCAGCCGGTCCACCGGCAAACGGCCCATAACCGGCTAGGAACCAACTGTAAGTTCTTTTAACATTTTTTGGAAAATATGGAGAAGGACTCCTAGCTGGTCCACCCGACAGCCGGCTGAGAGTCCCAGAAAACACTTAGAATTTTTTTTTGAAAAATTTAAAGGGTTGAGAGCCGGTCATGGACCGGCGCAAAACCTGCTGGAACCTTTGCTCACAATTTCGGAAAAGACTCAAAACAAGAAAGGACTTTGGGCCGGTCCACCGGCGGCCCGTCCCAAACCGGCTGAGTGTGACTTTAACGGGGCTTTATGTTGCCTTTTACTATAATTTTCTCACAACTCTCTAAAATTCACGCTCCCTCTCTCTAAAACATTCAAACACAAAACACCATTTCATGTTCACTAACTCCATCTTAAGTCATCAAATACATTACCAAACAATCAATTTTAAGGCCTAAAATTTCCTTTTAATCATATAACTTCATTCCAAAGCCCATTTTTCCACATCAAAACACCTAAAAAACTCCCGAAATCGACACATCCAAATCTAGAGTTAGCAAAATCCGAAAATACAACATTATTTTTCGGGTTAGATTCCGACACTAGCATTGTTTATTTTAGGCTTATTTGTCCTTTTAAGCCTTTCGGTGAAAAAAATTTGGATTTTATTTGGGTTAAAAAGTTAAGATTACAACTTGTGAAATTTCAGTGAAATCTTGCACTCCAAATCTCGGGAATATGATCTTCTTGAATAAGTTGATCACGGCACGGGCATCATTGGTGGGAGTAGCAATTGCCTCTTCCCATTTAGAGACATAATCAACGGTGACCAAAATATACAGATTCCCTTTTGATGAAAGAAACAGTCCTTGATAAACAATACCCCATACATCGAATACCTGCACTTCTAAGATACCATTTAAAGACATCTCGTGCCTCCTTGATATAGAACCCATCCTTTGGCAACCATCGCAAGCCATCACGAAATCTTTAGAATCTTGGAACATGGTTGGCCAATAGAATCCAGATTGCAACACCCTTGCAACTGTCTTGGATGGTCTATGATGACCACCATAAGGAGAAGAATGGTATCCTTCTAGCACCCTTTTCACATCCCATTGGGGGACACATCACCAGAATAGCCCATCGGAGCATTATTTGAACAAGTAAGGATCGTCCCAAAGGAAGAACTTGGCATCATGTAAGAACTTATATTTTATTATTGTAATCTTCTTAAGCATATTTATTAAGCACTTATTCTCTACCTTTAGCCTGACATACACATTCCCTGTCAGGATAGCCTAACAGATAGTAACAATCCCTCCTGGCTTGGTGCCCAATGTTTTTTCCCTTATTCCCAGGGTTTTACCACGTATAAATATCTGTCTTTCACTTTATTGTTCATTCTTTAAGTTATCAATCGTACTAGCAAGGCATAATTATTTGAGTTAGATTGCCCTGCAACTAAATCCCTGGCAAGACTTTGTCTCCGTGTGAAATCTTGCTAAAACAATATTCTTGTGATTTGTGAAGAAATTTTGGGATTAGTTATGGGATTAAGCATCCTTGGATTTGGTTGTTGCTAGCTTGACTTAGCTCCACTGTAATACTACGAATGTTTTGAGTTATTGTTGTGATACCTTGTGATAAGATTGATATGATTGATAATCATAAAATGCATAATTGTGTAGGATAGTGCTTAGTTATGAGGATGTTTATAAGTGTTGTGGTAGTAGTTGTTGGCGAACTTCGGGACGAAGTTCATTTTAAGGGAGAAGACTGTAATACCCCATATTTTGATAATAATTTATGATAATTATTTATGTAATTTAATAATTAGTTAGAGGCATTTATAATAATAATTACAAGTAAGAAGTTAATTAAATAATAAATTAAGTATCCAAGTCGGGAATTGGGCTTAGCAAATAATTGAGCTTTCGGCCGTGTGCCATAGTTATATGGACCAAAATTTATTAATCTAGTATGAGTGTGATCGAGAATTGTATTGGGAATTAATAATAATAATAATAATAATAATAATAATAATAATAATAATAATATAATGGTAATAATAATAATGGCAATTCCTATAGTAATTAGAATAAGGTAATTGGAATAGTTTCCTAATTGGCCTCACATACTCTCTAATCTTAGACTATAAATACCATGTTAATTCTGAAAATAATTCATAAAAATAGAAGAAAGAGCTTTGGAGACGGAAGAGGCAATTAAGCGATAAAAGGTGACGATTGTGAAGAAATAATAATCGGGTTTGGATTGCTTTATTATTTGGATCACTTTGAGCTGCTTGATTGGATTTGCTTGCCAGGTAGGAATTTCCCACTTAACTCGGGTTTTATTGTTAAGTGAACGTATACTTAATTGTGACGGTTGATGAGATTAATGTTAATATTGTGATTTTTTATTGGAGATAGAATATTTGTGTTTCTTAAGATGTTGGTTGAGTTGTATGACGGGATTGTTGAGTATTCATTGTTGGTTATATTTGGTAAGGAGAGTTGGTTATTCAGTTGAGCATAACACGGAGGGTGTTACTGCCAGTTGTGCATAGCGAGTAATCGTTAGAGATAGTTGTGCATAGTAAGTAATTACTACTGCCAGGTGAGCATGGTACGCAAGTACTACTGCAAGTTGAGCATAGCACGGTGTTAAGGGAGTTGTACTACTGCCAGTGACGTAAGTGAGCTGTACAGATGAAGTGATGAGAATTTGAAGGATGTCTATTTTGGTTAGATTATTATTATTGTTGTTTAGTTTATTCCTACTCCACCTCGTCGTTGACCGTGTATTCGTAAACACCTGTGATGAACCATAATGAGGAGCAGATTTGACAGGTACTAAAGATTAGATGACTTGGGAGCTTATGGGAATGCGTTAGGACTTGGCCAATCTACCTAGAAGTCTAGACCACATAGATTATGAGATCACTTTATTTATTTCCGCTGCGAGTTGTAATTATTTTATATCAAGTTTTAGTTGGTTAAGTTGTAATAAACATGTAATCGCTAAGTTTTCATTTAAAGTACTTTGGTGAGTTGGACTTTATTATTCACTACCTCGGGAAACCGAGATGGTAACGCTCTGATTTACTTAGGATGTCTAGCTAAAGGCTCCTGATTAAATGGGGGTGTTACAAAGTGGTATCAGAGCGAAACGATCCTCGGGCCTAACCAATGAATAACAATGAACTTAGGATGTGTCTAGGTAAAATGAACCCCGGGTAGAAACTGTTAGGAGTCCCTCTTAGTACAGTGTGGGGTAATTTAAAATGAATATTGTTTATTTTGCCTTACTTGTTTTGTTGCCTTGTTTGCATATTGTTTTCATTTATGATTGCGGTTACGGGGGCGTAACCTTACTTTTACGGAGAAGGGATGTGATATGATTTTAAGCATTGTTATAACATGTGGATATGAGAAAAGTATTTGGGTATGTATGTGGGAGGTGTAATTATGATTAACATGTGAAGTATTACGGAAATTGCGTGGAATTGTGAAGAATATGATTTTTCTTGATTTCTCAAAATTTTATCCTTGATTATTTTGGCTGCCATTTACTGCCTGTTTAAAATCCTTGTAAGAAATTTTTATGTGTGATAGCCTTGTAAGTTAGATTTCATATGCGACTGGTTTCATGTTCAAAAAATATACGGTTTAGGAGAAATAAATATTTTAGTGGATAGTTGTCAGAATAATCCTGTACAGTGATGTTTTCGTTCCATGTTTTTGTAAAAATTGCCATTTAAAAACTACTTATTGTTTAGGTATGATTCCAACTCCACTGTTTAAAAGGTTCGTATATGTTTCTAAATTGATAAGCCATATTGTAAGAAAATATTATGACATTTTATAGTGATTTTTCCAAGTTGACCTAAGTTATGACAAGTTGCAGTAAAATTTCTGTTTCGACAAAGTAGCTTATAAAATGCATTATAAATTGATCTTATGAGTTTTTGACTTGATTCTTTCTCTCAAGCGTTGTTAACTCTCTTTATTTCCTAAAAACTATAAGTGCTCAAGAAGTAATTATGTTTTTTTTATTTATGATTTTTAGAAGTTATAACATGTTTTCCTAGCCTTGAAAAGTATAAGTTTTTGTTTCTTATTTTTGCACATTGATATTTTGATGTGATAAATTATGTGAAGTAGGATGACATGTATAGTGATATGCGTAATGTGTTGCACTAAGCCTATATATAAGTTCGCAATAATTGCATCCATGTTTAAATTAGATGTCGTTAGGTGAGAATTAAAATGAACGAATAATGAATTTTAATCAATTATAAAGGAACGGTGGATAGTACCTCATTCGATTAAGTGACCGTTATACTAAACCAATATTTGGCATACCTATAGCATTTCCATGTATGTTAAGCATACATCTAGTAACCATATGCATACCCATATAGCACAACATTAGCATATGAATTCCGTAACCTAACTTGTTTCCTTATATTCCTTAGGATGTATCCTTATACGCACCCAGAAGACCTATTCATGTTCACAGATTCAGATTTGAACGAGCATTGCAAAACCTTGGAATCCCATATGGATATTTATGGAGCTCTATTGAATCCGAAATACTTAACTGACACCCATCTTAGAGCCTACACTTTGGTTACAACTCTACCTTTCTCTGTACTTTTAGGGGAAGTAAGAGCAGATTACATGACTGAGTACGATAACTACAAGATGCATGAGTGTAACACCCGCGAATTTCCAATTTTGACATTTAAAATTTATTTAGCCGTTTAATCACCATATTTTATATTTTTAAATTATTTAATTTAATTACTTCCTTTCAAGCACGATTTTAATGAAAAGAATATTTTTAAAGTACGTATTATTAAATTATATTTCGAGACATAATTTATATGAGAATAAATGTATACGTATTTTGGTCGGATAATAATAGTGACGGTAATAATAATAACTTCCATCTCAATTTCCGTCTAGCTATAAACCGTCACATTTCTACTGGTGAGACTAACCTTTCTCGACCTACCCTATTTTGACAACACGAATTGGGTTTATCCAATGAAAACTTTCACTATGAATTTGAAGTTTTATACAATTTTCACTAGTTTTGAATGAAGTATAATATCTAGTTTTGCTCCTACAAACACGTACCAAAAAGGATTTCGATTTCATTCTTTGTTTCATTTTAGTCTCTACATTGGAGTGTTGGTGTTCTAGTCCACAGGGAGAACACTTATGCTCAAGTGTGGAAGACGTCAATTTTTGTTACTCCATAAAACATGTTTGAAAGATATCTGGTAAAACATACTATGTATTTTTTTCACCTTTTTGTTCGTAACCGAATAATCTAATAATGTCTTGAACTTTTGATTCTTCCCAATCTGTTTCAAGTTTCGAGGACGAAACCTTTTGAAGGTGGGGTGATTGTAACACCCCGTATTTTATTAAATAGGATAAAATTATTTTAATTGATATTTTGGATTTAATTATGTCATTTAACTATTTCAGTATCTTTTACGAGTCTTTTTTTGAAATTCAGTCCTTAGTGGACTCAAGTCGGACCCGGGAAAAAGTCATCGAGTTAACCATTTTGAATTTATTTTGCTAAATGAACAAATTTCGTTAAAATCCGCTAATTTAGTAAAATCGCTAATAATTCCGTTTCAAGCCGATTTCTTATTATTTCTGTTAACTATCTGAGTTTATTTTATTTTTCATTCTTTAAACTTATTTATTATTGATTCCGTTTCATTTATGAGACTCTTTCTTAAACCGGTTAAATTTAACTCGAAACGGTTTTAATAACTATCGAAGTTTCTTAACGACGAAGAAACGTACGTATAATAAATAGCTAGCTAGCTAGCTGCTCCCTCATTTCTCACGTATCATTCCTTCTTCTTCCTTCCTTTTTCTTCTTTTTCGTTCTGTTTCATTTTCTTTTTAATTTTAAATTGATTCTGTCACTCCGTTTGTCATCCGTTATCAATGATTTTCGTTCCATAGTGCTGCTTTCATCGTTCCTGTCAATCCGTTGTAAGTAAAATTCATTTTCGTCATGTATTTTTACAAACGCAATTTATACTTTCAGCTTTATTTATTATAAGACGGTTGTAGATGCTAAGATAGACGGTCTTGTATAAGATTTGTTAGTCATGAAGGACTAATTCGATCGGAAAAAGGTAACGATGACGGGTTACTCGATATTACTTGTAAAATATGTTTATTTCGAATGCTGGTTAGTCTGTTTTATAATTGAGACGGTGTATAATTATATATAGGGATCCTTATGGATGTTAATTAGTCAGTTGTATAGTTGAGACGGTGTATACTGATATGTGGAGATGATTGAGACGGTGTATCGACTGTAGGGATCATTTGGGATGCTAGCTAGTAAGTGGTATATTTAAGTCGGGGTATCTTTGACATGTAAGGATTGTTTTGGGTGCTAATTGTTGTCTTTTATAGTTGAGACGGTGTATCTTGACATGTAGGGCTGTTTTGGGTGTGCTAGATGGTACTCGAATAGGTCGCTTTAGATGGCTAAAATGAATGCTTGGATCGGGTTTTGAGAACCCAAATCGGGTCGTCCCGCACCGTGGTGGTGGCTGGTTGTCTGAGTTCGTGTAGGGGTTATCCAAATGGCCACTTTGAGTCGTGGGTCGGGTTTATTTTGGCACAAATGTGATTCTTTTGAATGACTTAAATCCCACCTCGTATTTCATATAACGTGAATCATTAATATTGCTCCTTCACATATTTAGTTTATTGGACTCATTTAATTTTGATAAAAGGGCTAGCTATATTTGGTAACTTTGGGCTAGTTGTGTTTATAAATTGTTTTGGCGCTAACTCGGTTTATTTAAAATATAATTAAATTAATTTTCGTCTCATATTTTATATAACGATAATTCGTTAATATCGTCCTTTCCCATAATTATTTTAGGTGACTCATATGTGGTTGAAGATGAAGAGTAATTTTGGGTTTTAGAAGCTTTCTCAAGTTATTTATTGTCTCTTTGCTAGCTTAAGGTAACTATTCCGAGTTACTCGACGATTTAATGTCACATTGATGTTGTGTTTGGTGTTTGTTAAGGGTTTAGGTGATTGATAATGTGTTACTTTCGTTTTTCACATGATAGAAATTGGAAATAGCATGAGAATGACATTGTGATACATTTTGTAATTTGGGCCAAAGTAGGCCAAGACTCTGAGCTGGGCCAGATTGACCGAACGAGTTTGGTCAAACTAGGTTTAAACCGGTCAGCCTCGATTTGACCGATGACCCGTCGCGGGACTCGGGTCGAGGGTTTGTCTTTGAGGTGAGATTGGTTGTTATTGGATGTTTTACGTTGATGCCTTAATATTTGTGACTATCATTTCACATGTTGGTTGTTGGATGAATTGGTTGCCTTATACTTGAGTCTTCTTGTCTTGTTGCCATTTTAGCTTGTTCTCATGAATTATGAGATTAACGGTTTATTTGGAATTTGGATTATTATTGATATTGGAGATTTTGTTGGAATGTCATTGGATTATATTCTTGTGTAGCCTTCCATATGCTAGCTTGTGATCATTTATATTTACAAGTTTGGACTTTTTGCCCTTTTTATTGTTACGTTGGCCTAAGTATTCACTTGGGACGAGGTCTTAAGTGAGTATTTTCAGTTATTGTCATAGATAGGTCATTATAGTCTTTGACGAGTGTATGTTCACGGCTTAATAGCCTTTGTGTTCCTGGCTTGGTAGGTTTATATCCAAACTGGGGCATGACCTTTCTGCCTATTTTGTGAGTAGATGGTCAGCTTAAGTACTAGCCAACCCTTTGGTGGACTCCTTAGGGTACTCATGTGGTCTTTATCATGAGTCTTGGGTGCGGTGGTTTTATCCGCAATTCTCTAGGTCTGCGCAGTCTAGGATTAGGGTTGAGTCGTATCTTGGCCATGTTTTAAATGTAACCTCTGAGCCAAAATACTAGCTTCCCTACCTCGTGGTATAGACTCGAGTTACAAAGTGACTATTGACTGTACTAGGAACTTATGCCTGTCTCTAGATATATTGCCCTTTCTTGTTTGATGATTCTATGAATCATAGAAGGTGAGATGCAAGCCGGCTATGGTTGATAGAGTTTGGATTCCCGTGTGTTATTTGACTCACATGATAGTATAGCTTGAGTTGGTCTAGTATTCACATGCTAGGACTATGTGTTGTTGTATTGTTGTTCACATGATAAGCACGACTGTCTAGCATCTATATGCTAAGGCTATGTGTTATTCGTATTCATATTCTTATGTTTACATGTTATATTAATTATGACATTTCGTGGCTGGGAGAACTCGGAGTTACTCCCCACTGACTGTGGCTTTCGTATTTTAATAAAATGCGATTGACAGGTAGGTGATGCATATATGGGGTACATGGACGAGCTAGCGAGCAAAGTAACCTTGGGACCTAGATTGGTTTTATTTTATTGTGACCCTTATACACTTTTTATGTCACATATATTTTAGGGACATATGTCTCCCTTTCTCATATTTGGATTGTATAACTTTGTTTCGCGACTTTAGCGATGTTTCATTCATAAGATTTATTTTGGACCTTTCATGTTTGACACCTTGCCATTTGGATATTTTTATAAAAGGTTCAGGTTTCGTTTTAGGTTTTAAAAATTACAGGTTTTTACCCAACTGAACCTATTACAAACATACCCATGCAGCTTTATTCTAGAATTACGTGTTTATTTTTCCGCGATAAATGAGGGTGTCACAGTTGGTATCAGAGCATATTTGCTCCCGACGCACGTTTGTGCACCCCAATATAAATAACTTGACCTTAAAATAATAAACTTGAGAGATGGGTAAGATGGGTAGACTTAGGACCTTATGTTGTAGTCTCTTTGTGAGTGCTCTTTGTTAGGTACTAACATGTTTGTTGATTGTCATTTAATAATTGTTGTGTTCTTGGATCAATAACCGTGAACTTACCAACGTGAAGATCAAGACATGGTGCCTATTGCCAGAAATTGAAGATTTGTTCAACTTTGAAGAATGTTTCTACTTCCTCAAAGATGTTTCTTATTCTTTGTGTACCTTGCCCTGTTCTTTACTTCTTAATGCTTATCCCTTCTTCTAAATCCTCTTTTCTTTCTCCTTGTGAGTCACTCTTGTATTTCCTAACTTGTCCTTTGTTCCTTGCTTATCCTTCCTTAACACCTTTTGATAGTACTATTTCTTTTGAGAAATGTTGACCTTGGTTGGAAATTATGACCTTTGAGGAGATTGTTTGTGTTTGACCCTTTCCTGGTTTTGAGAGGATTTGATGTTGGAAAGACTTAGGTAGTGTGATGAGACAGACTTGATGGTTCTTATACCTAGATCCTTGATAAAGTGAGTATAATTGATTGGTGGATTCTTTGTGTTAGGAATGAGTTGCCTATGTGATTAAAGTTATAGAACTTGGCTTTGTTGTTTATGTTTGGGATTTGGTCATTTTGTCATGAAGGTAGAATACCCTAATAGGCATGACCTTGTTAGAGAGAACCTTAAGTTTTAGGAAGCGTATGGATTAAGCCTTAAAATCCTCTTTCATACCATTAATCGTTTTCCTCCCTTTCGTTCATACCTTGGTTGGATTTGATTCTTAAGTATAAAAGTTCACTCGTTATTTCCTTGTCTTGAATACCTCCCTAATTCTAATATCTCTTACTGGTTGTTAACTGGTTATCTTTATGATTCGACTCTTTTAGTCTCACATCTTGACATGTTCATATATCCCTTTTTTAAATTTCCTATCATTTCCTGACCTGGTTATTACCCTTTGTTTCCTTAGTGGAGTGATGACATCGTTGTTTGAGATTTGAGTATCTGACATTTCCTTGTTGTCTAATTTCCCTTTATCCTTGACCATAAGCGTTACCGTTCATACCTCATTTCCTCGCTTCATCTTGCTCCTCCTTTAAGTTTGACACTCGTATCTTGTGAAACTCTATCTTTGACATCCTTGTAATTTTGACTTCAATTTTTACCCTATGAAATTCATTATAGCTCTCTTGTTGCTTAAGTTTGAGCTCTCTTAACATACTTTGTTTTTATGCTATCTATGTTACTTTCCTTTTTGTACAACTTCTAAACTTTCAAGCTACCAGTTTCGATTCATTCTTAAAAGTTTATGTCACTTCTACAAACCTAACCTATTTTTAAAGATTTGAAAATGAAAATTTGATTTAGTTCCCTATTCCTTCCTTGAATATAAACTCATTTATCGTAATTTTAATTACTAGACCCGAGATTTCGTCAAGTTTTGTCCAATTTCTGTTAACTTTGATCTATTTATGACTTCTTTGTCAAAGTTTAATGTTACACTTTCAGGGATTTGACCCCCATTTGGGTTTAAAAGTGAAACCTTTATTTCTATTTGAGCTTTTCGCAAAAAAAAAAAAAAAAAAAAAAAAAAATTGAGTAGATTACCTTTCTCTTATTTTGATTTTAACGTTGATCGGATGTTAGAACTAGTTATTGGAGACGTTTGATAACTTGTTCTACGCTTGTCGGCGAATAGTTTTTGTTTTAAATTTGTCCCTGACTTGGAAAGTTAGCGTTCTTGTGTGCACGACAAGAGCAATTCCGTTCCATGAATGAGACTTATGTTTTTGAAAACTCTTCATTAATGTTTTTGAAGGTATTTTGATTTTTGATTTATACAAATGATTTGCCTTTTGACCTTATCTTTGATTTGGAATGTGATATTCTTGAATACGTAACGAGAACACTTCCATTCCTCTGATGAGAGTCTGATTCTGTCGGAAAATTTTAGTTGAAGCTCTTGAAAGGATTTTGATTCTTACGATAAGTGACCTTTTAAATGTTTTAGTTACCGATTTCAATTCCGGTTTTATTTTCATAACCTTTCATTTCTACTTTCAAGTTTCGAGGACGAAACTTTTTAAAAGGTGGGGTGATTGTAACACCCGCGAATTTCCCATTGTAACACCCGCGAATTTCCCATTTTGACATTTAAAATTTATTTAGCCGTTTAATCACCATATTTTATATTTTTAAATTATTTAATTTAATTAATTCCTTTCAAGCACGATTTTAATGAAAATAATATTTGTAAAGTACGTATTATTAAATTATATTTCGAGACATAATTTATATGAGAATAAATGTATACGTATTTTGGTCGGATAATAATAGTGACGGTAATAATAATAACTTCCATCTCAATTTCCGTCTAGCTATAAACCGTCACATTTCTACTGGTGAGACTAACCTTTCTCGACCTACCCTATTTTGACAACACGAATTGGGTTTATCCAATGAAAACTTTCACTATGCATTTGAAGTTTTATACAATTTTCACTAGTTTTGAATGAAGTATAATATCTAGTTTTGCTCCTACAAACACGTACCAAAAAGGATTTCGATTTCATTCTTTGTTTCATTTTAGTCTCTACATTGGAGTGTTGGTGTTCTAGTCCGCAGGGAGAACACTTATGCTCAAGTATGGAAGACGTCAATTTTTGTTACTCCATAAAACATGTTTGAAAGATATCTGGTAAAACATACTATGTATTTTTTTTCACCTTTTTGTTCGTAACCGAATAATCTAATAATGTCTTGAACTTTTGATTCTTCCCAATCTGTTTCAAGTTTCGAGGACGAAACTTTTTGAAGGTGGGGTGATTGTAACACCCCGTATTTTATTAAATAGGATAAAATTATTTTAATTGATATTTTGGATTTAATTATGTCATTTAACTATTTCAGTATCTTTTACGAGTCTTTTTTTGAAATTCAGTCCTTAGTGGACTCAAGTCGGACCCGGGAAAAAGTCATCGAGTTAACCATTTTGAATTTATTTTGCTAAATGAACAAATTTCGTTAAAATCCGCTAATTTAGTAAAATCGCTAATAATTCCGTTTCAAGCCGATTTCTTATTATTTCCGTTAACTATCTGAGTTTATTTTATTTTTCATTCTTTAAACTTATTTATTATTGATTCCGTTTCATTTATGAGAATCTTTCTTAAACCGGTTAAATTTAACTCGAAACGGTTTTAGTAACTATCGAAGTTTCTTAACGACGAAGAAACGTACGTATAATAAATAGCTAGCTAGCTAACTGCTCCCTCATTTCTCACGTATCATTCCTTCTTCTTCCTTCCTTTTTCTTCTTTTTCGTTCTGTTTCATTTTTTTTTTAAATTTAAATTGATTCTGTCACTCCGTTTGTCATCCGTTATCAATGATTTTCGTTCCATAGTCTTTGCTTTCATCGTTCCTGTCAATCCGTTGTAAGTAAAATTCATTTTCGTCATGTATTTTTACAAACGCAATTTATACTTTCAGCTTTATTTATTATAAGACGGTTGTAGATGCTAAGATAGACGGTCTTGTATAAGATTTTTTAGTCATGAAGGACTAATTCGATCGGAAAAAGGTAACGATGACGGGTTACTCGATATTACTTGTAAAATATGTTTATTTTGAATGCTGGTTAGTCTGTTTTATAATTGAGACGGTGTATAATTATATATAGGGATCCTTATGGATGTTAATTAGTCAGTTGTATAGTTGAGACGGTGTATAATTATATATAGGGATCCTTATGGATGTTAATTAGTCACTTGTATAGTTGAGACGGTGTATACTGATATGTGGAGATGATTGAGACGGTGTATACTGACCTGTAGGGATCATTTAGGATGCTAGCTAGTAAGTGGTATATTTAAGTCGGGGTATGCTGACATGTAAGGATTGTTTTGGGTGCTAATTGTTGTCTTTTATAGTTGAGACGGTGTATACTGACATGTAGGGCTGTTTTGGGTCTGCTAGATGGTACTCGAATAGGCTGCTTTAGATGGCTAAAATGAATGCTTGGATCGGGTTTTTGAGAACCCAAAACTGGCTGTCCCGCACTGTGGTGGTGGCTGGTTGTCTGAGTTCGTGTAGGGGCTATCCAAATGGCCACTTTGAGTCGTGGGTCGGGTTTATTTTGGCACAAATGTGATTCTTTTGAATGACTTAAATCCCGCCTCGTATTTCATATAACGTGAATCATTAATATTGCTCCTTCACATATTTAGTTTATTGGACTCATTTAATTTTGATAAAAGGGCTAGCTATATTTGGTAACATTGGGCTAGTTGTGTTTATAAATTGTTTTGGCGCTAACTCGGTTTATTTAAAATATAATTAAATTAATTTTCGTCTTATATTTTATATAACGATAATTCGTTAATATCGTCCTATTCCATAATTATTTTAGGTGACTCATATGTGGTTGAAGATGAAGAGTAATTTTGGGTTTTAGAAGCTTTCTCAAGTTATTTCTTGTCTCTTTGCTAGCTTAAGGTAACTATTCCGAGTTACTCGACGATTTAATGTCACATTGATGTTGTGTTTGGTGTTTGTTAAGTGTTTAGGTGATTGATAATGTGTTACTTTCGTTTTTCACAAGATAGAAATTGGAAATAGCATGAGAATGACATTGTGATACATTTTGTAATTTGGGCCAAAGTAGGCCAAGACTCTGAGCTGAGCCAGATTGACCGAACGAGTTTGGTCAAACTAGGTTTAAACCGGTCAGCCTCGATTTGACCGATGACCCGTCGCGGGACTCGGTTCGAGGGTTTGTCTTTGAGGTGAGATTGGTTGTTATTGGATGTTTTACGTTGATGCCTTAATATTTGTGACTATCATTTCACATGTTGGTTGTTGGATGAATTGGTTGCCTTATACTTGAGTCTTCTTGTCTTGTTGCCATTTTAGCTTGTTCTCATGAATTATGAGATTAACGGTTAGCTGGAATTTGGATTATTATTGATATTGGAGATTTTGTTGGAATGTCATTGGATTATATTCTTGTGTAGCCTTCCATATGCTAGCTTGTGATCATTTATATTTACAAGTTTGGACTTTTTGCCCTTTTTATTGTTAAGTTGGCCTAAGTATTCACTTGGGACGAGATCTTAAGTGAGTATTTTCAGTTATTGTCTTTTTTTTTTTTGGTGTAATGTGAGTATTATATATATCATATCAAAAAAATAATTACATGAGGTTCAAGGATCGAATCCTACTGGCAACATATCAAGCTAAATTCATACTTTGCAGCCATAGTAGATCAGATTGGTCTACTAAAGCCTTACATTTCATTTTAACTCTTCTCCTAATGTCATCCTCTATTCGAGCAGCAACAGCTTCAGGTCTAACTAACCAGGCATTGATCCTGGCATTATTTCTTTGGAACCAAATAGTATAGCAGTAAGCATTGAACACGGCCACCCTGAATTTCCACTGTATAGTATTCTGCTAGCAAAGCACTCGAGTGCCTCTTTGTTGGGAAACTACCTCCATACCAATGCAACAAGCACGTCGAATTTTGACAAAGATACACACAGTCCACAAAAAGATGCTCCACTGTTTGACTTGATCGTGACACAAGATATACACCAGTCATCAGGCAACACCAAACCTAAACAATTTACTCTTCACATTCATGCCTTCATTCATCCTCAGCCAGGTAGTCATAGAGTGTTTAGGGACATTCCAATTGTTCCAAACTAAATTAGTCCAGTTCAGGGAAGGGTTAGCAGGAGTAAGCCAAGCATACCCCTCCTTGATAGAGTAACCTTTTGAGCTCAGTATCCATTTATTATCATGATATCCATGCTTGAGCTTCTCTTTTACTTTACATACATTTTTCCAGACCCAAGTTGCATCAGCAGGGGGGGAATAGGTATGCCAGTCTTGCTCTTTGATATACACATCACTGATCCATTTAATCCATAGCCTGTCTGCTTTGCAGTAGATCCAGTTTACCAGTTTTCCCACTGTGGCAATGTTCCAAATATCAGCTTTCTTTATCCCTAAGCCTCCCTCCTTTTTAGGCAAAGTAACTTTGTCCCATGCTACAAGGGGAACTCTGTGATAGTCGGATGAGCCATCCCACAGAAATTCCGCAAATGGCCATAATATGATTGATGATGCATTTAGGGATAATGAACATTTGGGCCCAATAATTTTGCAGGGTATTGAGTACAGCATTGATGAGAGTCACCCTGCCAGCATATGAAAGTTTTTTTGCTCCCAAACCTCTGATCCTTGCCACCATCTTTTCAGTTAGGGCAGTACATTCTTTTTTGGTGAGCCTACCTGCTTTAATAGGTACTCCCAGGTATCTGAAAGGCATGGTGCCCTCCCTGAAACCTGTAACCTGTTTAATACCCTCTCTAATATCCTCAGGGACTCCATTAAAGAAAATTTCAGACTTGGAGTTATTCATGGCTAGTCCAGATGCCTTTGAAAAAGAAGAGAAAGCTCTCATGAGAAGCCAAATGGACTGTGGTTTACCCTTACAAAAGAGAAGTAAGTCATCAGCAAACATGAGGTGTGTGAGCTTCAGGTTCTTGCATAAAGGATGGTACTGGAATGGCCATCTATCAGTTGCAAATTTAATCAATCTGGTTAAATACTCCATGCAAATGGTAAACAGTAGTGGAGAAATTGGGTCTCCCTGCCTGAGACCCCTTTGTCCTTGAAAATAGCCAAAATTATTCCCATTCAAGGACAGAGTAAAGGTAGTAGACCTCACACATTGCATTACCAGCTGTATGAAATGAGAAGGAAATCTGAGTCCATAAAGCATTTGTTCAACAAAATCCCACTCAACTGTATCATATGCCTTTTGCAGATCAATTTTGAAAAGACATCTTGGAGTGACAGCTTTCCTGGAATACATATGAATGATATCTTGACATATGAGCACATTTTCAATGATGGACCTACCTTTGATAAAGGCACCTTGATTCTCATGGATTATATCAGGCAATACTGTGGCCAACCTGTTACAGAGTAGCTTTGAAATTACCTTGTACAACAAGTTGCAACAGGCTATAGGTCTGAAATGGCTAACAACTGTAGGTCTGTCACATTTTGGGATTAGGGTGACATTAGTAGCATTTATCTGTGTGAGTAGACTGCCAGTAGTAAAGAAATCCATAATAGCACTACACACCTCATCCCCAACAATGTCCCATGAATCCTTGAAGAATCCACTGGTATAACCATCAGGCCCAGGAGCCTTGTCCTTAGGAATAGAGAAAACTACACTCTTGATTTCTTCTTTAGTGACTGAAGATAATAAAGTCATCTAATGCTGATCACTGCAAAAGGAACCAGTCTGTAATACCTCCATTCTCACATTATCAGTCTCCTTTTTACTGCCTAGCAGGCCCTGATAAAATTGCAGGAAAGCATTCTGAATGCTGACAGTATCAGTACACAGTGTACCATACTGATCTTCAATCTGCACTATCTTGTTTCTTAGGCATCTTTTCTTAATAACATTATGAAAGTAAGCAGTATTGCTATCTCCTTCATCAATCCATTGAGACTTAGCCTTTTGTTGTAGAAAGCTATCCCTAGCTTTAGTCCAGAATCTCACATTTTCCATAGCCTGCAATTCAAGAGCAATGAGATCAGGCTTATCATAATTATCCTGAATTTGCAATTGAATCTCCTCAAGATAGTGACTGGCTTTGCTTGCATTGAGCTCAACTTCTGAGAAACACTCCTTGTTAAGATTTTTAAGGCCTCCTTTTAGAGCTTTCAACTTCTTAACCACCCTAAACATCTTAGTACCATCAATCTGCTGATTCCAATAACTCTTTACTGTGTCAAGAAAGTTAGGAGCATCACTCCACATATTAAAATACTTAAAGCTATTGGCTCTCCTTCCATCCAAAGTCACATTTCTAACAATGCAGGGAGTATGGTCCATGAGCCCTTCCGGATGAAAATGTGCATGCATATCAGGGAACACATCTACCCACTCCTGATTGACCAAAAATCTATCCAATCTGCTATACTTCATGTGACCAGACTCTTGCTTATTTGTCCAAGTGAAGAAGGCACCAGTGGCTGCAATATCCATCATACCACAGGTTGATAAGCAATCATTGAAAGTATCCATATCTTCCTCGCTTTGACTCGGCTCCAAGTCTCTCCTCGAAGTAAGAACAGTGTTGAAATCCCCTGCTAAAGCCCAAGGTATATCACACGACTTGCTACGACTTCAATTTATCCCATAAATCCAATCTCTCTGTGACCCCTCATTGAAAGCATAGACAATAGTGAGAAGGAAAACTTGCTGGGTGGCCTTAATTAAAATTCTAGAATGGATGAACTGAGGATCATATTGTATAATGTTGACCTCAAACACAGAAGGCCTCCATAACAACCAGACCCTCCCACCTTTATGCAAACTACAATTAGTTGTAACACTCCAACCCTCTAGCATATTATGAGCTATATTACCAACATTGACACCATTTATTTTAGTTTCTAACAGGCCAAATAAGCAGGCCTCATTATTTTGAATAAAACTTTTGACAATTTTTTGTTTATTCACACTATTCATACCTCTTACATTCCAAAAACCTATATTATTCATTATGATTATTAGGTATTTGATGGTCACCATTATCCACTACCTGATTCTCCACTATTTCATTCTCCTCATCTGTAATATCTTCCACCTGAATGCTGCTACCATCAACATTTTCAGGAGGTGCTGGGTCTGATACAGTAGCTTCTGGTTCTGTTACAGGGGTTCCTTCATTTGACACAGGTCCTGCAATCTTTTCTGGCTCAGAAGAAGTGCTCTCAACCAGACGAGGGGATGCTACTGTAGACAGTACAGGGAATTCTTTATCAGATATAGCAGGATTGCTAACATTCTTTGGGATTGGTCTCCACACTTTCTTCACAATAGTCTTAGAATGATTAGTCCTGGACTGATCCTTCCTGCAGTTTTTGGCTTCATGCCCTAATCCCTTGCATTTATCACACAATAAAGGCTTCCATTCATATTCAACATTTAAGTTCACAATCTTGCTATACTCATCTCGAAATTTGACAGTTGAGGGAAAATTTTGTCCCACCTTCAGCTCAACCATAGTTCTAGCAAAGCCCAACCTCGTTTTGTTTGCAGTTGCTGCATCAGACTTCACATAAGGACCTACCAATCCAGCAATGGAAGGTAAACATGCACCCCAAAATTTGAGAGGTAATCCATGGATTCGAATCCATGCTGGCACAACTTTCACTTCTTCCTTCAGGAGGTCAATATCCTCTTGCCATGGCTTTACTATCAGCGGCTTATTATCAAACATATGATAACCCGCATTAAGAACTTCCTCTTTATCCTTCATCTCCTTAAATCTCACCAAAAAGATCCCATTTGGCAAGAAGGAGATCTTATCAATACCATGTTTGCCCCATATTCTCTGCACATATCCCTGCAAGACCTCCCAAGGAGGATTTGCACCTAGCACAAAACAGTAAACAGCCTGATTCCAATATGTGATCTCAGCACTGACATCCTCAGGGGTGAACTGCAACAACTCCGTCTCATCTGAGTCACTACTCTCTTCTGTCACCACTATATGGCTACGTGATCCCTGCTTCTTACTCCTCTGTGTCACCCATTGTATGCTATCAGGATTCTCCTCATCCTCAAAAGACAAACCAGGCACAGTATTGACCTCATGCATGGGTTTGGTATGTAAAACATCTTCTTCATCTGGCCCTCTCTTCTTCTCCCCTTCTGTCCTCCTATCATTCCCCTTCGCAGCTCCATTACTACTACTACCTTTATTATGTTTTTTTGGTGATTGTGATCTAGAAGAACGAGCCATAATCATTGAAATTAATGCCCTAGATGGTGATGAACTATCGCACGTTCAGTCGGCATGAGAGCATTAGGGTTTTGAGAAGTGGAGAACTTAGTTATTGTCATAGATAGGTCATTATAGTCTTTGACGAGTGTATGTTCACGGCTTAATAGCCTTTGTGTTCCTGGCTTGGTGGGTTTATATCCAAGCTGGGGCATGACCTTTCTGCCTATTTTGTGAGTAGATGGTCAGCTTAAGTACTAGCCAACCCTTTGGTGGACTCCTTAGGGTACTCATGTGGTCTTTATCATGAGTCTTGGGTGCGGTGGTTTTATCCGCATTTCTCTAGGTCTGCGCAGTCTAGGATTAGGGTTGAGTCGTATCTTGGCCATGTTTTAAATGTAACCTCTGAGCCAAAATACTAGCTTCCCTACCTCGTGGTATAGACTCGAGTTACAAAGTGACTATTGACTGTACTAGGAACTTATGCCTGTCTCTAGATATCTTGCCCTTTCTTGTTTGATGATTCTATGAATCATAGAAGGTGAGATGCAAGCCGGCTATGGTTGATAGAGTTTGGATTCCCGTGTGTTATTTGACTCACATGATAGTATAGCTTGAGTTGGTCTAGTATTCACATGCTAGGACTATGTGTTGTTGTATTGTTGTTCACATGATAAGCACGACTGTCTAGCATCTATATGCTAAGGCTATGTGTTATTCGTATTCATATTCTTATGTTTACATGTTATATTAATTATGACATTTCGTGGCTGGGAGAACTCGGAGTTACTCCCCACTGACTGTGGCTTTCGTATTTGTATAAAATGCGATTGACAGGTAGGTGATGCATATATGGGGTACATGGACGAGCTAGCGAGCAAAGTAACCTTGGGACCTAGATTGGTTTTATTTTATTGTGACCCTTATACACTTTTTATGTCACATACATTTTAGGGACATATGTCTCCCTTTCTCATATTTGGATTGTATAACTTTGTTTCGCGACTTTAGCGATGTTTCATTCATAAGATTTATTTTGGACCTTGCATGTTTGACACCTTCCCATTTGGATATTTTTATAACAGGTTCAGGTTTCGTTTTAGGTTTTAAAAATTACAGGTTTTTACCCAACTGAACCTATTACAAACATACCCATGCAGCTTTATTCTAGAATTACGTGTTTATTTTTCCGCGATAAATGAGGGTGTCACAATGAGAACTTTAGTTATTATTATGGATTTATCTATCCTCCACATCTCACCTATGAGGCCGTTTCAGAAATATTGAAATACCTAGTGTATGTATGTTGGGCAGATAACCATAACACTAATCTTGAACCTGGACAAGTTATTCATACCACTGGGAGTAGTGATGGGGAGGTGGAGTCATGTATTTTCCTTGAGGAGAGGAAGGGTGAAGCTTGTGAGGTGATAGAAATTAGCGATGATGAGGAGGAGGAAGTAGACAATATGTGGAATGGACCTTTTGATGATAATAATGATAGACTTCAGCCCCGTCAGCAGAGAGCCTCAGAATTCGAGCTGGAAGAGGACGTGATTTATGCTGGACAAGTAAAGGCCCCTAATCCTAAACCTAGGAAGCACCATTGGGCTCGTCTTGGGAATACACTTCGGAGGGTCCTATAAATTAAGAAAAGATTAATTAAACAGTCATGCGTATCTTTTGTTATAGATTATTATTTATCTTGGAAATGTATTCGCCAATAGCTTAAGTAAGAAGTTAAAGTTTAAATAAAGATTAGTTCGAATATACTATATGTTGTGGTTTTGCTATCTAGAAGTAAATCAAAGATTTTGTTATTCATTTAACCATTAATTGGTGTTGTGTTGGAATTAATAGTTGTCTTATGTTACAGTGTGTGTTCCTTATTTTGTGGCATTACAACAATGATTTGGTTGTTCCTATTGTTTGATATTCCGAACTTCGAGGACGAAGTTTATTTTTAGGGGGAAGGAATGTAATACTACGAATGTTTTGAGTTATTGTTGTGATACCTTGTGATAAGATTGGTATGATTGATAATCATAAAATGCATAATTTTGTGGGATAGTGCTTAGATATGAGGATGTTTATAAGTGTTGTGGTAGTAGTTGTGGGCGTACTTCGGGACGAAGTTCATTTTAAGGGGGAAGACTGTAATACCCCATATTTTGATAATAATTTATGAGAATAACTTATGTAATTTAATAATTAGTTAAAGGCATTTCTAATAATAATTACAAGTAAGACGTTAATTAAATAATAAATTAAGTATCCAAGTCGGGAATTGGGCATAGCAAATAATTGAGCTTTCGGCCGTGTGCCATAGTTATATGGACCAAAATTTATTAATCTAGTATGAGTGTGATCGGGAATTGTATCGGGAATTAATAATAATAATAATAATAATAATAATAATAATAATAATAATAATAATAATAATAATAATAATAATAATAATAATAATAATAATAATAATAATAATAATAATAATAATAATAATAATAATAATAATAATAATAATAATAATAATAATAATAATAATAATAATAATAATAATAATATAATGGTAATAATAATAATGGCAATTCCTATAGTAATTAGAATAACGTAATTGTAATAGTTTCCTAATTGGCCTCACATACTCTCTAATCTTAGACTATAAATAGCATGTTAATTCTGAAAATAATTCCAAAAAATAGAAGAAAGAGCTTTGGAGACGGAAGAGGCAATTAAACGATAAAAGGTGACGATTGTGAAGAAGTAATAATCGGGTTTGGATTGCTTTATTATTTGGATCGCTTTGAGCTGCTTGATTGGATTTGCTTGCCAGGTAGGAATTTCCTACTCAACTCGGGTTTTATTGTTAAGTGAACGTATACTTAATTGTGACGGTTGATGAGATTAATGTTAATATTGTGATTTATTATTGGAGATAGAATATTTGTGTTTCTTAAGATGTTGGTTGAGCAGTATGACGGGATTGTTATTGAGTATTCGTTGTTGGTTATATTTGGTAAGGAGAGTTGGTTATTCAGTTGAGCATAACACGGAGGGTGTTACTGTCAGTTGTGCATAGCGAGTAATCGTTACTGGCAGATGAGCATAGTAAGTAATTACTACTGCCAGAGATAGTTGTGCATAGTAAGTAATTACTACTGCCAGGTGAGCATGGTACGCAAGTACTACTACCAGTTGAGCATAGCACGATGTTAAGGGAGTTGTGCTACTGCCAGTGACGTAAGTGAGTTGTACAGATGAAGTGATGAGAATTTGAAGGATGTCTAGTTTGGTTAGATTATTATTATTGTTGTTTAGTTTATTCCTACTAAACCTGGTGGTTGACCGTGTATTCGTGAACACCTGTGATGAACCATAATGGGGAGCAGATTTGACAGGTACTAAAGATTAGATGACTTGGGAGCTTATGGGAATGCGTGAGGACTTGGCCAATCTGCCTAGAAGTCTAGACCACATAGATTATGAGATCACTTTATTTATTTCCGCTGCGAGTTGTAATTATTTTATATCAAGTTTTAGTTGGTTAAGTTGTAATAAACATGTAATCGCTAAGTTTTAATTTAAAGTACTTTGGTGAGTTGGACTTTATTATTCACTACCTCGGGAAACCGAGATGCTAACGCTCTTATTTACTTAGGATGTCTAGCTAAAGGCTCCTAAATAAATGGGGGTGTTACATCCACATACCATAAATTATTTGTTCCCCATTCTTACCCATGTCCTTTATCCTTCTTCTTACCCATTGGCTTCTTTTTAATGCTTGCATTTGAATGTTTTGACTTGTAGTTTAAAAATAATTAGCATATTATATTGTGGGTACACTCTCAAGAGTCGAGGATAGGTGAGTGCTACTTACATAAAAATCCTTTTACATATATTTGAGTGATGAGTGAATCTTGAGAGTCCAAAGTAAAATAGATCATGCAACGGCCGAAAAGTTCATAAATAGTCATTCATTCTACGCCGTCATGTAAATCTTATCCATGTTTTTGCATTATTCATTACGCCCATGTTGTTTCGGGTTTTGAATCATTATGCTTTAGCGTGTTTTTGGATATTGCAATTGACGGTACATGGTTTCTTGATTGGGGACAAGCAAGTGTTTAGCTTGGGGGAGTTGTATGTGTCCATTTTATATAGGATTTTACCCCTCATTTTAGCTCGATTTTGATTGAATATCACACTTTTATAAGTGTTTTTGTGAGCTAACCTTGTGTTCTAGGTGTGTTGCTTGTATTTGTTGCATTTTTAGGAAATTGAGTATTTGGTTGCTTATTCCCGTCATTTTGGCAAACACCGGAGTGTTCACTAAGCTAAGTGGAAGCAAGCATGATGACAAATAAAAGTTGGAGCCCAAAATAAAGAAATGAATGTCAAGCCCAAAAGGAAGTCCAAAGACCAAGTCAATTGAGAAGATTAGGATGCCAAATGATGCAATTAACCGGGTGAATTAAGGGGCATTAATCAAAAACTTTGGATCCCCTTAGCAATTAATCAAGGAATTAAATAGATAAATCAGAAAACCCACGACCCCGATCGGGGTGACCTGTCTCCGACCGGGGCTGCCTTGCTCCATGGGTTTTACGTTATGCCTCTATTTTACTATAAATAGGGGCCTTAATCCGTCATTAGGAGATATCTTTTTACACTCTTTTAGACCTTCATATGGCCTTAAGTAAAAATTCTCTCTAGTTTTCATTGGTTTACATATTGTTAAGCATTTGGTTTGTTAAACAATTTATGGTTTGTTAAGCATTTGGTTCTTATAATACAATCTTTCCTTTGAAGTTTATTTGGGTTTTCATTTGTGTTCTTCATTCAAGTTCCAAGTTCTTGTTTTGGTAATTTCGATTCTAGTTTATTACGTTATTGAGTTTTCCATTATAGTCATTTTATAATTTACATTTTTGTTATTAGCATTGCATTATTAGTTTGTTACTACTTTTTGTTATCAAGTTATCATCACTAGTTTATCATTAGCATTCCATATTACATTTATGATATTTATCATTTCACTAATTCACATGTTATTTCTATTTAGTTTATTCATAATTTATAATATTTTATTTAGTTATATTTACATTATTATCATGTTTATTATTCCATACAACATTAGTTTTATTTCTAACATGAGTGAGTAGTTCTATTTGTCTAGGGAATAAGGAAACCATGCATGATTAATATTTATAAATGTTGAATTAGGTTGATGTAATATTGTTTAGTTATTTTTATCACATGTTTGCATTGTCTTGATTAATCTTTGTTTAGTGGCCATAATCATTGATTAACTTTGTTAATTCATTCTATAGGTCGAGAGGCACAGAATCGAATTAGACTAAGCATGTGTTAGTAGGACGACCTAGTCATCACGAGAGTTCTCTAGGAACCGGTTTATGGTTGACAATAAAGCCGAGAGGTGGTTGTCTTTAAGTCTAAACAATTAACAATGTTATTTATTCCGAGTTTAACATGAAAATCTTTATACAATTGCATGTGTGACCCGACTCCCCTAGACTCTTTTATCATATATATTTACATCCTTTTGTCTACAAGTTATCAAACCAACCAAACAATCAATCATAATTGACCTTGATAGAATTCTATTCATAGCACTTCATAACGCAATTCCCATCTCCTTGTGTTCGACCCCTTGTACTACATTCATTTATGTCTACGAAAATTTATCTTTGATTAAGTGTGCGATAAATCCTATTACCAGCTGATCCCTCTTCATTCTTAACCATTCATAGCAACACTTAACTATATACACCCCATGACTAATGCTCGAATGTCCATCAACAAAACCCTTAGAAATAGTTTCTTTAACACTACATATCTTCCTCCACTACCAGGTACTCTTTGAGGAAGGACTATAATCAGACCAAGAGGAGTTCTTTAAGTATACATGATTCATCTATTGTACCCATAATCTATCTGGTAGAGAAGCTAACCACAAACCAGTTTTCCCACCATTGCAACATTCCAAACTTGACTTTGTTTTAAATCCAGCCCCCCCCCCCCCCCTCCCTTTTTAGTCACACACATCTTATACCGACCAATAGAGGGAACCGTACGATACTCAGAGCTGCCTTCCCACAGATACTTCCTACAAATGGCTTCAACCCTGTTGAGAACTCCTTTAGGCAAGATAAACATTGCAGCCATGCATAGTGGACAAAACGAAACTAACTAAGATATGCGTTTGCGCGCACTAGCTTTTATGAAGGCAGCAAGTGCACCTAACTGGGCTTTCTTTTTCCCTTGAAAAGAGGGGGATGATTGGTGCGTCAATAGCCTCTTCTTTGTTTGAACAGGTCTAGGCAAGGTTAACTAGCTTAAACTTATCCATGAATATGTAGGCCAGGGTACAAAACTTGTATAGTAAGACAAGATAAGCAAAATGATAATAAGACAAGGAATTTTGTACGTGGAAAACCCTTAAATGGGAAAAAACCACGGGCGCCAAGCTAGGAGAGGATTTCACTATAATATTGAGTAATTCACACAAATGACTATAATTTAGCTTGAATATTGTATATGAGTATTGCTAGAGTATTGTGTTGTGTCTTGCAAATGATCTAAGTGCTCCTTATATAGTTTAATGCTGAACGGCTGTCGGATCTCTTTCATCAATGTCGAATATTCCGCCTTAATTCCTTGGTTTAATGTGCATTATTGCTCCCTTAATTGTTGTCCTTTATAACCAAATCTTCTTCATTAATGCTCTAATTATCATCCGCATATTGTCAATAATATAGTCATCTGGTCAAATATCGTCCTGATATTTTGGCCATTGTCCTCTCCATGGCTAGCGCCTATCTTCTTGTAACTTGGTGGCCTGTCGTCCTGACACCCTGATAGTCAGGTCAGGGTAGAATGTCATCCTGAAGTATCTGCGGATTTCCAGGCCTAACAATTGCTCCTTATCTCCTTATCTTCGCTGGGTCAGGCCAGAAATAAGGAGATAACTTCTAACATTGGAAAACTGTTGACAATGGCTGGATTATGACTGATTGGATCCTGTAACGGCTAATTGGCGGTTTGTTGATGCGTGTTGCAAATACGGCAACTTCTTCAATAATTACTCTGCAAGTTGCGGTTGAAAACCATAGATTTACCGGGTATAAATACTCTTCACTTCATTGAACTAAACTCCACCAAAATCCGTTTTATTCTCTTCTAATAATATTCATCTTCAAGTTCTTTTAATTTCCAGATTTCTTCAATCCCTAACACACCTTTACCAAGCCTTCAAAAAATGGTTGCAAAAAAGAATTCTTCTAGGGGAGTAATGTCTCCTGGAACTCCATTCGTTCCAAATCCTGAAGAAATCAACTCTGAAAATTTACCAACGTCTTCTACTGCTCAACCTCTTACGGTTGAAAAACCAATTGATCCTCCTCTTAAAAAGGTTTCTATTTTTCACAAAGAATTCGAATTTAAACCCATAAAAGCTCTAAAAGATGACCAGTCTCTTTCAAACCGTCTGAAACCTAAATTCGAAAAGGTCTTGAAAGATAAGGGAATCATTCCTGCTGATTCCAAAGTCTGGATCCCTGAAAGTTCCCCTGTCAGGGTTGATTGGGCATGTCCTGGTTGGTTCTGTATTCATGACTAGGCCTTCAGGGCTGGTTGCAAGCTTCCTTTCTCTCCACTTATGGTGGATGTTATTAAAGAAATCGGTGTGCCTTCCTACCTATTGATGCCTATGGTGTGGAAGGTAGTCTGCTCTGTTGAATATCTCTGTAAAAAAGACAATATTTACTTCTCCTTGGAGGACTTGAAGGATTGTTATGCTGTCAAGACCAATAATCCTGGCCGTATCAGTTTCAAGGCCAGGCCTTCTACTACTCCTCTTCTCAGCAATCTAAATAGCGGTCATGACAAGAACTGGGCTGCTGGGTACATGTTCATCAGGACCAATTCTGTGGACCCTGATCTAGCGTACTTGAACTATGATGCCTGTGTTGGTGGTGAGCACCCTGACTTTTCCTTTTATCCTGCATATTTATTTGTTAGTTTAAAAAATAAATAAGTAAAAATAATTTTTACCTCTTTTTGTTCGTAGTTGATGATTAGTCAAGTGAAATTGAATATCCCACTGCAAGTATTTCTGCTTTCCTTGCAATTCCTCAATTGGAGAGGACTTGGCCTCTCTGTTGTGGGGCTGGTCATCTTCCTCCTAGCCCAAAGTCTGAAGTTGCTGCTAGAGTGCCCAAACATTCAAAAGTTGTCAGTGCTTCTACTTCAGGCAGTAAGTCTATTTTGTTCTCTTTTTGGTTTTGCTTTTCTTTCTATTTTGGCTTTTTCATGATAGCCTGTCTTTATTGATAATATAGTGTCTCGTGTTATAGGCAATAGATCATCCACTCGCCTTGCCAGATTTGGTATGCTGACCTTTCAGCCAGGCTGGCCAAGGTCAAGGAGGAGAGTTCCCAGGGAGGTGGCGTTACTGGGCCTGTCATTGTTTTAACCGAGCTGCCTGCCACTTCCAAGGTTTCTGCTGTTCCTGTTGCCCCTACTGAAATAAGTTTAGCAGCCCAGAAGAGAAAAGTGGAGGAAGTTGATCTGTCTGCCCCAATCAGGGAAGTGCGAGCTAGGGTGGATAATTTGGAGGCTGCCAGGGTAAAAATTAGTGATTATGCCTGGTCGGACTCTCTTGAGAGGTTTAGTTTTCGGTACTTGTCATTAGGAGCACCTAGACCAAAACACTATTTATAACTCCACAAACAACTCTACAATTAGTAAAGAGGCAAGTAAAGGTCGGATCCCAAGGGACGGGAATTGAGATGAGATTTTCAATTGCAACTAGCGGTGTCTAGGGGTGTCACAACTTGGGGTTTGAATAGACGATCACTAAACTAAATAGCAATAAAAGTAAATAAGCAAGATGATTAAAAAGGGATGTAAACAATTGATAAAAGGCACTAGGGTGTCATGGGGTCATATGGGATTCATGGGAATTGATCATACAAACATATTCTCAAATTATAAGCAAGCAATTATTGTTGTGATGGATCGAGTTGGTTTATATCTTACAATCCTAGGAAAGTTTGGGTCCCGGAGCCGAATCGATTAGATTGTACAACACCTACAAGTCGACTTAATCTTTCCTACTCAACTATATGCATGGTCTAATGAGACTCGAGTTGGTTTATGTCTTACAAGTCTCATTGAAAAGACAGGTGATGGGTAAAAAATGCAAGGATAGATAGGCTCGCATTTCATCAAACATAACATGTGCATAAGTTGAGATCACAACAAGCAAGCAAATAAAATATGAAAACATATTAATTTAAGCATGAATCATCCCCCATGTTGGTTTCTCCTAATTACCCATTAACCCTAGCTAAGGAAACTACTCACTCATTATCATGTTGAACATGCTAGAAAGGTTGTCAATCATACCAACAAAGTAAAACATGATGAATAAATGAAAATAATTAATAATAATTAAAAAGGGATTAAGATAATTATACCTACTAATGATTCCAATAATAAAGCAAAGAATAATAGAAGTACTTGATGATTGATTGGAAGGTTGTCAATCTCCCAATAATAACCCAAATAATATTCAATTACCCAAAATGAAAGATGAACAAAAGAGAGATTAAGGAAATGAGATTTTTACTAAGACTTGATTAAAAGTTGATTACAAGATCAAAGAGAGAATTGATTGATATAAACTACACTAAAGATTGATAAGAAGAACATGATTAGCTATATTGACTAATGGGGTATTTATAGTGGGGATTAGGTACATAAATTAGGGTTTACTAAGGGCTTAAATGACGATTAAGTCCTTGAGGAATCGCTGGTCTCAAGAGAGACTCCGGTCTCCTTTTCGCCGGTCTTTGAAAAATATGCGTATCCTTCCTTGAACGAGTAGAAGACGGATTAGCTGTCACACAATCCGAGCGTCCAGGGCACGGGACGGGCGGATTGTGGTGATTTTGGACGAGCGGATTCTTGGAGTGGACGGGCGGATTGTGGTGGTTTTGGACGAGCGTCCAGCTGAGGAAGACACTCGGATTGCCTTTCTTGGACGGGCGGATTGTGGGCAATCGGCTCGGATTGTAGATCAGCTTCCTCCTTTCTTCTTTTCTTCCTTTCTCTTCATACAATCCTTGAGGATTTCCTCGAAGATGCAAGGATCTTTTCTCATCATTGCCCAATTACTATAATATGTACAAAGACCTTCTAGTCTTGTCTTCTCTTTGATGCTTGGTCATTGAATTCAATCAATTTAGCTCCATTTTGCCATGAAAATGCAAGGTTTGCACTCCTTTCCTACCAAGGAAACAAAACCTCAAAGAATACGCAAAACAAAGGACTAATGACAATAAATGATCCAAATATGCACTAAAAAGCATGGGAACAAGGCTAATTCAGGGACTAAATATGCTCAACTTATGGTCACATCAAATATCCCCAAACTGAACATTTGCTCGTCCCGAGTAAAGAGGGGACAAAGACTAGGACCGTTATTTAAACTAACCTAATAGCATAGCCGATATGAGACAATTAGCGGGTCTCACTCCGCCACTTCAACTCACAACAAGACAACCATGAGGTAGGATGCCTTCTTGCAAGGCAAGGGGGGTCTTGCCAAAATGGCGACACATCCAAGCATTAAAGCACACAACAAACAAGTAATGGATGCATCGACAAAAGAATAGCCACCTTCCTCATCTAAGTGGCGGAAATTATCTACAAGGAAAGCAATTCTAGGGTACACACTCCTTCATAGATGCAATTTCTTCAAACTACTAAGCCTAGAAGGATACCAATAAATCACCTCCAAGTTGTGTCAATCTAGTGTACCTTTGTCCTAAATCATTAAATGCTTTTGTCAAGTGTAGACTCCCTATGGTGTTAGAAACACTGGAGGATCGCGGAATTCCCCATCTTGCCTAGACAAGAAGAAGGGCCGTCCCCTCTCTGCCATGCACAAAAATGGATACAATGGATAAAGGGATCGATAGTGTTTGAGTTTCATTTGGGGAGTTTGCTTTGTTGTTGTTTTTCCCCCCAATTTATTGTGGCATTTGACATTTGAGAACACTTTCTTTTTGCCATTTCTTTTGATTTTTGGCAATTCAATACTTGACAACTTTTCAAATTTTCTTTGCATTTCTTTTGAACATTTTCAAAGTCGCCCCATATGTAGTGAGGGTGCCTTATATTTGAAGCTTTAGGAGTCTTTTGTTTTTGCTCCTCTTTTCATTTGATGCATTTTTGCAAACTTTCTTTAACTTTTCATTTCATTTCTTGGACTCAAATCAATTTCTTTTTGTGCCCATTCCCTTTGATGACAAAAATGTGGTAGAACATGGATTATGGATGCATGGTTTGAAGGGTCACCTTGGAATAAACGGTAGCCAAGGAGTTATCACACCACAAGGTACTCTTGACTAGGCCTTAATCCATGGGTCAAAGGATACAAGCATGACACATCTTAGGGTGTTTTACAAGTATTCTAACAAGCAAAGTCTTAAGAAGAAAAAGCATCTACTAGGGCCTATATACACTTGTCAAGCTTCCGAAGTAGACGGTTTCACAAATTTTTTCTAACATGCAAACTACATGCCATGATGCAACTAACATTTATACATCCTAATGCATATGATTCTACCCACTAGTAAGACATATAAACTAAATGCAAGTCCTAAATTCACATTGTTTATACCGCATCAATCAAAATAAAGCCATATAGTCATTAACATAAAGAGGAAAAAGGAGATTGGAAAGATTATACCATGCGGTCTTCAATATCCTCATATCTCGGATGTGGCGTAGTCGATCAATGTGAACAAGGATAGAATAAACACAATATATACAACAATATATACAAGACTACACTACAAAGGAAATGAACTTGTTTTTGGTTTTTCAATTTTTTTGGTTTTTCGAAATTTTTTATTTTTTTGGATTTTTTGAATAAAAGTTAAGTTAGAATTTCCCATCCCCACACTAATATGGGCATTGTCCTCAATGGGCAATATGATAGGAAATTATGCAAGTATGATGCATGAATTCTATACTAAATGCAAGCTATACTATGCTACAGTACATGATGCATGGGTTTTTTGTTTATGACAGAGAGCGTAATTTAGATTACCTCCCGTTGCCTATGCATGTACTTCCCCAAACCAAAATAGACATTATTTCTAATGTCTTAAATTTGGGGGTAGTTCATGCACACAAGATGCAATGCATGAAACTATATATTGTCATTTTGGATTTTTCAAACGGGAACAATAAAAGAACACCTCAATGGAGCCGAGGTGTTAGTCCTTGTGTTGCTAAGGACTCTCCAAACTATGATCAAGATAAAATAGATAAAACAAAGAAAGAAGTAGACAAACCTCAAGAGGGTAGGAGCCTCCAAAGCTTGCTAGTCTTCCACCATATCATCATTGTCATCATTTTCCTCCATAGAAGTGGACTCATCTCCACTCCCCTCTTCACTTCCTTGCTCACTTCCTTCATCATCTTCATTAGCCTCTTCTTCTTCATCAACCTCTTCATCAACGCCGTCATCATCAACAACCTCATCATCGACATTCTCATCTTCACCCGGTCATTCAGCCCTAGATGTGCTTGGAAAGAAGACTTCCTTATCCGCCTAACTAGGCAAAGGACATGAAGGATCAAGTCGTCCTTGCCTAGCTAAATGAATGAGGGGTGGATATTGGGCCAATTATGCATCTACTCGATCATTATAAGCTTGTTTGTGCATCTCTCTCATGAGGAGAGTCATGTAGTCATTGCCCACTTCAACACCTTCGGGTTTGAACTCTTGGTATTTGAATGAATAGGGTGGTGTGACAATGGAGGAGGAGGGCTTTTCAATTTCGCCCCTTTGTTGACGGATGATGTACTCGGCTTCCTTTGAGAGTGGAAGAAGGTAGTTTGTTCGATGGACACTCAAGCGGCATATCTTGGAAGGCAAAGTGAAAGATCTAGCATCATTGGTTAGCCACCCATAGTTGGTGTCAAGAGGATTATGCTTGACCCACTTGTACTTGTTAATCATAGCATCCATGTCAATGAGATGACCCCCTTTGATCGCCACATAGGTGTTATCCTTGTTGAAATTTGTGTCAAAGTGCTTGGCCATGTTAGTAACTAGACCTCCATTTACGATAAAAGCGGTGCCTTCCTTTCCACAATCAATATTGAGCCATCTTTCAACCAAAAGCCTTAGAGCATTGTAAGGCTTGGTGAATTCCCTTCCGACATTTAAGGCCGACTCAAGTAGAACACAATCGAGCTTTGTAAAGTGGTTAGTGTCTTTTCTTGCAATTATAGTATTCCCGATGACCTTGTGCCACACTCTAATGCCCGGAGGGTGGACCAATAGAGCGCGACAAGCATGAAAAATCTCAAACTTCTTCCCGGAAATCGCCTCCCAAAGAGGAGCGGGGTCATATTTTTCGGGCATCTTATGATAATAAGGTGTATCACTAAGACCTAATGCTTTACTCAAAATATCAAAGGTGATGCGCCTATTCACATTGGCAAGGCGAAACTCGATGTATGTTCTAGTCTCTACCTTAGTCACTTTCAATGAACTTAAGAATTCCAAGGTAAGGGAGGGGTATGTCAATTCTCTTGTAGTAATCAATTTTCCCAACCCCATGGCCTTAAAGAAGGCTTTTGTTTGTTCAAGGACACCCAATTTGTTCAAGGCATCTTCACATATGAATTTGGTGGGTAGAATGGTTTTCTTAGCATACTTGGCAAATGTATCCCTATGGGAGTTAGAAATGAAAATTACCTCCGGATAGTTTGATAATTGAGCAATTTCCGGAGTTGTTGATGTTGTTGCTTCCAAGGGAGGATTTTGTTGTTGTTGAACTTCCAAGTTTGCATTAGCAACCACCATAGCCATTGAAGTTTTCTTTTCTTGAAGGCATTGTTGCCTTTTTGAGAGTGCCTTTGCCTTGAGTGCCTTTGTTGCTCCTTTTGTTCTTGCCATTGTTGATTACACCAAGAAACGGTTGAAAATCTTCAATTTCTAATTATACCCAAATCGATTTTAAGATGAAAGGATTTACCTTTGTATTTCAAAAATCGACTCAAAGGTTGAAGATTTTCGTGCATGGATTGATTATTGTTGTAAAAGGAGTGATTAATTGTTGTTGTAAGGAAGTTTGAATGTGATTTTGTTGAATTTGGTTGACGAAATCTTGTTTTTGGTGATGGAGAGGATGAGGGTTTTGGGGTTTTTGGGTAGTGTTTGAATGTATGAATGAATGAATGAATAAATGAATGAATGTGGGAAGGGGTATTTAAAACACCCGAAATTTCAAAACTGCAGGGGGAAGACGAGCGGATTCCCTTCGAGACGCTCGGATACTGCTCAATTTGGGTTCAGGAAATCTCGCCTAAAGACGAGCGTCTTTCAGTGAAGACGAGCGGATTTCTGCAATTCAGGACGAGCGGATTCCCTTAAAGATGAGCGGATTCTGTTACAGTGAATTTGGTTATTCTGCACTGGCAAAAAGACGAGCGTCTTCTTGCAAAGACGAGCGGATTCTTTCAGACGAGCGTCTTCTCAGCTGGGACGCTCGGATTCTCTAACAGACCAAATTTTTCAATTTTGCAGCTCATTTGGACTGACAGATTCTTCCACAGACGCTTGGATTCCCATAAGATGAGCGGATTACCCATAAGGACGCTCGGATTCCACCTGGTCTACCCGGATTCAGTTCCATCCGTGCACTTGCATATCCCGTGTCATTCTCATTCTTCAAATCCCGTGTTCTTCATTGTAGGGGCACTACAAAGGCATGAATAGCCTAGGCAATTGCTATCCTCACACTAAGTTAAAGCACTACACATCAAAAAAATCATTAGTCCCTCCCTCACTTCTCTCAAAAATGAAATATCTTGATCAAGATATAAAAATCCGAAAATGACAAAAATACAATGTAACAATTAAAATGCAAGTTAGGGAGTTAGAAATATTTACAAATGGTGGTTTGGAGAGGACTCCACCAAACTCTCATCCTTAGTGAGATGTCATGGGGGCATGTCCAAGGTGTTGTTGATGTTACTCAACACCTTGAAGAAGTAGTCAAAAGCTTGTTCATTGTCATTATAAAGATCCTCAATAGATCTTTGCACTTGTTGTCCTTCATGTTGGTCTTGTTCGATAGCATTACCAATGTAGGGATTGAAAATCCCTTCAAACTCATCGTCCCAAAGACCGCAAACTTCATCTACTTGGTCACTAAAGATCTCTTGAGTTGATAGAGGCAACTCTCCCACTTTCTTGTTTTGGCCAACAAGGCCATCCTATTCATTGCTTGACTTTGGTGAGCTTTTCAAGCTCTCTTTGTCACAATTCTCTAACTCTTTGAATGGAGCATCATCAACTTTATTCCTATCATCCTTTCGGCTATAATGATCATCCATAAAACATGGTTCATGCAAACGGGGAGCTCTCATGGTCTTGTTAAGATTGAAAGTTATGCTCTCATCTCCCACTTCTAGAGTGAGCTCTCCATGCTTCACATCTATCACCGCACCCGCGGTGTGCAAGAAAGGTCTACCTAGAATGATTGGAATATTGGAGTCTTCTTCCATGTCAACAATGACAAAGTCCACCGGGATGAAAAATTTCCCATCTCTTATGGGAACATCTTCCCATATCCCTAATGGTGTCTTCGTCGATCTATCGGCCATTTGGAGTGTGATATTGGTGCATTTAAGCTCTCCCATCCCTAACCTTTTACTTACCGAATACGGCATAACACTGACACTAGCCCCTAGTGTTAGAAATCTATATCTCATTATTTAACATATTCATATATGTTTCAATTAATTTAGTCATAAAATTAATTACAAATCTTATGCATGCAAACTAAAAAAGATAAGTGAAGAAATCGTTTTCTCACCATATGATTTTCGGTCATATTGGGCACCAACAAGATCTCCTTCTTGTTAGTTCTTGAGCTTTCCATGAATATAAGGATGATCCTCCAAAAATCCCAAAGTAGAGATTCTCCTCTTGATTGCACCCAAGATTATCGCTTATCCCCACTAAATAATATTAGCTAGATATTAGTTTAGTAGTTTACCTTAAAATTGATTACTAACACTCATATATTACAATAATAATTTTAGTAATCTTTTATGAACAATTTGAATCAAAATTTCTCAAGTTTTTAGAGAAAGATGAACAAAAGAGAGAGTTTGCATGTGAATGAATAATAATAAGAGAAAAACTCTCAAAAATGATGATGGTAAGAGGGTGGACGGTTTTGGGTAGTCCCATATAGGGCATCTTACTTTTCCTTTTTGTCTTCACAAGAAAATAGATGTGTAAGACTAGTTGTAGGTAGGCATCATTATGTTTATTTTATGAAAATAAAATAAAACAACCAAAACCCACTAACACACCCTCCATTTTCGGTCCATATACATAAAATAGACTACCATTTTATTTTGTCAATTTGTCATTTGTCACACAATATGTCACATGTACTATGATACATGTTATTAATTAATTTAATGCATATTTATCACATAAATATCATTTTATGAATTAATTAAGTTACACCCAATAAATTGACTAGTGATACTTGATCACATAAATAAAATGGGTCATGTAATTATAATTCACAATATCTTGTAATTATAATTAACCATTCATTCTTATCTCTATTGTTTCTCAAACAATAAAGAATTTTAGTAACAAAACATTTTATTACTAAAATAAACCTTATTTAATCCCATTACAATAAGATATCAATATTCTCTCTCACAAATTGAATTGTTCAATTTTAAGGAATTGATTAACTTGTATCGTCATACAATCAATCAACTTTACGGATAAGGGCATCATCCTTTAGGTGTGACCTTAATGGATCAACTGACCACCACCGTCCCACGACAGTAACGTCAAACTCTAGCAAGCCAATCGTTACCGATTAATGTTGATCAGTTGACTATATAATTGAATCATCCCTTACGTATTCTTTATATGAGATTTAATAATGATATTTAAATCATGTGATCGCACTATTGTTGAGGACACATTTCCCAACAATCTCCCACTTGTCCTCGACAAGTGTGCGTCACCAATTCTCTTGTCCTATTACTATCTCCCACTCAATGCAAGGTGTCTTTCGGGTCGTACTTGCAAGTGATCACATCGAGAGTGGTTTCCTCGATCTGGAGAATATCTGATTGACCGGATTTATCTACCATAGATATCTTCTGAGCGTGGCCACGCATTTCCAGTTCATTACTCCTCGAGTGGCCCTGAGATATTGTTTTAACCCTGACAAGGGGGTGGACAATTCCTATCGCACTCATTCCCTTCGACTAGCCACAGCCATCATAACCCAAAATATGCCCATTTGACCCCATTTACGAAGGTCGTAGTAACACAAATCAAAGTTAATCTGAAATCGTGCCATCTTAGGCGAAGTCTTTAGTCAAAAGAATCGACTCATTAGAATACTATAGTAGCTCTCGCCACGACCAGGCTATATAAATTTGTCGAACTCTATAAGCGGTCACCGCCCGACAAAGTGTTCCTAATGATCCGCCTATGTGATCGACTAGTCATCTCACATGACTCTATGGCACTTGAACTTGCCATCAATCGCATCACACTCTAGTCACTTCGAGACGTCACCTCATGTAAGTGACTATGGGCGAATACAATGTTAATCCGTGTTCACTTTAACGGGGTTCAATTGTCTCTACAACTCGTTTGGATGTAACAAATTATAATAAAAGAGTTTTAAAGTAAAACTCGAACGACAAATGCGATTATCACAAATGAATAGTCAATGCCTGATTACTAGTTCATGTTCTATAATCTAATTTGATCTTGTATGTAGTTGTTTATCTCAATTTAATTGCAATGACATGACTCATCATGTTAAGCCTATGAGAAGGCTTTGGTTAGTAGGTTTTATCAACTTCTTGTACCTTACTCAACCTTACTACATACTCGTTTTCCTTTGTAATGTATACATTTTCATTACAAAACTTTCTGAGTACGTATCGAGATCCAATCAAGACATAGGCCTTCTAGCCTTAGAATAGCTCCCACTGTTTTCACAGTGTGCGGGACTCCTCCTTCTTGCACATCCCATGATTGCAAGTGTATTCTATTTCCGTTGTAAATATTTCTCATTGTTCTTTATTGCCTAGAACGATTCTAGAAAATCTATTTCTTTAAATAACATAACCACAATGGTATCTTAACCATCCTGATGTGTTTTAATTATGGTTTTGTCGGAAACCATGCGCAATCTCAATTGTCAATTGTCACTTGTGTAACACCCATACACAAAATTGCATCAAAAACACTTTGCATTATATCCTTAATGCTTTTGCAAGCACTTAAGGGTAATCTTTATGGCTTACTAGGTAACTTATTACTTAAATTCGATTTTGAAACAATTCATCATACTCAAAGTATATGAAGTGCTATACATCATTTTTTATTTAGTTGATTCGGCAGCGGAAGCAAATGGAATCAATCAAATATGTTCAATTTAATTGAACTAGTCATTTTTTTTGGTGAAATGTGAGAATATATTATATCAAAGAATCAAAAGAATACAAGGAAGAGTTATGAACACTATAACAAGAGCATTACATTCCTATGTTTCTTATCAAGCCAATTGCATTTTGGTCATTATTTCTGTCGAGCTTCAATTTAAGCCTCTTGACCACCAAATCTTGAACCTGTTTAGCCACATGCTCCAGTCTTACTAACATAGCATTCACCCGAGCATTATTCCTTTGCATCTAAACACTATAGTAGACTGCATTCAGAACTGCAGTCAGAAATTTCCACTGCAGCTGCTTCTTGTTTCCATTTATAAGACTGCTAGTCATGAATCTTATCAACATGAGACTTCTTATTTGACGCTAATATCATGTAGATTTATCTTCATAAATCCGGATATTAAAGATTTATTATAATACTCCAAAAGTCTTAAATCATTCGCAATGATCAAAATGTCATCCACATATAAGACTATTAAAATTTCCGTAACTCCCACTAAACTTCATGTATAAACACAACTTCTCGACTTATCGAGAAATTTTTTATCACATGATCAAAATGTTGATTCCAACTCAGTGATGTCCTACATAAGACCCTCTCTTAAGTTTCACATTATCTTAGGATTGCAAGAATCTACAAAACTCAAGACATGTATTGAATACATTCCTTCTAATTAAAGAAGCGGGTTTTAGATTCACTCGCCGTGTATTTCATAATGATGAAACACAATCCCTAAGAAGATCCAAATAGACTTAAGCATTTCAACTAGTGCAAAAACCCTTTGCAACCAATCAAGCCTTGAAATCTCTCTTTATTAGTGCAAAACCCTTTGTCACTAGTCAAGCCTTTTATTTCGGATTTTCATGGCTCTAAGCCTTGTATTGAGTTGTGATTTAAACACTCTTATGTAAGTCATTCGTTCATTACTTTCTAGAAGTAATTAACTTGAATCAAACAATTTCTTTTGTAAGTTATAAGCTCTTTACTTTCTTAAAAGTAGCATGAATTCATCATTTTTAGCAAGTGACGAATTTAACCTCCTAGGTTTTTGAAGAAACAATGTCTTACACAAAACGTCTCATGTAGCCAAGAAAGACCAGTTTCTTGCGACATAACATTCTCTGTGGCATTCTTTGTGGCTCTTGAATAATTTCTCCCACTCTGTCTTCTAAAAATAAACTTGTATTTTAGAAAGACAGCTTCACGAGCCACAAACCCGTCATACTCGTGATAATGGAAAAGTAAAAATGAGCATTTGTTTCTTGTGAAAACTTACAAACATGGTACCCTTATCATTTCATATCTCATATGATTCGATTTAGTGGAAAAATAATTTAGACAAAAATGATAAAATCCCCAAAAGGATCAAGTAACTCAAAGTAACTTGATTGAAGTCCAAACCATATCGAATAGCGTTTGAATTCTTATCCAATCACACATTATCTCATAATGCGTGCTAAGAGAGATTTATTTGTGATACTATATCACATTTCCTTTGGTTTATATCAAAGTCTTCACTTTGATAATCCCATCACGACTAAATCGTGATTCTTTGAACACTTTGAACTTCTTCAGAGATTTATCTATTTACCTTATTAAGTGAACATATTAGCGTCAACTTAAATCGTTGGTAAAAGAAAATGATCAACCTATTTTGGATCAATGATTTACAACCTCGATCTCCTTTTCAACCAAAAGGCACGAGACATCTTGCTTTGAATACAAGATACGCATATACCATTAACAATCTAATGGTTTCAAGAGTACTCGATAACTCTTTGCGTTAATCATTCCAGAATTTAAGGTTTAATCTTGGGTTACCAATTTGAGTCTTGCATCATCTTCATGATATATCATTCTAGTTTGGTTTAGAATATACTCACCTTGATAATGGGCTAGCCATTTATCAAATCGTGGTGTATAGGGTCACAAAAGTGAAACCTCTTTTGTATCTTAACAAGTATATATTCTTATTTAGAGTTTATGTACTTAATAGTCATAATTAAGTACAACTCCAAACCCGAAAACTAGATTTAGTACACAATGACTCTATCTCTCGACTTCATTGTTGCTAGTCGTCATATTCTAATCATCCTATGTATCAAATATAATGATGAAAACCACCATCGGTTTCTAATATTGACGAAGTAGTACTAGCAAAATGTATGTCAATTAAATAAATAAAGAACTAAGTCTTATTAGATGTCCCACAACTAACTTGCTTATTCTTTAACAACTTGGGGTAGTTTCCTTTCAAGTGTCCAACATTTAAGACAATGGAAACTTTATCGGTCGGGATTGATAGGTTTAGTATTGTCATTCTCAATAACGTTACTTTTAACATTACCTTGTATCAATTCCATTATAATCTTTACTTCTTGAACCTCGTCCTCATCTTAACGGTTTAAGAGAATGCTCCCACTCATTTCAATGAGTCTTTGCTTTGAGAAGCAAAATTGAATTCATGAAGATTACTCTTCATATGTTCGTTTTAGTCTTAAAATTTTCATTGAAGTGGTTGCGTTATTTTGGTCAATTACGAATTCTGACAAAACTAATTACCAAAACAATTTATCGCTTCAAGGTACTTAATTTAATTAAGTATATGAAAAACAATCCATTGTAAGTAGATGTGTTAGTCAAGAATCAAAAACCTGTTTGATAATGAATAACTTTTAACTATACTCTTCACATGAGATCGTTCCAATGGATAATTCGAGGTTTTTTAGAAGAAAATTCAAATTTTGTCTTTAGTGACGATGTTTTAATGGAGATTTGAATTAAAATCGAAATGATATCGTATATGAATTGTGGTGAAGAAATAAAACAATATGAAACGGAATAATGAAAACAAAACATTCATCGTTATAATAATACTTGTAAATAACAAGTAAAGCATTTACATAGTGACCTCTACCCAACTATGATAAATGATTCCAAGATCCAAATTCATATTAACTTGGGCACAGTAGGGCCGATTCATCCCTTATCAATATAACTCGGTGGATTAACACTTTAATCGATTCTACTTTTAGAACTCTTGGTCGATAAAATTACATTAACATTTATCTTTAGCCCGGAACACATGCGACTACGGTCACGAATACTTCCGTTGATCTCAATCCAAATTTCGAATAAATGTGTCCATGATCCAAATCCACATCAACTTGGGCACGGTAGGACCGATTCATCCCTCATCAACATGAATTCGGTGGATAGACATTTATCACCCACTTCACTAACGTAACAAGGTTTGTCTTACAGTAAAGCCGGCTCAACTCCCTTGCGAAACTGGTACTTCATGGTTTCTAATTTTTGATAAGGCTATGTCTCAATTGATTATTTTAGCGAGAGGTCATGTCAATTTATTATCTATCACGTTTTAAGTGAATTAAAGCGGTGAACTACGATAATTCTAATTGACACGGTCGATAAACTCGATTAAAAGATAATGCAAGTTTTAGTTATGGTGATTTAGCGATGCATGTGACATATAAATAAAATGCAAACATAAAATAAATCCTAGTATGGCCTTCCTAAAATAGAAAATCTAATTAACTATTACATATTCGGAAACCAACTCCATTGGTCCCTTGAACTTCGGTTATGGCACGCATCTCGAGTTAACACCGTCTTTATGTATCGCCATCTTTTGTGACACCGTCTTCAAGGAACTCCGGAATAAATAAATTACATAGTAAATTACATAATTTCTAATTATACATTTGTAATTAAAATAAAATAAATCTATTAAATTACAAAACGGTGATACGAGATCACAATAAATTACAACCGAATCGATATTCCCATATATTTCGGGTAATACCAATTAAAAACTAAGGCCATACTAAGTAAAATTACATAATTCAAAAATTACATAAAATAAAATTATGACAATCATAAATAAAATGCAGCATTATAATATGTATGAACATGCCCAATTTAATGCTAAATCGCCTTTAAGGAGCCAATATCGTATATTACACAGTTTTTACGGATTTGCGTGATTCAACGTTTTATAATCACAAAAATTACATAAATTCAAATTTATGCACAAGTTAATTACCCTAACCTCTTAGGACTAAAAATTAGTCTTCACTAATTACTTGACTATAATTAACTCATATTTCTTAAAATTGTTCATTAATGGACTTAAAATTACAATTAAATTGCTATAAACTTCAAATAAATCACAAAATTTCAAATAAATTCAAAAATTTGAAATTTAAACTTATGAACATTCTGGAAAAATACCATGACACTCATAATGTTCAAAAAACTTAGGTTAAAATTTCGTAAAACTATCGGAAAAACTATGTTGCGGTTTATCGGATTTATCAATAAAAATCATAAAAACATGAGAAAAATTATATTCATCAACTTTTAAATTTTAGATCTGAAAAATATAATAAAATGCAACATGTGACATTTTTCCTTAGTCATGGAGTATGTTTTAGCAATTATTTACTAATTAAGTCACTATTTATGCTATTTTTCATCAAAAATCCATAAATCATGCATAAAGACTTAAATATAGCCTATTATTTTACACACATCTTGTACAAATGCATGTGACAACATACTGAATTTCTATGACCAGATTCGAAACTTATCTCATATTAACCTATTTTTCATTTAAATTCGATTTTTATCATGAAAAATCCATATTTCGAGCATAAGAACTCCAAAAATTATGAAACTTTACCGGTCATCTAAAAATAATATATGTGAAAACATATCCAAAAATCACTGTAAAATTCGAAGTTTAGCTAATTTTAGTCCGAAAATGACATTTTAATCATAAAATCACATTTTTAGTGCCATTATAATATAAGATGAACAATAAAAATCCATAAATTAACCAAAATATCCTAAAAACATTTTAGGACCAGAAACTTTAACATGCATAATTTATTTCGTGATATTTCATAATAACACAAATTTACAAGTTTTATATGTTAATCGTATAACTCGGAAAAACTATAACCGATTTGCATGCAAACAACCAAAGGGATTTTCGGTCATATTGGGCACCAACAAGATCTCCTTCTTGTTAGTTCTTGAGCTTTCCATGAATATAAGGATGATCCTCCGAAAATCCCAAAGTAGAGATTCTCCTCTTGATTGCACCCAAGATTATCCCTTATCCCCACTAAATAATATTAGCTAGATATTAGTTTAGTAGTTTACCTTAAAATTGATTACTAAAACTCATATATTACATTAATAATTTTAGTAATCTTTTATGAACAATTTGAATCAAAATTTCTCAAGTTTTTAGAGAAAGATGAACAAAAGAGAGAGTTTGCATGTGAATGAATAATAATAAGAGAAAAACTCTCAAAAATGATGATGGTAAGAGGGTGGACGGTTTTGGGTAGTCCCATATAGGGCATCTTACTTTTCCTTTTTGTCTTCACAAGAAAATAGATGTGTAAGATGTGTAAGACTAGTTGTAGATAGGCATCATTATGTTTATTTTATCAAATAAAATAAAACAACCAAAACCCAATAACACACCCTCCATTTTCGGTCCATATACATAAAATGGACTACCATTTTATTTTGTCAATTTGTCATTTGTCACACAATATGTCACATGTAGTATGATACATGTTATTAACTAATTTAATGCATATTTATCACATAAATATCATTTTATGAATTAATTAAGTTACACCCAATAAATTGACTAGTGATACTTGATCACATAAATAAAATGGGTCATGTAATTATAATTCACAATATCTTGTAATTATAATTAACCATTCATTTTTATCTCTATTGTTTCTCAAACAATAAAGAATTTTAGTAACAAAACATTTTATTACTAAAATAAATCTTATTTAATCCCATTACAATAGGATATCAATATTCTCTCTCAGAAATTGAATTGTTCAATTTTAAGGAATTGATTAACTTGTATTGTCATACAATCAATCAACTTTACGGATAAGGGCATCATCCTTTAGGTGTGACCTTAAGGGATCAACTGACCATCACCGTCCCACGACAGTAACGTCAAACTCTAGCAAGCCAATCGTTACCGATTAATGTTGATCAGTTGACTATATAATTGAATCATCCCTTACGTATTCTTTATATGAGATTTAATAATGATATTTAAATCATGTGATCGCACTATTGTTGTGGACACATTTCCCAACACCTAGATCACATAAGGCTTTGTTGATCGTGGTGTCGCCAATGGTACACGGTATTGAGGAGCTTCCCGGATCTTTAAGTTTCGGAGGTGAACTCCCTTGAAGGATTGCACTACTCACCATAGTGAAGGCGATAGTCTCAAGCTTCCGGATTGACTTCTTTTTCGTAAGGATGTCTTTCATGTACTTTGCATAGGCCGGCACGTGATTGATTAATTCCGTGAAAGGAATCGAGACTTCCAAATTCTTCACAATTTCCATAAATTTTCCAAGTTGGTCATCAAATTTGGGCTTGGCTTGACGACTTGGAAAAGGAAGTCTAATCACAATGGGCTCCTTCTCCTTTGCCTCGTCTTCATTTTTCTTTGAAAATTCTTCTTTTGATGGTTCTCCATCCTTGGAGTTTTGAACAACTTCTTCTTTGTCACTAGCTTCCACAACTTCATCCTCAACTTTCTTCTTTGGTGCTTCATACCTCGTACCACTTCTCAAGTGAAAGGCACTAACCGTTTCATGTCTTGGAGGTTTACTTTGAGGTGGTAATTGCCCCTTTTGTCTTTGTGAGCTTGAAGATGCTAGTTGAGTCAATTGGGTTTCCAACATTTTGGTGTGGGATAGGATGTTGTTGATGGTGATTTCCTTTGCTTGACTATCCTTTTGCATTTGAGTGAAAAACTCTTGTTGATTCTTTTTCATTTGGAGGACCGCTTTTTGAACATCAAAACCTTGGTCATTTTGTTGATTGTATGGAGTTTGATTTTGGTAACCTTGGTTTTGGTTGTAAAAGGGTCTTTGATTTTGGTTTCTCATGGGAGGTGGGGTGTATGTTGGTTGAGGGTTTTGAACATTTTGGCTTTTGTATGAGATATTTGGGTGGAATTTGGTGTTTTCATTGTAATAATTGGAATAAGAGGTACCACTCTTGTATGCTTGAAAAGCATTCACTTGTTCATTTGTTCCTCTACATTCACTTTGGTCATGTCCCAAAGTTCCACAATTCTCACATATCTTACTTGGGATTGATGAAGATGCCTTCATGGCATTGACCTGATGCTTTGGTTATTTTGAGGCTGCTTCAAGTCTAGCCATAGCTTTTTCAAACTTCAAGTTGATGGTATCAATGTGAGCACTAAGTTGAGCACCCAATTAAGTAATGGGGTCCACTTCATGCTTTCCTCCTCTAGTAGCCTTGCGAGGTCTACTATATTGTGACTTATGGACCGCCATTTCCTCAATCTTGTTCCAAGTTTGATTATCGTCAACTTCGGTGAACATTCCATTTGATCCCATGTTGAGAATGTTTCTTGAGTCTTCTTAAAGACCATTCCAAAATTGTTGTACCAAGAACCACTCGCTAAGTCCATGATGAGGACATGAGCGACAAATTCCCTTGAATCGCTCCCAATCTTCATACAAAGATTCTTCATCTCTTTGCTTAAAGCCCGTAATTTGAGCTCTTAGCATGTTAGTCTTTTCCGGTGGGTAGAACTTTTTGTAGAAAGCTAGAGCCAACTTCTTCCAAGAATCAATTCCGAGAGTAGCCTTATCAAGGCCTTTAAACCATTGTTTTGCGATGCCAATTAGAGAAAAAGGAAATAAGACCCATCGAATTTGGTCTTGAGTTACACCGGTTTGAGAAATCGTATCACAATAGTCACAAAATGTCTCCATGTGAGAGTGAGGGTCTTCACTAGGCATCCCCCCAAATTGGCTTCTTTCGACTAATTGGATAAATACGGATTTGGGAATAAAATTTCCAGTTAAATGTTGTGGTGTGGGAGTACCATGGGGTAGGTTCTCCTCGGTTGGTACGGAATGTGATGAAAATTTAGGCATTGTGGGTTGATTTTGTGTTGGATTTTGTGTTGGGTTCTCCTCACCTTCTCTTGCAAAAGGGTTGATGAACTCAATATTGTTTGGTTGAATATCTACAACCTCACCAATACCTCTCAAAGTTCTTCTAGCAAGTCTTCTATTGTTTGTCAAAGTCCTTTCAATTTCGTGATCAAAGGGTAACAAGTTACCTTGTGATCTTCTAGACATGCAAAATATCAAACAACTCGAAAATAATTAGAACAAACCTTGAGGAGTTTTACTTCCCCAAGGCAAAGAAAGACACAACTAATAACAATTTAAGAAAATCTAAATCAAGCTAACACCGTCCCCGGCAACGGCGCCCTTTTTGGTCGGACTCTCTTGAGAGGTTTAGTTTTCGGTACTTGTCGTTAGGAGCACCTAGACCAAAACACTATTTATAACTTCACAAACAACTCTACAATTAGTAAAGAGGCAAGTAAAAGGTCGGATCCCAAGGGACCGGAATTGAGATGAGATTTTCAATTACAACTAGCGGTGTCTAGGGGTGTCACAACTTGGGGTTTGAATAGAAGATCACTAAACTAAATAGCAATAAAAGTAAACAAGCAAGATGATTAAAAAGGGATGTAAACAATTGATAAACGGCACTAGGGTGTCATGGGGTCATAGGGGATTCATGGGAATTGATCATACAAACATATTCTCAAATTATAAGCAAGCAATTATTGTTGTGATGGATCGAGTTGGTTTATATCTTACAATCCTAGGAATGTTTGGGTCCCGGAGCCGAATCGATTAGATTGTACAACACCTATAAGTCGACTTAATCTTTCCTACTCAACTATATGCACGGTCTAATGAGACTCGAGTTGGTTTATGTCTTACAAGTCTCATTGAAAAGATAGGTGATGGGTAAAAAAATGCAAGGATTCATAGGCTCGCATTTCATCAAACATAATATGTGCATAAGTTGAGATCACAACAAGCAAGCAAATAAACTATGAAAACATATTAATTTAAGCATGAATCATCCCCCATGTTGGTTTCCCCTAATTACCCATTAACCCTAGCTAAGGAAACTACTCACTCATTATCATGTTGAACATGCTAGCAAGGTTGTCAATCATACCAACAAAGTAAAACATGATGAATAAATCTAAAATAATTAACAATAATTAAAAAGGGATTAAGAGAACTATACCTACTAATGATTCCAATAATAAAGCAAAGAATAATAGAAGTACTTGGTGATTGATTGGAAGGTTGTCAATCTCCCAATAATAACCCAAATAATCTTCAATTACCCAAAATGAAAGATGAACAAAAGAAAGATTAAGGAAATGAGATTTGTATTAAGACTTGATTAAAAGTTGATTACAAGATTAAAGAGAGAATTGATTGATATAAACTACACTAAAGATTGATAAGAAGAACATGATTAGCTAATTAGACTAATGGGGTATTTATAGTGGGGATTAGGTACATAAATTAGGGTTTACTAAGGGCTTAAATGAGATTAAGTCCTTGAGGAATCGCCGGTCTCAAGAGAGACTCCGGTCTCTTTTTCGCTGGTCTTTGAAAAATATGCGCATCCTTCCTTGAACGAGTAGAAGACGAATTAACTATCACACAATCCGAGCGTCCAGGGCACGGGACGGGCGGATTGTGGTGATTTTGGACGAGCGGATTCTTGGGGTGGACGGGCGGATTGTGGTGGTTTTGGACGAGCGTCCAGTTGAGGAAGACGCTCGGATTGCCTTTCTTGGACGGGCCGATTGTGGTGGTTTGGGACGAGCGTCCAGCTGAGGAAGACGCTCGGATTGCCTTTCTTGGACGGACGGATTGTGGGCTGATCGGGTCCGTTTCGTGTTCACAATTAAAGATGTGGTCGTTGGGTCACGGTCGAATCAAAACACAATTTATAAGTTCACAAAACAACTCTACAATTAGTAAAGAGGCAAGTAAAGGTCGGATCCCAAGGGACGGGAATTGAGATGAGATTTCTATTGAAACTAGTGGCGTCTTAGGGGTGTCACAATTTGGGTTGATGTAGAAGGTCACTAACTAAAATAGCAATGGAAATAAACAAACAAGATGAATTAAAAAGGGTGTAAACAATTGATTAAAAAGCACTAGGGTGTCATGGGATCATAGGGGAATCATGGGAATTGATCATACAAACATGTTCTCAAATTATAAGCAAGCAATTATTGTTGTGATGGATTGAGTTGGGTTATATCTTACAATCCTAGGAAAGTTTGGGTCCCGGAGCCGAATCGATTAGATTGTACAACACCTACAAGTCGACTTAATCTACCCTACTCAACAACATGCATGGTCTAATGAGACTCGAGTTGGTTTATGTCTTACAAGTCTCATTGAAAAGATAGGTGATGGTGGTAAATGCATGGATTCATAGGCTTAGCATTTCATCAAACATAACATGTGCATGAGTTGAGATCAAAACAAGCAAGCAAATAAACCATGAAAGCATATTAATTTAAGCATGAATCATTCCCCATGTTGGTTTCCCCTAATCACCCATTAACCCTAGCTAAGAGACTACTCACTCATCATCATATTGAACATGCTAGCAAGGATGTCAATTATACTAACAAAGTGAAACATGATGAACAAATGAAAGTAATTAGCAATAATTAAAAAGGGATTAAGAGATTATACCTACTAATGATTCCAATAACAAAGCAAGAATAATAGAAGTACTTGATGTTTGATTGAGAGGTTGTCAATCTCCCAATAATAACCCAAATAATCTTCAATTATCCAAAATAAAGGATGAACAAGAGAGAGATTAAAGAACTAAAACTTAGATTAATACTTGATTAATACTTGATTAATACTTGATTACAATATTAAAGAGAGATTTTATTGATATTAACTACACTAATTATTGATAAGAAGAACATACTCCTCTAATTAGACTAATGGGGTATTTATAGTGAAAATTAGGGAGGATGCATTAGGGTTAACTAAGGGCTAAACTAGTAATTACACTTTTTAGATTGAGCAAGGAGGAGCCGGTATTTTCTGAAGGAAGGGCTTCTTTCTTTGTTGCTTGGAGAAGAGGAAATCGGCTGTGAAGGAATCCGTGCGGATTAGGGTCGGGACGGGCGGATTCTGGCGATGGAATCCGAGCGGATTCGAGGGAATCGGGGCGGATTGTGGCGGTGTAATCCGAGCGTCTTTGGAGGAAACCGCTCGGATTGTGCTGTGAGGAGACGGGCGGATTGGAGACAATCCGCTCGGATTGTAGTTCAGCACAAATTCTTCTTCTTTTCTTCTCTTTTCTTCATGAATTCCTTGGGGATTTCCTTGGGGACTCAAGGATCCTTTCTCAACATTGCTCATCTAATATCATATGTACAAAGGCTTTCTAATCTTGTCTCTCCTTGATGTTTGGTCATTGGATTCGATCAATTTAGGCTCGTTTTGCCATGAAAATGCAAGATTCTTACTCCTTTCCTACCAAGGCATCAAAATCTCAAAGAATATGCAAAACAAAGAACTAGAGATAGTAAATGACCCAAATATGCACTAAAAAGCATGGGAACGAGGCTAATTCGGGGACTAAATGTGCGCTAATTATGGTCAAATCAAATATCCCCAAACCGAACCTTTGCTCGTCCCGAGTAAAGAGGTGACAAAGACTAGGACCAATACTAACCTATCCTAATAATATAGCCGATATGAGACAATTAGCGGGTCTCACTCCGCCCCTTCAACTCAAAACAAGACAACCATGAGGTAGGATGCCTTCTTGCAAGGCAAGGTGGGTCTTGCCAAAATGGCGACACATCAAAACATTAAGCACACAAAATCACATAATGGATGCATCTACAAAAAGAATAGCCACTTCCTCATCAAGTGGCGGAGGCACTAAAGAGGAACAAATTTAAGAGCATGTAATCCTTTACAAATACTAGTTCAACAAATTACTAAGGCTAAGAGGATGGCACTAAATCACCTCCAAATGGTGTTAAACTAGACTACTTTCGTCCTCAATTTCCAAATGCTTTCGTCAAGAGCGATCGGATGGTGGTGGAATGATGATCCCTATGATGCTAGTAGTATATGACATGACAAGTTTGGAATTCTCTACAAAAGTAAAGGTCATGGATCGTCCCAAACTCGACCAAGTGGCTTGACAAAAAGGCTTTTTTGGAATGAAATGCTCAAATCTTTATACACAATGGGTGGATATGACTAGTATTCAAAATTGTCCTCATTTCAACTTTCACATTTCAAAAATTTAAGATGGGGTTTGTCCCTTCCGGGCTAGTGTCCTTTGCTTTCGCCAATCGCTTATTAGGCAACCGGTTAACCTCTAGACAATAGCTTTTCGAGGTGATAGTCACTCTGTCTCTGGGCGGCCGAATTCACAACCGTATGGGGGCCCAATTCAATGGATCCCGCACCAAAGCACATCGAAGTGGTACGCCTCCATCAAAACAACTTAAAATTTCTCAACATTCAACAATTCATAACATTTGAGGTTTCCTTGGCATTAAATTACTTCCACATGACAAAACTTTAGAAATGAGCACTTCAAATTTATTGATAGAAAATATTTTTGGGTTGCCTTACCACAAGGTCAAACAAGGTCACCTAGACAAGTTAACCAAGTCCACATCGCATCACGGGGTTGGATAGGTGACTCACATGCAAACCCTTGACTAGGATTTGGGTCATGGGTCAAAAGATACTAGTATGACACTATCTAGGGTGTTTTACAACCATTCTAGTAGACAAAGTCTTAAGTTGAACAAGTATTTGTAATGGCTTAGTTGCTCTTGTCAAAGTTCCAAATTAGGCATTTTTCAAAAATTTTCTAATATGCAACTACATGCTATGATGCAACTAATATAAACATCCTAATGCAAGTGATTCTACCAACTAATATGACATGTAAACTAAATGCAAGTCCTAAGTTCACATTGTTATACCGCATTAATCAAAATAAAGCCACATAGTCATTAACATAAAGAGGAAAAAGGAGATTGGAAAGATAATACCATGCGGTCTTCAATATCCTCATGTCTCGGATGTGGCGTAGTCAATCAATGTGAACAAAGAAAGAACAAACACAATATATACAAGACAATTTATACAAAACTATAAAAGGAAATAAACATGTTTTTGGGTTTTCAATTTTTCAAATTTTTATGATTTTCGAAATTTTTCAATTTTTTTGAATAAGAGTTAAATGTTAGAATTCCCATCCCCACACTAATATGGGCATTGTCCTCAATGGCCAAAGTGATGGAAATTATGCAAAGATGATGCATGATTTCTATACTAAATGCAATCTATTCTAAGCTACACTACATGATGCATGGTTTTTGTTATGACGGAGAGGATAATTTAGATTACCTCCCGTTGTGTATGCATTAACTTCCCCAAACCAAGTGAGACACTATTGCTAATGACCAAGGATGGGTGTAGTTCATGCACACACTATGTAATGCATGAGACTAATTTGTCATTTTGGATTTTGAAAATGAGAACAATAAAATGAGAACACCTCAATGGTACCGAGGTGTGAGTCCTCTATGGTGCTTAGGACTAATCCAACAATCATCAAGAAAAATATTTAAAACAAAGAGAGAAATAGACAAACCATGAGAGGGTAGGAGTCTCCAAGGCTTGCTAGTCTTCCATCATATCATCATCATCATCACTTTCCTCATTAGAAGTGGTCTCATTGCCACTTCCCTCTTCATTTGCTTCATCACTTTCTTCCTTATCTTGCTCATCATCTTCTTCACCATCCTCTCCTCCTTCTGCACTTGCTTCTTCACCAATGTTATCATCAACTTCTTCACCATCCTCTCCTCCTTCTTCACTTGCTTCTTCACCAATGTTATCATCAACTTCTTCATTACCAACAACCTCATTGCCATCCGAAATGACCCTAGGTGCACCCGGAAATAGGACTTCTCTATCCGCCCAACTAGGCAAAGGACATGATGGATCAAGTAGTCCTTGCCTAGCTAAGTGTATGAGGGGTGGATATTGTGCCAAGTAAGCGTTTTTCCGATCTTCAAAGGCTTGCTTGTGCATTGCTTGCATGAGAAGAGTCACATAGTCATTTCTTGCTTCAATCCCCTCGGGCTTGAACTCTTCATACTCAAAAGGGTAAGGTGGTATGACAATGGAAGAGGAGGGCATTTCAAGTTCACCCTTTTGTTGTTGGATAATATATTCGGCTTCTTTGGAAAGGGGAAGTAGATAATTGGTCCGGTGGACACTTAGACGACAAATCTTTGAAGGCAAAGTGAACGATCTAGCTTCACTAGTGAGCCATCCATACTTGGTGTCAAGGGGGTTATGGGCAACCCACTTGTACTTGTTTATCATAGTATGCATATCAACAAGATGACCACCCTCCTTTGCCTTATACTTGTTATCCTTGTTGAAGTTAGGATCAAAGTACTTGGCTAGGATAGTGACTAAGCCGCCATTGACAATAACGGTAGTGCCCTTCTTACCACAATCAACGTTGAGCCATCTATCTACCAAGAGCCTCAAAGAGTTGTAAGGCTTGGTGTGGACTCTTCCAATATTCAAAGCCGATTCAAGAAGAATAAAATAAAGTTTCGTGAAATGGTTGGTATCTTTCCTTGCAATTATGGTGTTTCCCATGACCTTGTGCCATACTCTTATGCCCGGATGATGGACTAGAAGAGCACGACTCGCATGAAAGTCCTCAAATTTCCTTCCGGAAATTGCCTCCCAAAGAGGGTCGGGGTCATACTTTCCATAATTCTTAAAATAACTCGGTTCATCACTAAGACCCAAAATTTCACCCAATTCCCTAAAGGAAATGCGTCTACTAACATTAGCTAGACGAAACTCAAGATTTTCCCTAGTCTCAACTTTGGTGACTTTCAAAGAACTCAAAAATTCCAAGGTAAGGGAGGGGTATGTCAATTCCTTTGTTTCAAACAATTTCTTCAACCCCATGGCTATGAAAAACGCTCTAGTTTGCTCAAGGACACCCAACTTATCCAAGGTGTCTTCACAAATAAATTTGGTAGATTGAAATGATTTTCTAGCAAACTTGGCAAAAGTATTTCTATGGGTTTCGGAGATAAAAGTTACTTCCGGATAATGCAAAAGTTGATCGATTTCCGGAGTAGAAGATGTTGTTGCTCCCATAGAAGGTTGTTGTTGTTGTTGTTGCACTTCTAAGTTTGGTGTTGCTACCACCATAGCCAATGCTTTCTTTGCTTGAAGAGCCTTTTGCCTTTGTGAAAGTGTCTTTGGTGCCTTTGTTGCCTTTGTTGCTCCCTTAGTCATTGCCATTGATGAATTAACCAAGAAAATAATGAAAAATCTTCAATTTGTAGTGTACCAAAATCGATTTAAAGGTGAAAGGATTTGCCTTTATGAATTCAAAAATCGACTCAAAGGTTGAAGATTTGTGCTTGGTTTTGATTTTTAATGAAGGAGGAGTGATTAATTTGTTGTTGAAAGGATGATTTGACTTGATTTTGGTGAATGTAGTTGAGGAATTTTGTTTTTGTGATGGAGAGGATGAGGGTTTTGTTGTTTTGAAGTAGTGTTATGAATGAATGAATGAATGAATGAAGGTGGGTGGGTGGGGTTTTATAAAGCTCGAAAATTTTCGAGCTGCAGGGGCAAGACGGGCGGATTCAGCCCAAGACGGGCGGATTCTGCCTTTTCTGGGTTGGAAAAACTCGCCTAAAGACGGGCGGATTCCTTCGAAGACGCTCAGATTTTAAAACACGGGACGGGCGTCTTTTGCAGAAGACGGACGGATTTTAGTCTAGGAATTTTTCTTGTTTTCCTCAGCTGCAAAGACGGACGTCTTTCTTTCAAGACGGGCGGATTTTTCAAGACGGCCGGATTCTTCTGAGGACGCCCGGATTCTCATAAATTCAAAAATTTTCAAAATTCGGCTCAGTTCAGGACGGGCGTCTTTGCTGCAGTACGCTCGGATTTTCTGAGACGGGCGGATTCTCCTGAATCCGCTCGGATTCGACCCCTTTGTACCCGGATTCAGTTCCATCCGTGTACAATGCATTTCCCTTACCATTCTTCCATTCTTCTTCATATCTTGTGTTCTTCATTGTGGGGGCACTACTAGGCATGGATAGCCTAGGCAATTGTCATCCCCACACTAAGGTAAAGCACTACACATCAATTGAAATTGTTAGTCCCTCCCTCACTTCTCTCAAACATGACAATTATCTTGATCAAAGTAAGTAAAATAAATCCAAAGATGACAAAAAATGTAATACAAGAATTAAAATTCGAGTTAGGGAGTTAGAAATATTTACAAGTGGTGTTTTAGGGAGGACTCCACCAAACTCTCATTCTTGATGAGATGTCAAGGGGGCATGTTCAAGGTGTTGTTGATGTTGTTCATCACCTTGAAAAAGTAATCAAAAGCTTGTTCATTATCATGGTAGAGGTCTTCAATAGTCCTTTGCCCTTGTTGTTGATCTTGATCGATGGCATTACCAATGTAGGGATTAAAAATCCCTTCAAATTCGTCGTCCCAAAGACCACAAACTTCATTAAGTTGATCATTGAAAATTTCTTGAATTGATGGGGACAATTCTCCCAATTTCTTCTCTTGGCCAATGAGGCCATCCTCTTCTTCTTTGATTGATTTTGATGAGCTTTGCAAGCTCTCCTTGTCACATTTCACTTGCTCTTTGAATGGAGCATCTTCAATTTTCTTCTTCCATTGGAGTTCCGATTTCTTCCTCTCATCCTTTCGGCTATAATGATCAATCATGAAACACGGTTCATGCAAATGAGGAGCTCTCATAGTCTTGTCAAGATTAAAGGTTATGGTTTCATCTCCCACTTCTAGAGTGAGCTCACCATGTTTCACATCAATCACCGCACCCGCGGTGTGTAGGAAAGGTCTTCCTAGAATGATCGGAATGTTGGAATCTTCCTCCATATCAACAATGACAAAGTCCACCGGGATGAAAAACTTCCTAATTCGCACGGGGACATCTTCCCATATCCCTAATGGTGTCTTCGTCGATCTATCGGCCATTTGGAGCGTGATATTGGTGCATTTAAGCTCTCCCATCCCCAACCTTTTACTCACCGAGTACGGCATGACACTCACACTAGCCCCTAGATCACATAAGGCTTTGTTGATCGTTGTGTCGCCAATGGTACACGGTATTGAGAAGCTTCCGGATCCTTTAACTTTGGAGGTGAACTCCCTTGAAGTATTGCACTACTCACCTTAGTGAAGGCGATAGTCTCAAGTTTCCGGATCGACTTCTTCTTTGTGAGGATATCTTTCATGTATTTCGCATAGGCCGGCACGTGATTGATTAATTCCGTGAAAGGAATCGAGACTTCCAAATTCTTCACAATTTCCATAAACTTCCCAAGTTGATCATCAAATTTGGGCTTGGCTTGACGACTTGGAAAAGGAAGTCTAATCACAATGGGCTCCTTCTCCTTGAACTTGTCTTCATTTTTCTTTGAACTTTCTTCCTTTGATGATTCTCCATCTTTGGAGTTTTGCACAATTTCTTCCTTATCACTAGCTTCCACAACTTCATCCTCAACTTGCTTCTTCGGTGCTTCATACCTTGTACCACTTCTCAAGTGAATGGCACTAACCGTTTCATGTCTCGGGGGATTACTTTGAGGTGGTAATTACCCCTTTTGTCTTTGTGAGCTTGAAGATGCTAGTTGAGTCAATTGGGTTTCCAACATCTTGGTGTGAGCTAGGATGTTGTTGATTGTGGTTTCCTTTGCTTGGCTATCCTTTTGCATTTGATTGAAGAAATCTTGTTGATTTTTTTGCATTTGAAGGACCGCTTTTTGGACATCAAAACCTTGGTCATTTTGGTGATTGTATGGATTTTGATTTTGGTAACCTCGATTTTGATTGTAAAAGGGTCTTTGATTTTGGTTTCTCATGGGTGGTGGAGTGTATGTTGTTTGAGGGTTTTGAATATTTTGGCTTTTGTATGAGAGATTTGGATGGAATTTGGTGTTCTCATTGTAATAATTTGAATAAGGGGTACCACTCTTGTATGCTTGGAAAGCATTTACTTGTTCATTTGTTCCCCTACATTCACTTTGGTCATGTCCCAAAGTTCCACAATTCTCACATATCTCACTTGGGATTGATGAGGATGCCGTCATGGCATTAACATGATGCTTTGGTGATTTTGAGACTTCTTCAAGTCTAGCCATAGCTTTTTCAAACTTCAAATTGATTGTGTCAATGTGAGCACTAAGTTGAGCACCTAATTGAGTAACGGAGTCCACTTCATGCTTTCCTCCTCTAGTAGCCTTGCGAGGTCTACTATATTGTGAATTGTGGACCGCCATTTCCTCAATCTTGTTTCATGTTTGATTGTCATCAACTTCGGTGAACATTCCATTTGATCCCATGTTAAGAATGTTCCTTGAATCTTCATATAAACCATTCCAAAATTGTTGTACCAAGAACCGTTCGCTAAGTCCATGGTGAGGACATGAGCGACAAATTCCCTTGAACCGCTCCCAAGCTTCATACAAATATTCTTCATCCCTTTGCTTAAAACCCGTAATTTGAGCTCTTAGCATGTTAGTCTTTTCCGGTGGGTAGAATTTTTTGTAGAAAGCTAGAGCCAACTTCTTCCAAGAATCTATTCCGAGAGTGGCCTTATCAAGGCCTTTCAACCATTGCTTTGCGGTGCCGATTAGAGAAAAAGGAAATAAGACCCATCTAATTTGGTCTTGAGTCACACCCGTTTGAGAGATTGCATCACAATAGTCGCAAAAGGTTTCCATATGAGAATGAGGGTCTTCACTAGGCATCCCCCCAAATTGGCTCCTTTCAACTAATTGGATAAAGGCGGATTTGGCAATAAAATTTCCGGTTAGATGTTGTGGTGTAGGAGTACCATTGGGTAGGTTCTCCTCGGTGGGTACGGAGTGTGATGAA